>NC_090251.1:38132571-38162571 GCF_037325665.1 Littorina saxatilis | reverse complement strand
TGCGGGCTTAACATCTAGCACCTGCAGACAGATATAGTGACAGACACAGAAATAGAAACAGAGGCACACCGAGAGATACAGACACATTCAGACACACAGAGGAACGCAGAGATAGAGAGAGAGAGAGAGAGAGAGAGAGAGAGAGAGAGAGAGAGAGAGAGAGAGAGAGAGAGAGAGATCATAGCATTATTTTGTGGGATTATAGCACACTGCGAAACACACTTAATTCTCTCACTCGCACACACACACACACACACACACACACACACACACACACACACACACACGCACACATTTTTATAAGCCCTTTTATTCAACTGAATATAGTTAACTTTTATCATTTTGATTTTGACAGGGTTGGGTCACGTCGTGCCAGAACTTGGTGTGAAAGAGGAGAAGATTTTTCCAAAGACCTGTTTCACTATGCTACTGCCTGAAGTGGAGGAATACATGAAAAAGAGTGGTGGTGAGATTTTCAATTTATCAATAAAAAAAAATTAAAAATTATATGTACGTCAGAGAAATTTATATTGAGTCTGAACTCCAGAATAAAGGATACAGTGGAACCTCCGATTTAAGACCCGGTTTTGTAAGACTTTCTGTTCATAACCTATGTAGATTGACTCCCATCTTAAGGCTCCCTCCTTTTTAAGACCTGATTTTCTCTGATTTATTTAGATCTTCAGGGTTTCATTTACTAGTGCGCCTTGTCCCATTGGAATTCCCTTCAGTGCGTCAAAGGGCGCACTGAGATTGCATACCACTGCGCCACCCCATGCACACTTTTCACGGGAGTACGGTGTTCGTAAAGACCTGAGCAAAAACACACACACACACACACACACACACACACACACACACACTAACCTGATACACAGGCACATTGGCATATTATCATATGGCACCAAATACAACTATATTTTGAATTTCTTGCCTTCGACTATAATGTCCCATCAGAATTTGGTTGAGGGTGACAAATGTCCCATTGTCTTTTTCTTCCAGGCGAAACCCTGGATCTTTAAAGTGGGGTTCTCCTGTACTAGGTGAAGTGTTGAAAAATATATACCCTGAAAAAGAGATTCCTGTCAAATCTCATGAAGGTTCATGTAACTATTTAGAAGAAAAGCTCATTTGCGACTCACGGGAATAAGCAGTGTCGTCCGTATGGATGTAAACTCTACTCATTTTCACAGACCCGATGAATGCTCACACACGCACACCCTTTTCCATCCTCTGTCGGCCTCTTCCCTCAGAACTCTCTTCTTTTGCTCGTGTAACTGAGCGTCACCCAGTCACACTCAGTTATTCCAATTTCTTGTTTCAGATGTAAAGTCTATAGTGCTGTGTGGCATTGAAACGCAAGCCTGCATTCTACAGACAGCTTTAGACTTGATAGAAAAAGACTATGAAGTGCATGTCATAGCTGATGCTTGCTCTTCTCGCAGTATGGTTGATAGGTAAGTGCAAGATTGTTTTGTTTGTGTGTGTGTGAGTGTGAGTGTGTGTGAGTGTGAGTGTGTGTGTGTGTGTATTTTTATGTGTGTGTGTGTGTTTGTGCGTATGCATGCTTGTGTGTGTGTGTGTGTGTGTGTGTGTGTGTGTGTGTGTGTGTGTGTGTGTGTGTGTGCATGTGTGTGTTTGTGTGTGCACGCATGTGTCTGTGTGTGGATGTTTATATGCGTGTGTGTGTGTGTATGTGTCTCTTTTTGTAGATCTATGTCTCTCTGTGAGACCTACTTTTAAAACTTAGTGCACAGTCATTTCACCTACATTCCAGTCATTTTGGGTTGAAATGGCCAAGGCAAGTTTGCTTAAGGAGCAGATAACACCACTTACATGTGTAACGGTGGTGGTGGGAAAGCTAGGCATTCTTCTATAACACTCACAGCCGATTTCCCTTATCAGCAGGTTTTGGTGAGGTATGAAAACACAGGGGGAGTTTACTTGCACTAAACCACAGGCACTCATCTCTACATTCACACATTGATTAAAAGTGTTGTATGTTTTGGTGACCCAGATTAGCCAAGCCTAAATATTGTTTCCATCTGTTTACCTGTTTTCTTCCCTTATATACACCTATCTTATAAGTGAACTTATATATCTTTAAGTGAACACCCTGACGAAGGCCACGAGGCCGAAATATTGGTGAAAACGTGAAGGCTTGTTTTGGTTATTTTTTCCATATTTGTTTGCATATATATATGTCGTGCCGAATTCACGGAATTGCTGATTTCGCGGAATCAGCAACATTTTGACATTTCGTGTAATCGGCAAAACGCTGCCCATTACGCGAAATCGGCAGCGTTTTGCCGAAAATGCGTAAAGGCTTCTAAAATTTGCCCATTTTGAGAAATCAGCAGCCACTTTTTGGTTTTAAAGTTCTCAAATGCCTGAGATATCATCACACTTAGACAACTAGATACTCGAATGGATAGATATTGCAATAATCGATCAGTTATGGCAAGTTATTGCAAAAAATGTAGTTTTCGTGCATTTCCGGAGTCATGCTCGACACAGACCAACATAGACCATACAAAACATAGTAGGGAGGTAAAACAATGTTAATGCAATGTTCTGGTGACACAAAAAGTAACAGACTGGCTGTCGCTTTTGTGAAATGGGCACATTTTAGAGGCCTTTCCGCATTTTCGGCAAAACGCTGCCGATTTCACGTAATGGGCAGCGTTTTGCCGATTACGCGAAATGGGCAAAAATGTTGCCGATTCCGCGAATTCGGCAATTCCGTGAATTCGGCACGACATATATATGCATACTGCCAGAACATTCAAAGTCTTAGCAAGTTGGAATTTGTTTATGCTTCCTTCAGAATTGCATGCTAACACATGATGTTTACTTCAGAACAGGACAGAGTTTATGTAGATCTCACAACTTCAGTGTTCTAGCTGCTTTGGACAAATGAATTGAATTTAATTTTTTAAGGCTGTGTTTATGGCTTTCAGTGAGAGTTTGTTTTCTGGGGAAAATTGCTGACTTCTTGCACCTAAAAGAATGTAAAACCCAGGCAAAACATTTAAACTTATTTCAGATAGAAAGAAGTCATTGAGCCCTCTCTTGCAGTCAGTAGATCTATACAATGCACTTACTTGAATGATGGGTCAGGACTGGGTGGCCGAGTGGTAACGCACTTGCGCTCGGAAGCGAGAGGTTGCGTGTTCAGGCCTGGCCGGGTCAGGCCGCAATTTTCTCCCCCCTTTCCTAACCTAGGTGGTGGGTTCAAGTGCTAGTCTTTCGGATGAGACGAAAAACCGAGGTCCCTTCGTGTACACTACATTGGGGTGTGCACGTTAAAGATCCCACGATTGACAAAAGGGTCTTTCCTGGCAAAATTGTATAGGCATAGATAAAAATGTCCATCAAATACCCGTGGGACTTGGAATAAAGTAAAAAAATTCCATCTCACACGGCATTAAGTCTCAGGAAACATGAATACACGCATGCAGGAAAAAAAAAAATATGGGTAGTGCCGTATGTATGGCAGCTCGCTTTCCCCGGGGAGAAAGCAGCCCGAATTTCCATGAGGGTAACCTCACTGGACTGTAAACCTTATCCAATCCAATCCAATCCAATGAGTTCCTTACAAACAAAGAAGAAAAAATAAATACAAAATAGACCCCAAAGACATTTAATGAAGGATTATATGTTCCTGTGTGTGAATGCACCTCTGTGAGTGTGTATATGTGTGTGTGTATGTGTGTGTTTGTGTGTGTGTGTGTCTGTCTGTCTTTCTGTCTGTCGAACTGTTTAGTGTGCTTGTGTGCGTCCATGCAGAAATATATACATGCATACCCATACATGTCGCCGTGTGCATAACACCCAAATATGAAACACTTTTCTATCATTACAGAATGTTTGCATTGGAGAGGATGCGAGAGGCGGGAGCCTTCCTGACTACCAGTGAGAGTATGATGCTTCTATTGTGTCGAGATGCAACTCACCCCAAATTCCGTGACATTCAGAAGATCATCTGGGAACCGGCACCAGACTCAGGACTTTTGACAGGGATGCCACAAGGACAGTAAACTCTTGCACTACCGTTTCACTTTCCAAAGGATTTAATTATATACGCTACCAACACATGCATAGCCAGGCGGTCACCCTACGTGTAGTTTTCTACAATGCTGAAATGACGAGGTCACCGAGCCAAACTTTGTTCTCGAAATTCCTTGTCAATCCCTCGAAAGACGTGCAAGAGAAGTGACATAAATTGTGCGTAACGTCGTTATTCTTTGTTTTGCTCTTGCCATCAGAGATTTCACATTGGAAGGGTCAAGAAAAAACTCGGTTTGTTTAGTCTGTGTCGCTTCTCATTAAAACCTCTTAATAAATTTTCAAGAAACTGCCCCTCTGACAACAGTTATAAGTTTTGATGCAAAGATTGAAGTTAAGTCAACGTACAGATGGTATTAGTTGTATCTGATTTATTTTCTTCATCCTTTTAAAAAGAATTATTTTTCTTTATTTTTGTATCAATTGAAAAGAAACATTTTGTCATGAAAAAAATGAAAACATGCAAACAAAGAAGAAAACAAATAAACAAATGAACACACGTAACATGTACCTACCAAAAAGAGCTGCAAAGCAATAGCAAGCTCTTTTTGTCTGAGTGTGAGTTTTCTCCCTTTAGCTTGGCCAGATTGCAAGGCATTGCAATCATAAGAAAATTGTATTACATATAAGTGCAGTGTGACTGAGAAAGTGTGACAGAAGATAATGTAATAATGCTACCTGTGATGTGAGGTCCCTCCAAGAAGAGGAAATAACCTTCCATGAAAGGACACCTTTTGTTTTGTCCTGTTTTCAATGTTGACTAGTATCTTCACCAAAATATATTTGTCATGGAAGCAGCAACATAAGGACAGTTTTGATCCCAACAGTGTCCTATCATTACATGTACCACTGTACTGCAGTTCAGTAAGAACACTCAATGAAAAAGAAAGGTATAACTTTATCTGGTGATTGCAGCAAAGTTAGAACTAAATATGTAGTCATGGCGTTTTAGCTGATGCCTGGCTCCGCTCTATGTTGAATTTGTAAAAACAAATTCACATGATTTTCTGGCTGTATATGTAATATTGATATTCAACTTGAGGATGTAAGGTAACAGATTTGTTTGATTATTAAAACTTCGAATTCAGATGTATAAGGATTTTTGAAATACATTTTGTGAGGAACTAATCAGAAAGAAAATCTGTGGTAAATGGAACATGTTGGTGTCGTGATTGATTGATAAGTTAGTTTGTTGATGTGTTGTTGAGATCTGCTTGTTTTGTTGAAGCTGAGCTGTGCAGAAGGAGTCAATCAGCCATGTAATTTATGAAAACGAAAAGATATAAAAATAAACATAAAACAAATACTCACGACGATCTGTGTATGTGTGCATGGGAGAGGGAGACAGTGTGTTTGTGCATGTGTGTGTGAGAAGGTGTCTCTTTCTCTTTCTCTATCTCTCTGTGAGTCTGAGTGTTTTTCCAAGAGCAGGTTCAAGTCTACATCAGCACCATTGTGTATTATAAATACATATGTCTTTCATGCCATTATTCCCAAAACGTACATATATAATAATAATAATAATAAGGGTATTTATAGGGCGCAAATCCTAAAATATTTCTAAGCGCCTTACAATCTTAAATATAATCATCTTAATAACAGCAACAATACACAACATAAGCGCCTTAAAATAAGAATAAGAGTAATTGAGTGCTGACTAAAGTGCTCTCTTAATCAAGTTAATGCAGGGTTTCACCGCTTTTCTTCCAGCAATGACAAATAACAAGAGCAACATCAATATCCTTTGAGTCATGATTGGGGGAGGGGGGCGGGGTGGGGGGTTGAAAAGGGGTGTTCCACTGTACAGCATTGAATGTCTCTAGGTGTATGACAAGACCATAATTATCGTATGGTGATAATTCGTAGATGTTTGAAAAGTTATTACGTTAGCAGGGGAAACCCCTACTCTGCATATTTGAAAAACATATTGGTTTTACTCTGGGTTTAGAATAATTCACGACATTACAAATGTTAAAAATACACTTTCTGCTCTCTGTCACGTTTCACTATATCACTTAAGGTGATTATGAAACGGTTAGTTACTTCTAACTAACTAACCACACCACGATCCACTCTCGCAGTCATACAATTTAATGGAAACAACAAAAGTATAAGTTTCAGACGCCTGTTTATGTAATAACTCGCCACCTCCCTCGAGACTTCACTCCCAAAATGTTCTTTTACGTTCAAAACGTAAAGCCAATGGTCACTGACAAAATGCCAGTTAGAATATAGGAAATTATAGTAACACGCTGATCCCGTGTAAAGCTAGGAAAATATAGCTGATCTGCCCAAAAGTGCTAGTTAATGCAAGTGTCACACACCCCACGTTGTCACAACTCGAATATAATCACAAATAGAAAAGATGACAACGGTGGTCAACGGGGTGCAAAGACATGGTGCACTTAGCTTTGTTTTGCCACTGGGTGGACGGCCTGTAATTTGTTCATAGTCTCCACAACTGCTCCGTAGAATGTAGTGCCGGCTGGCGTTGTTACGAAGCAGGGAAAAGTGGAGACATCAGGCGCCGCACCCAGTCGCTGGTTAGCTGGTTAGCCGGTTTGCTGGTTAGCCGGTTAGCTGGTTACATCAGATGATCCCGGTTACAGCGTCTGCAGCTAACAGTGTCCCGCAGATAGGCAGCCAAACAGAAGATAGAAAGGCTGCAACAGAAAGCACCGGTGCACTAAACATGCCAGCTACCCCTCAACCTCCACCTTTAAACATGTCATCTTTACATATCTCATCGAGCACGTGGGCCTGCACAAACGGACTTTTTACAACAACAAATCAGCCATTTTCCGTCCTTCTCTCCATATCTGCAAAAACCATATACACTATTTTAGCGTTACAAAGAGCAAATTATGCGCTAACCTGGAAAGAACAACAGAGAGTATTTCATTCCACAAACACAGACTCGTCAACACCGTTAAATAAAGATTTATTACGTCAAAAAGCCTATGAATGTAGCACTCTCATGGAAGCAAAAACCGCTTCCTCTTTGGAATGGCCTCTGTTCGTCAATAGTGACACACCCACATAGCACACAATATTGTTACAATAGTTATACAATATTGTATTATTATTGTAATCCAAGATTGATATTGAATTTCGTACGACTCTTTATTGTTTTCCAAGGTTGAACGAGTTGCGCGAACCAGTCTTGGAATCCAATATTGGAATAGTGTTGTTATCCAATAATAAATACAATAATCACGTCATGATGGAGCTATAGTTACAATACAATATTGGATCGGTGTCGCTATCCAATAATACATGCAATAAAGGGACATAATCAAATCACGAGAAGGCCAGTGTTGTAATCCAATATTGGAATGCTGTTGGTATCCAATAATAAGCCAAGTGTTGTCACCCAATATTGGAATGTTGTTGGTATCCAACAGTAAGGGACGTAATCACTTTTAAATTGTCAGTGATGATGGGGTGATGACCTCCCTTTACCATTTCCGCCGGTGACCCATTTCCGTTTCCACGCACGTTTTCTAAGTTTGTGGCTGTTTAATTTCTGTCAATCTTCATCCTAATCATCCTTTTCGAGAAGAGTACATGTCGAGTAGGTAAAACTATCAGGTTTATAACATCATTTGTAAACAGATACATTACAAGATAGTTAGGTTTAGCATTTGTGAACTTTATTTTCGGCAACCATGTCCTCTTATTCGTCGTTGAGAAGAAAAATTCGAAAGATCGCGAGCGATGATTTGTCAGCAAGCATTGCCGAATCAAATGCTGTCAAAGCAAATGCAACACAGAGCGATCACGCTTCTTCAAATCAAGATACTAGCATAATTTACCAACATTTGCACAAAACAAATGTCTCATTGGACCAATATTGGATTTTTATTGGATTTTGCATTGGAATCCAATATTGGTGGGATATTCAGTCAACGATCACTTCCAATATTGGTCCAATAATGTCATCCAATATTGCCCAATAAAAAAGTCAATATTGGAACAATATTGGACCAATATTGTTGTGCTGACTGGGACACCATCCAACCTCTTGCCGAATACTTTATGCGGTGAAGAACCATCCCCGCACGGCGAAGAGAAATTGACGACTCGTCCTCAGCAAACATGTAACAGCGAAAAGGTGGTATCTCGTTGAAGTTCCGTTAGAGCCCTAACTGTGCTAGCAGAACGGCACGTAGATAGAAGTGAAATATCTAGTCGTGATGAAAACCATCATGATACTCTAAGGACGCAGACACCGACCCTTCTCCTCTTGCCGCTGATTGTCAAGTGTCCAGTTATCATGTCTCAGACAGACAACCTTGACGAAAACACGTGACTAACCTTGTCACATATCAAGTTCAGCTATCGACAATTCTGCCTCGACAGCAGAAATCACCCCGTGAAATCCGTGCGACACAATATGTTTGTCCTGCGCTGTCAGCAAAACTCTGCCGTAGCCCAGACTCACGCACAGGCGCTTTCTATCGCAATTGACCAAGAGAAGGCACCCCACCGAGTGACACTTTCTTGATCCATGTCACTAGATCGTGACACACCTCCCCTCTTCAAGACGAAACCTCGGTTTCGCTCCCAGTCATGTTCTCCTCTACAGCCCGAGAGAGAAAATCAGCTCCAACATTGTTGGCGCCTGGAATGACGCGTACCGTGAATTGGTACGGTTGGAGGATCAACGCCCAGCGCATAAGTCTGGCGTTTGCCAACCTTGCAACCTGAAGGTATTGCAGAGGTTGATGGTCTGTTTCCAGACAGAAAGGTCGTCCTCTGGAACGAGCAACCCCTCGTTTCACCCCTGATGACTGCAACCTTCTCTGTCTTCTTGTCTTTGTTCTTCTTGTCTTTGTTCTTCTCCCCGTAGGCAGTCCTTTCTATGTAGGCGCGCAGCAGGTTGGCGTGGTACAGGCGTGCTTTCCCGTTCATGACGATCCTGTAGTCGTTCTGGCCCACCTTCGCTGTCACCTCAAAAGGTCCTTGCCACTGCAGTTGTAGCTTGTTGTGTTTGACAGGTAGAAGTAGCAACACTCGTTCTCCAATCTTGAAGCTGCGCGGCCGTGCCTTGCGGTCGAATCCTCGCGCGTAACGCTGTGCTGCTCTTCCCAGGTTCTCTTGAGCCAGTTTGCAGGTCTCTTCAATCCTGTTCCTGAGTTCTACGATGTAGGTCGCTGTCGTTTGCACCTCCTCGTCAGCTTCTTTGTCCGTCCAAGCCTGACGCAGGATAGCCATGGGACCGCGTACCTGTCTGCCGTACAACAGCTCAAATGGGGAAAAACCCAAGCTCTCCTGAGGAACCTCGCGGTATGCAAAAAGCAGTGCTGGGATGTACCTGTCCCACGTGCGTGGTTTCTCCTGAGCTAGTTTCCTCAGCATGGTTTTCAAGGTACCATTGAACCTTTCCACCAGTCCGTTGCACTGAGCATGGTAAGGAGTGGTGAAATGCTGCTCAAGCGATAGCAGTCGTGCTGCCTCCGCCATCACTCCTCCCGTGAACTGAGTGCCTCTGTCGGTGAGAACTTCCGATGGAATTCCCAGCCGGGACCACATGGTGACCAGTGCTTCAGCTACTCGCGTAGCTTCGATCGATTTCAGAGGAATCGCCTCTGGGTATCGAGTGGCGTAGTCCACCATGGTCAAGATGTATCTGTTTCCGTCCTCAGACGCAGGCAAGATGGGCCCGATGATGTCAACTGCCACCCGATGAAAGGGTTCGTCGATGAGCGGCATCTTTTCTAAGGGGACCTTCCTCACCCTTACTTTGGCAACCACTTTCTGGCACTTGTCGCATGACGCACAGAAACGTCGGACATCCGTACAGATGCCTGGCCAATAGAAGTGGCGCCACACACGGTCCGTGGTCTTCTTGGTGCCAAGATGACCTCCAAGAATCGAGTCGTGTGCCGTTGCCATGACACCCTCGCGAAACTCGCGAGGCACGACAACCTGTTTGAAAGCTCCTTCTCTGTTGCTGAACTCACGGTAGAGCAACTTCTTCTCCCTGAGGAACTTTGACTTCCCATGCTTCCCGCTCAGCTTCACCTTCCCCGACTTCGCGTGCTCCCGAGGAGTCGCTAATGTCGGGTCAGAATCCTGAGCCTTCGCGAGAAGCGCGGGGGTCACGTTCCCCAGGGCAGCTCGTGCGGCAGGTAGGGGTTTGAGAGGTTTGTTCTCTCGCTCCGCCTGTGCCCGCGTGAGCACTGAAATGACGTCGGGAGACCGATAAACGGGAACCTCCCTGATGACGCCGTCAACAAACTGAACACGGTTCCCTATAAGCAGGTCGCATGGAGGATCGTCCATGACGACGGCCACAATGGTCCCCGTGAACAACAGAGTTACGACCTTGATCACGGCTGTGTTCAAGTCGTAAGCGTGAGATGCCTCGGCCATTCTCACTCTGATACTGTCTCCTGTGTAGGCCATAGCCGGAACTAGACTCGCCCGAACCACTATCATGTCTGCCCCGGTGTCCCGCAGACCTTCGCCCTTCACTCCGTTGACGTAGACGTTGCAATGGGGCTGGAAATGTTTCCTGGAGCACGGAACGCAGAGTTGTGGAATCGTGCATGTGCTCGTGACGTCCCTGAACTCTTCACTGCCAACAAAATGTACGCCCTTCTGGTCAGCCTGTCTCTTATGGCAGTCTTTTTCCACGTGGCCCCGCTTGCCACAGTAGAAACACTGGATGTCGGTTCTGGAACTTGATCCCTGGTGTCCCTGATCGTCCTTCCCGTCCTTGGGTCCTGAAGAACCTGCATTTCCTGATTTTCCCGGCCGTGAGCCTGAAGATTTGCCGGAGATCGCCTGGGCGTCCTCGTGTACCCTGATCCAGTTTGCCGCCTCCTGAGTAGTCTTTGGCTGGTGCTCCTGCACGAAAGTCACCACCTCAGGTCGCAGGCTGGACATCAGCTGTTCCATAACAATGAGGTCGGCAAGGTCGTCGACGGTCCAGTTCTTCTCGGCCATCTCCACCCAGCGCCGCAGGTAAAGATTCAGACGTGCCACAAATTGATGACTCAGCTCGCCGCTCAGTCTCTTGCTGTTCCGCAGACGTCGTCGGTAGGCTTCAGCAGTCAGGTTGAAGCGCTGGAGTAACGCCTTCTTTAGTGCCTGATAGTCCCTCGCCTCCTCGTCATCCAAAGCGTTGTAGAGCTGCAATGCGCGTCCTTTTAAACAAGTGCTGAGCCGGCTAGCCCACGTGGCCTCTTCCCACTTCTGGTCAGATGCAATACGTTCAAACCTGCGTAGAAAGTCGTCGAGCTCGTCTTTGTCATCGTCGAACGTCGGCAGTCTCGTACGGTCAGCAACAAACGTCGGCGCGCTAGCCTGAGTAGGTGTACCCTTCTCGGCCTGTAGCCTAGCTAGTTCTAGCTGGTGTTCGCGATCCGCCTGTTTGTCCTGTCTGTCACGTTCGGCCTGTCGTTCCTGTCTCTCAAGCTCGTCTTTCTTATCCTGTCGGTCACGTTCGTCTTTCTCTTTCTTTTCTTGTCTGTCTCGTTCTCTTTCTTGTCTGTCAAGTTCGTCTTTCTCTTTCTTGTCCTGTCTGTCACGTTCGTCTTTCCTTTCCTGTCTGTCTCGTTCTGCCTGTCGTTCAGCCTGTCGTTCCCTTTCTTGTCTGTCAAGTTCGTCCTTCTTGTCCTGTCGGTCACGTTCTTCTTTTCTTGTCAGTCGCTCAAATTCTTCCTTCCGTTCTACTTCTAAGCGTTTTAGAACACTTCGGGCTCTAACGCGTGCGTCTCGCTCAGTCGGTTGCTCGCTGCCAGGAGTCTCAAAAGCTAGTCTCCTCGTAGGAGAACCCCCTGTAGCCATGGTTAGTTTAGCAAAGCTTTATCACAAAGGTAAGTCTAACGCAGCTAGAGCTAGAACCCGCGGTGATGAAACGATGGATACAAAAATCCAGCAACCAGAAAATGCAGAAGAAAAATCCAAACGGTGTAGAACAAAACGCGTAGCCTAATTTATGGCTGCTTTTTGCGGTAAAACAGAGTGTTTCCCACAGCCGTGGTTAGGACAGAAGTCCTCGGACCCTCCCCCCCCCCCCCAATTCCAACAAAGTCAAAATATGGAGAAAAATCCAAGTAAAACAAGACAGTAGAAATGTAACCTGTTACAGAATGCGAAACAACACGGTAGAGAACACTGAGTAAAACGAATAACAAATCCGCTAACCCCGCTCAGCTCTCTGCAACGGAAAACTCTGAACGTACAACAACAAAGATTCACAAACAAAGGAAAGGGAAGTAATCACAGTTAGCGCATACAATAGCTCACAAATTACAATTTACATTTCCTGCAAGATGTGAATCGCTTAAAGTGTGGTATATAATCAAAACTATACAAAAAAGGGTAGCACCAAGCAGAAAATAAGTCGAGCACTGACGAGATTATCTGCTCTTAGTTATCCTTAATTGGTGGGTCTTTATCAGTTGGAAATTAACTGAGTAAATCCCAGCTTGGCCCCCATGTGTCACGTTTCAGTATATCACTTAAGGTGATTATGAAACGGTTAGTTACTTCTAACTAACTAACTACACCACGATCCACTCTCGCAGTCATACAATTTAATGGAAACAACAAAAGTATAAGTTTCAGACGCCTGTTTATGTAATAACTCGCCACCTCCCTCGAGACTTCACTCCCAAAATGTTCTTTTACGTTCAAAACGTAAAACCAATGGTCACTGACAAAATGCCAGTTAGAATATAGAAAATTATAGTAACATGCTGATCCCGTGTAAAGCTAGGGAAATATAGCTGATCTGCCCAAAAGTGCTAGTTAATGCAGGTGTCACACACCCCACGTTGTCACTACTCGAATATAATCACAAATGGAAAAGATGACAACGGTGGTCAACGGGGCGCAAAGACATGGTGCACTTAGCTTTGTTTTGCCACTGGGTGGACGGCCTGTAATTTGTTCATAGTCTCCACAACTGCTCCGTGGAATGTAGTGCCGGCTGGCGTTGTTACGAAGCAGGGAAAAGTGGAGACATCAGGCGCCGCACCCAGTCGCTGGTTAGCTGGTTAGCCGGTTTGCTGGTTAGCCGGTTAGCTGGTTACATCAGATGATCCCGGTTACAGCGTCTGCAGCTAACAGTGTCCCGCAGATAGGCAGCCAAACAGAAGATAGAAAGGCTGCAACAGAAAGCACCGGTGCACTAAACATGCCAGCTACCCCTCAACCTCCACCTTTAAACATGTCATCTTTACATATCTCATCGAGCACGTGGGCCTGCACAAACGGACTTTTTACAACAACAAATCAGCCATTTTCCGTCCTTCTCTCCATATCTGCAAAAACCATTTACAGATTAGTATTTTAGCGTCACAAAGAGCAAATTATGCGCTAACCTGGAAAGAACAACAGAGAGTATTTCATTCCACAAACAGACTCGTCAACAGCGTTAAATAATGATTTATTACCTCAAAAAGCCTATGAATGTAGCACTCTCATGGAAGCAAAAACCGCTTCCTCCCTGGAATGGCCTCTGTTCGTCAACAGTGACACACCATCCAACCTCTTGCCGAATACTTTATGCGGTGAAGAACCCTCCCCGCGAAGAGAAATTGACGACTCGTCCTCAGCAAACATGTAACAGCGAAAAGGTGGTATCTCGTTGACGTTCCGTTAGAGCCCTAACTGTGCTAGCAGAACGGCACGTAGATAAAAATGAAATATCTAGTCGTGATGAAAACCATCATACTCTAAGGACGCAGACACCGACCCTTCTCCTCTTGCCGCTGATTGTCAAGTGTCCAGTTATCATGTCTCAGACAGACAACCTTGACGAAAACACGTGACTAACCTTGTCACATATCAAGTTCAGCTATCGACAATTCTGCCTCGACAGCAGAAATCACCCCGTGAAATCCGTGCGACACAATATCCGTGTTTGTCCTGCGCTGTCAGCAAAACTCTGCCGTAGCCCAGACTCACGCACAGGCGCTTTCTATCGTAATTGACCAAGAGAAGGCACCCCACCGAGTGACACTTTCTTGATCCATGTCACTAGATCGTGACACTCTCGTGTTTTTCCGCCCCTTATAAGGCGTGTGGACATTTTCTCCCAGTCTGCTTCTGTATACTCATGAGGGACATGTCCACACACACAATCTGAATCAAACACACACATTTACACACACACATACACACACACACACACACAAACACACACACACACACACACACACACACACACACACACACATAAATCCAGACACATGCACGCGCACACACACATACACACACACAGTAAAGCGTGCATACCCCCCACCACCCACCCCACCACACCACACACACACACACACAAAAACACAGATCAGCAGACATTTTTGAGAGTTTAAAAAAAATCTATTCTGAACAGGACATCTCAAGAACCACATGTTTCCCTTTCTCATTTAATACTATGGCTTTTACATCTCAGCCAAAACATTTGACAAAAATGTTAACAAAAGTGCGGCACTCACAGTTGATAAATGTAAATCCATGTACAGAATTTTCATTTTTTGACTTTATCGCATGGTGTGTTCTATTCTGAACCGGTTAGCAACTTTTTGTTCGGTTTTATAAGGTTTTGCATACAATGTTTCCTTGGTACCCACTGAAGCAGAGAAGCCTGTTGGCACATCAAAAATGACTTGAGACGTAAAACGTATGGTCGAATATTTGCGCCAAAAGTGAATATTTTTAATACCACTATAGTACTGATCTCAGATTTAATGACGCATGGTAATTGGAAATACAAGCACAGGTAGAAAGATATCCCGCGATTTCGAGCACGAAATGGTATTCAAAGTTTAGCTTTAAAACACCACAGGTATTTAGAGTCAAAGCCTTTAGACCGTCAACGGCTTTGTCAAGACTAGAAGACATTCAGTGTTGATCGATGATCATAACTAGTACATGTATGTATTCACAATGGTAATTTACTTCTGTCAATATCATTTTGCATTCTCATATATCTATACATTTTTGTCTCATTTCCGTGTTGAGGAGGGAGACTGATAATGTGATGTTTTTCGTTCGAGCACAAGTCATTTCGTAGAGATGGAGACTTAAGTCAAACCGAGTCAAAGCAAAGATTGACCAACGAACGATTAAGGTTACAAACCGGACCAAGAAGGAGCTACAACGTAAACATTTAGGACATACCATTGAAGTAGAAGTCACGCACTTATGTCTTGGCCAAAAGCGGACTGACTTGTACCACGCCCACAAATGCACGGGAAAAAACCCCGATGAGCACGTTCAAGTTTTTAGCAAAAGTCTTGGGGCTTGAACACACATATACCTTGTACGCATAACATCCAGGCGAGGGTGGAGGAGGATTACTGATCTGCTAGGCAGCTTATCAGTAATTCATAATGTTGGTGGTAATTTTCATCCTCCTGCCTCTCCTCGGTACCACCGTCATTTATAGCATCATTATTTGTTATTTCGTTAATGACTGCTTTTGTCATTTTCACTTCTGGCGCCAGAAGGCCCTCCATAATATTCCGCAGAGATTGTCAGCTGATAGAAAACACTGTACCGCAGAAATGTTTAGTCACACTGTCTATTACTTGAATAGGGCTCTTATAGTAGGAGGGAAAAATGAAGGGGAATCCCCATGAAAACCTGGTTCCTTGCGGCACAGGTGTGTGTGTGTGTGTGTGTGTGTGTGTGTGTGTGTGTGTGTGTGTGTGTGTCTGTCTGTCTGTCTGTGTCTGTCTGTCTGTCTGTCTGTCTGTCTGTCTGTGTCTGTGTGTTTGTGTGTGTGTGTTAATGTGTATGTATGTTAATCATCAGACCATGAAAAACGCTCGTAGGGGAAGGGCTCCTAATATGGACCACTTTTTGTTTCACGCTGATAACTAGCTTGTTTTCTTGCGAAGAAGTTTCATTTTGTGTTAGGTAGTCCTTCTCTCTTAGGTTAACCGTTAGGCCTAATTAGCGTGAAATAGCTTTGATAGATATTCAGCAAAAATTAAATACAGAAAAAAACACAAATGCTCCATATTAGGAGCCTGGGCACCTAATATGGACCACTGAAGCGGCCTTCTCGAATCACTGTAAAAAGCCCCCTATACTTCAAAATAACATGATACAACTTAGTTTGCAAGTCAGACTAATCAAAATATGCTTTAGATTTATCTGTTTCGGGTTGATCAGTGCATTATTTGAAGCACACCAGGAAACTAAAGAAGCTTATCAAAAACAGAGTGAAAATAAGTGAAATTATCAACTTCCACGAAAAGAAAACTATTTGTGATATTTTTTTTAAATCTCGAAGACTAGTTATAGGTTATTTCCAGCAAGCTTCTGAATGAAATAATAAAAATAGCATTTAGCTTTATTTTCTTCGATTTGTTGAAGGTGGTCCATATTAGGGGACTCACACATACTTTGAGATTTTGCAATTATTTTTTGTTTGCAGTAGAAACTCGGGGTCAACACTGCTAAAATGTAACAAATACGGTCTTAGCTGTCATATGTAGCAATTTGTGTGTGATAAAAGCTTTGACTGTGGACAGAAACGAGTCCGATTTAGACGGAAAATTTAGAGTGAACGCTGCCAAAAGTGAAAAAAAGAGAAAAAGCCTAACGGTTTTGAGGTTTGTGTTTCTGCAACTGTTTTGACATGTGAAAGTTATCCAGAGAGGGTGAAAACAGCCAATGAAAGTGTTTTGAGCGCTCTAGCGCCGTTAGTCAGTCAGAACAGGAGGTGGTCCATATTAGGAGCCGGTCCATATTAGGAGCCCTTCCCCTACAAGCGATATACAAAATCACGAGTGTTGTAACCTGTATATCACATGAAGATCTAAAAGACAAAGTGTGACGGAAACATCAAGCTTTAGTTGTCTGTTTAGATGAGGCACTGAGGGCTTAACATCTGCACATACTTTATTCTAAAGACACGCATGTTAATCTTTGTCAAGTCGGTGCATAATGGTGGCTTGGTTGTCCCCGTCAGTTGAAAGCCTCTTACACGGATTTAACTGAATACTCATAACTCATAACTCATAACTCATAACATTTTATTGATCCAACAAAGGAAATTAAATTGGTCATCAGCACATATAGGTCATTAATTAATAATTATAAAAGAATAAGAGAAGAAAATTCATACCTAGTGGTTACACACGCATCTCCTGAGATCTTGGACACCTTCATTGTCTATAGGGCCTACTGCGCCGCAGAAGAGCTAGAAATACTCGCAAAATGCATTGAATAAACAGCTTGTCCAGAGAACAATCGTAGTCGATGATGTACCGATAAGGGCGTGTGTACCGAGCACGCCTGTAACTTCACAAGAGCATAGCCTGAACATAGCAGTGCTGGTCGGACCATGGGTTTTTCCACCGGGGGTTCCCCGGTTTTCCCATCCACCCTACTGGTGTCTGGATTGAATATAATCACACATAATTTCTATTCCAGGGTTAGACATCATAGCTCAGTAATTATATACACATTAGGTGTATACTACTTTCAACCTTAAAGGCACAGTAAGCCTCCCGTAAACCATCACAGAGCTCCCCGAGCGTCTAAATACAGTACAAGCATACTTCCATTTGAACGCTCACCGAACGGGAACATCCTGGCTGCTTTCTGTCGAGCGTGAGACATTTTCAAAGAATTTATTTTCGTAGACTTGTTCCGTTAACAACAACGGCGCCTCGTTTTTGCGCTAGACCTAACTTTTAAAATCTAAATAATAAATTGACAGCTTGTTACACAAACATTCTTTAATCATAAAAGAATTCGTTTTTCATCAAGACAAGATCAGAACAATTCGAAGTTGTGAAAGTTTAAAAAAAAGAAAAGCCCGGAAGCAGGGTCACGCAAGGGTCGTAGCAGACGACGGCCAGTTTATCAGTGCAAATCGCCGTTCCTCTCAACAGTCAAAAACCATCGCTAGAGTTCTTGTGAACCACAGCCGTTGTTTCGTGCATAAAAAAAAACGTGCTATTGTAGATAAGCTCACGTCGAGTCGCATTCAAATGACTAACTATGACGACTGCATTGTGAAAAGGGAAAACTGGATCACACGGGTTCACGATGGCTCAGGGGTAAGATAAACCACGCAAAAATAAATTCTTTGAAAATTGTTCGCTCTTTACGGAGGGCACCTAGGATGTTCTCAATTGGTGAGTGTTTAAATGAAATGGTGTTTGTACTGTGTGTAAAAGCCTGACCGTATCTGTGATGGTTTACGGGAGGCTTACTCTGCCTTTAACTCTCTTTATTTTTCTTCACAAGTCATATACAACCACCAGGGGCGGAGCAGTTAAGCCCGAGGGGGGTCCAGGGGTCGGTAGAGGTGGGGTACCGTGGCAATGCCCCGTTGGGGGGTCTGAAGAATTTTAGCTATCTTATAAACAATTTGTGGCTTATCCTTGATTTTAAACATGATCACTCATTATTTCTTTTAAAGTTAGTATTAAATAATGGAAATGTATCTTCCATGATATCTGCTCCCGACATCATATAGTATGGTTAGAAGAAAGACATGTCGCATATGAGTGGCAGATAAAACTGTACAAAAATGATACTGATTAAACAATTAACACTTCACCCGGCTTAAACAGACAGAAACAACAACAAAATTCACAAACAGTATTTTTATTTTATTTTATTTTATTTTTATAGCCGAGGGGCGGGGGGGGGGGGGGGTCAGGAACCCCTGTCACCACCCCCCTAATCCGCCCCTGACCACGCTCGTTCTCTCAGTCTCTCTCTCTCTCTCTCTCTCCTTCTCTCTCTGCCATGTTCTATTTACCTATAGCACATTCTTTCGACGCTGACGTCATTCCCTTTCTACGTCATTCATTTCATCATACAATCATTCATTCGCTCGGCTTCCTGACGAGTGGACGTAAACTAATAGACTATCAAGATACATTTTTTGTGAATATTTGTTTGTCTGTTCACTTGAAAGACCGTTGGGTCGAAATATCTGTGAATGTATTGTTTTGTCAATAACAAACGTTCCAACAACCTACCTTTCTTGTTACATTTAGTCAAGTTTTGACTAAATGTTTTAACGTAGAGGGGGGAATCGAGACGAGGGTCGTGGTGTATGTGCGTGCGTGCGTGTGTGTGTGTGTGTGTGTCTGTGTGTGTGTGTAGAGCGATTCAGACTAAACTACTAGACCGATCTTTATGAAATTTGACATGAGAGTTCCTGGGTATGATATCCCCAGACGTGTTTTTCATTTTTTTGATAAATGTCTTTGATGACGTCATATCCGGTTTTTCGTGAAAGTTGAGGCGGCACTGTCATGCCCTCATTTTTCAACCAAATTGGTTGAAATTTTGGTCAAGTAGTCTTCGACAAAGCCCGGACTTCGGTATTGCATTTCAGCGTGGTGGCTTAAAAATTAATTAATGACTTTGGTCATTACAAATCTGAAAATTGTAAAAAAATATATTTTTTTATCAAACGATCCAAATTTACGTCGGTTCCTGATTCCAAAAACATATAGATATGATATGTTTGGATTAAAAACACGCTCAGAAAGTTAAAACGAAGAGAGGTACAGAAAAGCGTGCTATTCTTCTCAGCGCAACTACTACCCCGCTCTTCTTGTCAATTTCACTGCCTATGCCGTGAGCGGTGGACTGACGATGCTACGAGTATACGGTCTTGCTGCGTTGCATTGCGTTCAGTTTCATTCTGTGAGTTCGACAGCTACTTGACTAAATGTTGTATTTTCGCCTTACGCGACTTGTTTTTATATTTAGTCAAGTTTTGACTAAATATTTTAACATCGAGGGGGAATCGAAACGAGGGTCGTGGTGTATGTGCGTGTGTGCGTGTGTGCGTGTGTGTGTGTGTGTCTGTGTGTGTGTGTAGAGCGATTCAGACTAAACTACTGGACCGATCTTTATGAAATTTGACATGAGAGTTCCTGGGTATGAAATCCTTGAACATTTTTTTCATTTTTTTGATAAATGTCTTTGATGACGTCATATCCGGCTTTTCGTGAAAGTTGAGGCGGCACTGTCACGCCCTCATTTTTCAACCAAATTGGTTGAAATTTTGGTCAAGTAATCTTCGACGAAGCCCGGACTTCGGTATTGCATTTCAGCTTGGTGGCTTAAAAATTAATTAATGACTTTGGTCATTAAAAATCTGATAATTGTAAAAAAAAATAAAAATTTATAAAACGATCCAAATTTACGTTTATCTTATTCTCCATCATTTGCTGATTCCAAAAACATATACATATGTTATATTCGGATTAAAAACAAGCTCTGAAAATTAAAAATATAAAAATTATTATTAAAATAAAATTTCTGAAATCGATTTAAAAACAATTTCATCTTATTCCTTGTGGGTTCCTGATTCCAAAAACATATAGATGTGATATGTTTGGATTAAAAACACGCTCAGAAAGTTAAAAAGAATAAAGATAAAGAAAAGCGTGCTATCCTTCTCAGCGCAACTACTACCCCGCTCTTCTTGTCAATTTCACTGCCTGTGCATCGAGCGGCGGACTGACGATGCTACGAGTATACGCTCTTGCTGTAAATATGCAGTGAGTTCAGTTTCATTCTGTTAGTTCGACAGCTTGACTAAATGTTGTAATTTCGCCTCACGCGACTTCATTTGACTTGCCAATTTTCTGCTTGTCCACCCACGCGCGTTCTTTTCACCTGACCTCCCATTCACGACTTTTCTCCTTTATTCTTTTTAAATTTAGTCAAGTTTTGACTAAATGTTTTAACATAGAGGGGGGGAATCGAGACGAGGGTCGTGGTGTATGTGTGTGTGTGTGTGTGTGTCTGTCTGTCTGTCTGTGTGTGTGTGTGTGTAGAGCGATTCAGACTAAACTACTGGGCCGATCTTTATGAAATTTGACATGAGAGTTCCTGGGTATGATATCCCCGGATATATTTTTCATTTTTTCGATAAATACCTTTGATGACGTCATATCCGGCTTTTTGTAAAAGTTGAGGCGGCACTGTCACACCCTCATTTTTCAATCAAATTGATTGAAATTTTGGCAAAGCAATCTTCGACAAAGCCCGGGGTTTGGTATTGCATTTCAGCTTGGTGGCTTAAAAACTAATGAGTGAGTTTGGTCATTAAAAATCGGAAACTTGTAATTAAAATTATTTTTTTATTAAACGATCCAAAAACAATTTCATCTTATTTTTCGTCATTTTCTGATTCCAAAAACATATACATATGTCATATTTGGATTAAAAACAAGCTCTGAAAATTAAAAATATAAAAATTATTATCAAAATTAAATTTCCGAAATCGTTTTAAAAACTATTTTATCTTATTCCTTGTCGGTTCCTGATTCCAAAAACATATAGATATGATATGTTTGGATTAAAAACACGCTCAGAAAGTTAAAACGAAGAGAGGTACAGTAAAGCGTGCTATGAAGCACAGCGCAATCGCTACCGCGCCAAACAGGCTCGCCACTTTCACTGCCTTTTGCACTAGCGGCGGACTACGTTCAGTTTCATTCTGTGAGTTCCACAGCTTGACTAAATGTTGTATTTTCGCCTTACGCGACTTGTTTTTTGATGCTGTGGTGATAGTCTCGGCAAGTCGAGACTAAAACTCAACTAAAGCACTGAACGACTCTCGCGCAAGGACAAGGTAACCCCTTGCACATCCGGTCCACAGGTACATGTGCATTTTGGAATGTCAAGGACGACAGAAAGTAGACCCAGCTATGATGTATTTCGTGCACCCTATATTTATCCACTATTTTATGTGTCATAAGAGTGCAATAGTTACATCATAGATGTAACAAGAGAACAATGGAAATACAAGAAATATACCTGGAGTACATTTACAGAGACAAAGAAGGGAGGTCATGGGATATATCCCTTTATTTTTCTGCCGCCAGGGTTGTCCTAACTGATTGACTTGAGGTGCGTGGCCCTAAATTTAACTGTTCCTGACAAAAGAGAAATACCAGAAAACGTTTAGAAAACAGAGCAGGAAGAAGAAGGAAAACGTCATATTACGAGAAACGGTAAACCCCGATCAGGAAATATAAAAGGCGAGATGAATCACTCTTGACTTTCAGCTAAAACACTTCCATTCTCCAAGTTACCTTTTGACATCAGCATGGAAAATAATTATGCCAAACGCCCAGTGACGTCCCTGCTTGGCGGTTCAGGGGCGGATCAGTTGCTTTGTAAGGGGGGTGGGGTGCACTTTGAATCGAAAGTGAATGTGATGGGCGCGAAGCGCCCGAATTTGCTAGGGTCCGGGGGCATGCCCCCCCCCCCCCCCCCCCGTAAAAATTGTTGGCCCAAAGAAACAAAATGGTGCCATCTGGTGCCATTTGAACTTAAAAATGGTCATAGAAAAAGCTTTCCAATTTTAAAAAAAATTTTTTTTGCTGGAGGGGGGGTGCACCTGCACCCTGTGCACCCCCCCCCCTCGTCCGCCCCTGCGGTTGGGCGGCGGGTACCTCTATACGGTGACCTTGACCTTTTCCCCTAAGAGCGTCTTCTTGGGCGAAAACCCTCTTTCTTGATGACATACCATTTGAATGAATTTTATTGCATTAGCTTTAAATCGTGTAAACATAAACGGATACTCCCGGGCAAACAAATCTGTCTCAAATTGCCAAATGGGCAACACAAGTTCGATTTTTGTTTGAAATGATGACACCACACCCGAGGAATAATTTAAACTTTTTGTTTGATTGTACAACTATTCCGATGTGCAGGGTAGACCCCAGCGAGGTCAATAATATATGCCTGTATGAAATACATATATCTTGTCTGTGCAGGGTAGTCTTTCGAAACAGTACATTCTCCATGCTATCTGGTTTTGTTTACGCTCTGTCTTGCCTTTTCGTCGCTGAAGGCCACAGGAGCTTGTATCCAATCGCCGGTCGATCATTTTTATATTTAGTCAAGTTTGAGCCGTTTACACGAGAAGGACTGTGTTGTCGAAATCAAAAAGTATTGAAAGAATATGAGGAGGGCCCCAAAGGGGGGGGGGGGGGTGTCATCACGATCACGGGAAGGGAAATTTTAGCTTTCACGATCACAGTTACCTTGATTTTTGTTTTCACGATCACGAACACCAGAGGCAAATCACGGTCACGGTAAAAGTTGCAGGTACAGAAAGCACGTGTCAAAGTAAACACAACCACACAGTAATTCGCTCCTCTGGATCTATTGTTTATTCAACACAAAGTGAGAACTGTTGCACTTTTTTATTATTATTTTTTTTAATTCTCTTTCACACACACATAGAAATTCATATCATGGTTTGTAATCAGTAACAAGAATGTTGTTTTCATTGTTTTCTCTCTTTCTCTCTCTCTCTCTCTTTCGCCGTCTTTCTTTCTCTCTCTCTCTCTCTCTCTCTCTCTCTCTCTCTCTCTCTCTCTCTCTCTCTCTCTCTCTCTCTCTCTCTCCGACACTCATACACATTCAACTCCCACACCCTCACTCACACACATGAATATATATACTTACACAATTTCACATTTCCAGAGCTAAATCTTGTAAACCCATTTTCTCAAAAACTATTGGGTGGATTGAAATTAAAGTACATGTATGTGTGATGGGTTCTTTATTTTCAACTTTGCCGTACAATTTGAGGTAGGCCTACACCATCGCCTGGTTTCATGGGCTTGAAAAACAAACAGGAATGCTACAGGCCAAAAATGGTTTTACCTGAAAGAAGCCACAGTGCCAGTGGCGAAGCCACAAGCCTGAGCCTGCGAGGTCCGGGGGCATGCCCCCCCGGAATTTTTTTCAAAAAACGGTTAAAATCTGTGCAATCTGGTGCATTCTGGGCATCATTTTCAGGGCTGTAATAGTGTTGTGATCTTGTTAAAAATCCCATTTTAGCTTCCCCCCACCACCATTCAACACACTTCCAAACTGGTGAAAACAACACTACTGTGCGCTGGCTTCATTGAGATCGGCGCCCGGTCGCGTTGCGCGATATTCACACGGATCGTTTTTGCGGAAATGTTTCAACTCCACCGGAATAAATTTGACTTTACCGGATTTTGAAAACGGCTTTATCGGATTTCCGGCAATTACCGGAAAAGTAGCATGCCTGACAAAATCCCCAACGAACATGCCTTTGATCGTCTTTGACATGAGGATCAAGTGACCCAAACTGGCACGTCTCCCCGCCATTGTTTCTGAATTTAACCCATTGTTGATATTAAAGTTTACAGGCGCTAAAATAAATCCAAGCTTAATGCAAAGAAGCGACAATTAGAATCTATGCCAAGCGTGTCCACGTTGCTGGGATGAAAAACACATTTCTAGTTTCGGTTTTGGCTACACGCAGACTCGATCTCGAGCCAGTCGAGGTCACACTGAGCGAGTGACAGCCGGACGTGGCAATGTCGACAATGTCAATGATCTCACTCAAACTCAAAGATCTTGAACAAATTTCAAGATCTTTGCCTACATTCAGAACAGTCATAGAGCAACATAGATCAACATATCTTGATATTTCGTCTTCGGAAAGACCGACCCGTAGCCTGACCTTTCCACCAAGGAAGGCATTCTCGCCGCCTGCTTTGGTCTGGCTTGAATCCACAAAATATAACAGAAGTTCGATGACAGTACTGCTGCACGCCATTTTTGATCTTCGAATTCGAATTTGACTGAATGCACTCAAACCTTTTGCATGAAGCCCTTCCATTGGATGAAGTTTGGCAGACTTTAGCAATTTGCCTTCTGATTGGATCTCTTTTTTTGTGTGATTGGTTCTCTTAAAGGGAAGCAATCGCTGTCAAAATCATATTTCTGAATGTGTTGTTGCTTCCCTTCAATCGGGATTGGCTCCTTGACGAATAGAGGATCATAGAGTGATACAGCTGTGAAAAATGTACGTTGAAAATAAAATGCTTTGCAATAATGCCCATCACGATCACGAAAACAAATGACGATCACGATCACGAGACTTGATTTTTTTGTCATCACGGATCACAGGCAAAGTCCCATCACGATCACAGAAATGGAAATTTTGGCAATCACGGTCACAGAAAGGTCAAAAAACGCCAATCACGATCACGATTTTAAACCCTTTGGGGCCCTCTATGAGGGCAAGATCGAGCCCAACAGTGAAATAATAGTGTATATGTAAATCAATGCTAATGATGTTGCTGCAAAAGACAATGCAATAAAACAGATACATATTCTCAACTCAACTCAACTCAAATTTTATTGGCTTCAATTTTCATAGAAGAATTTGTCTTGCGCTTGGGAGAAAGTAAGAGTATAACATATAAAAACAGCATTCATATCACATTTCATGTATCACACACAGTAATCACTAGTATAAGCCTACAATTATCACATTTGTACCTGTATCATACATGCAAATAAATAGTATCACATTTCCACGTATCACACACAATATATACATTACATAACATACAGCAAGCTTCCATCTCCCGGGCCTCCCCCCCCCTCCCACACATACATATCCTCGCACGTGCGTCGACTCCATACAAATGACATCATCAGTCCATTAACTAAAATGCACAATGACTAGTAGTGGGTACATGATACTTAATACTTATTGGTAGTACTTTGAAAAGAAAAAGAAAAACAAAGCGAGGTAGACTGAATCCGATATATTTAGCACATTTTCGAGCCGTGCTTTTTAAAAACTTATTTTGCATTAATCGTACGTTGATTCAACAACCGCCTATTATGCCAAGAATCATGTGACTTTAAGGCTGCAAAGGTTTAGAATTAGGCATTAGAAGTGCAAGATATGAGTCAACACTTTTTAGTGACCTAACTTTCCGAGTCAGATCAACTGATAATAGACGAATCAAAAACCAGTGGTTCGGTAAAAATACCGAAAAAATAGGGTAGGAGGGTGGGAGGGTGTGCTTGCTTCAGAGTGCAATCGAGGCACGTCAGTGCTTTGTAAAACAGGTCGCACACAAAGTGATGAGAGGGGGACTTAAAACCTCGAAGGGGCGGGTTGGAAGTGGGCGGAAGGGGTGGTGGTGTTGGGAGAGGGGAGGAGGGCTTGGAGAGGATACGGGTATTAAAAAGGCGACGAAGAAACACCAGTGTCATCAGAAGATTGCCATAGCGACATTACAAGTTCCTTTTGGTTCGCAGGTAAGTCTGTGTCCGTGCTATTGGCATATATATTTTTTTAATGGAATGGGCACTAGTTTACACATATTTTGCACCACATGAGCAGGAACAATTATAACCGTCTATCAAAAGCAGTTCGTTTTTATCAGGTACCTTGAGTAGGCCTACTAATTGGTAAATGCCACGCCATAACTGCATATTAAGAAGATCGTTTTGTTTAGTTTTAAACATTGTTTTATGTTTTGATTCGTTTTCGTTTTCGTTTTGCTTGGTTTGGACAAACACTGTACATTGTAGTTTCTTTGGTTTGGATTCGTTTTTATATTTAGTCAAGTTTTGACTAAATATTTTAACATCGAGGGGGAATCGAAACGAGGGTCGTGGTGTATGTGCGTGTGTCTGTGTGTGTGTCTGTGTGTGTGTCTGTGTGTGTGTGTAGAGCGATTCAGACTAAACTACTGGACCGATCTTTATGAAATTTGAAATGAGAGTTCATGGGTATGAAATCCCCGAACATTTTTTTCATTTTTTGGATAAATGTCTTTGATGACGTCATATCCGGCTTTTCGTGAAAGTTGAGGCGGCACTGTCACGCCCTCATTTTTCAACCAAATTGGTTGAAATTTTGGTCAAGTAATCTTCGACAAAGCCCGGACTTCGGTATTGCATTTCAGCTTGGTGGCTTACAAATTAATTAATGACTTTGGTCATTAAAAATCGGAAAATTGTAAAAAAAAATAAAAATTTATAAAACGATCCAAATTTACGTTTATCTTATTCTCCATCATTTGCTGATTCCAAAAACATATAAATATGTTATATTCGGATTAAAAACAAGCTCTGAAAATTAAATATATAAAAATTATTATCAATTTTTTTTTTCGAAATCAATTTAAAAACACTTTCATCTTATTCCTTGTTGGTTCCTGATTCCAAAAACATATAGATATGATATGTTTGGATTAAAAACACGCTCAGAAAGTTAAAACGAAGAGAGGTACAGAAAAGCGCAACGAATACCCCGCTCTTCTTGTCAATTCCACGGGCACTGCCTTTGCCACGGGCGGTGGAGTGACGATGCTACGAGTATACGGTCTTGCTGCGTTGCGTTGCGTTCAGTTTCATTCTGTGAGTTCGACAGCTACTTGACTAAATATTGTATTTTCGCCTTACGCGACTTGTTTGTTTTTGGTTTGATTTGGTTTGGTTTGATCTGGTTTGTCGAATTCAGAGAAATACGCGCTCGCCTTGATTCAGTAATTGCTTTTTCCAACGCATTCCTTTTTAAACTTAGCAAAATAATCATTGCGCCAAATTAAGCACCCACATTTAAAGGCACAGTAAGCCTCCCGTAAACCATCACAGAGCTCCCCGAGCGTCTACATACAGTACAAGCATACTTCCATTTGAACGCTCACCGAACGGGAACATCCTGGCTGCTTTCTGTCGAGCGTGAGAAATTTTCAAAGAATTTATTTTCGTGGACTTGGGCTGCTACAACAATGGCGCCTCGTTTTGGTGCTGGACGGCTGTTATGATACCGGAAATCACGCCCGGACAGTAAGCCTCCCGTAAACCATCACAGATACTGTCAGGCTTTTACACACAGTACAAACACGCTTCCATTTGAACACTCACCGAACGGGAACATCCTAGGTGCCCTACGTAAAGAGCGAGCAATTTTCAAAGAAATAATTTTTCGGATTGTCTCCATCTCAATCGGACCCATCCTGAACTCAGGTCAAAAATGAGTTACTTCCCTTCAACTGGCGATAGCCGTGGAGCGATGATTATCAGAATGATTCGGACCGTGGTGCGTTTTGGCGCTAGACCTAACTTTTAAAATCTAAATAATAAATTCTCAGCTTGTTACACAAACATTCTTAAATCATAAAAGAATTCTTTTTTCATCAAGACAAGATCAGTACAATTCGAAGTTTTGAAAGTTTGAAAAGCCCGAAAGCAGGGTCACGCAAGGTCGTGATTTTCGTAGCAGACGACGGTTTATAGGCAGTCAAAAGCCATCGCTAGAGTTCTTATGAATCACATTCGGTTTTTTTCGTGAAAAGTCAGAGGTACATAACGTGCTATTGCAGATAAGCTCACAGCGAGCCCCATTCAAATTACAAACTGACGACTGCATTGTGAAAAAGGGAAACTGGATCACACGGGTTCACGATGGCTCAGGGGTAAGATAAACCACGCAAAAATAAATTCTTTGAAAATTGCTCGCTCTTTACGTAGGGCACCTAGGATGTTCCCGTTTGGTGAGCGTTCAAATGGAAGTTGTACTGTGTGTAAAAACCTGACAGTATCTGTGATGGTTTACAGGAGGCGTACTGTGCCTTTAAGCATGAACGGAGAATTCACGCCGTTTTCAACTGACAGCGGTTATCGCTGCGTGCCTCTCAAAACATGCTGCGGTCACGCATGACTGGCCATCGCTTTAGTGCACCAATCATCCCAAAAATATCAAGCGTGTTTACAGGCCTAGCACATTTACAACAATGGTCATATGCATATGAAATTTTAGCCGTCTTTGTATGGTTTTTAACAGTTTAAGTCCATGAACCTATGACGAGTTTTCAAACATTTTCCGGAATATTGCATGACACCTGAACAAATATCTGTAACGATACAAAATGTTAACCCGTGTACATCTCGTATATAGGCAAACAATTCTGAAAATTTCAAAGCAATAGAGCCTACATGTATAAGTAGTCGTTGTTGATATTCAGCGCTTTCTGTCAGGGTATACCCGTCAACATGGACCGAAAAACCTAGTTTCGACCGCTCATGCGATCCACACCTGATTTTTTTGGGGGGGTAGCCTTATTTGGAAGGCGGCCACGTGACCCCTTTAAAAGTAATATTTGATCCGAAAAGTGTGCCAGACAGCCAAGTTGAGTGCCTTTAAAGGCACAGTAAGCCTCCCGTAAACCATCACAGAAACGGTCAGGCTTTTACACACAGTACAAACACCCTTTCATTTAAACACTCACCGCTTGAGAACATCCTAGGTGCCCTCCGTAAAGAGCGAGCAATTTTCAAAGAATTTATTTTTGCGTGGTTTATTTTACCCCTGAGCCATCGTGAACCCATGTGATCCAGTTTCCCTCTTTCACAATGCAGTCGTCAGTTAGTAATTTGAATGCGGCTCGCTGTGAGCTTATCTGCAATAGCACGTTATTATGCACCTCTGACTATGCACGAAACAAACGGATGTGGTTCACAAGAACTGGCGATAGGCATAAACCGTCGTCTGCTACGAGAACCACGACCTTGCGTGACCCTGCTTCCGGGCTTTTCTTTTTTCAAACTTTCAAAACTTCGAATTGTACTGATCTTGTCTTGATGAAAAAATAATTCTTTTATGACTTAAGAATGTTTGTGTAACAAGCTGTCAATTTATTATTTAGATTTTAAAAGTTAGGTCTAGCGCCAAAACGCACCAGGGTCCGATTGTGATGGAGACAATCCGAAAAATTAATTCTTTAAAAATTGCTCGCTCTTTACGTAGGGCACCTAGGATGTTCCCGTTCGGTGAGCGTTCAAATGGAAGGGTGTTTGTACTGTGTGTAAAAGCCTGACAGTATCTGTTATGGTTTACGGGAGGCGTACTGTAATCTAGTCACAGAGTACACGTCATACCAGTTTTCTGTTTTATAACTGGCTGAACTCTCCTTTTTTCCCCTTACACCACGTAATTTGTGCAACTGTATTCAAACCTACCTTTCCAACCGTTAATTCGAAGCCTTTTCTGGGTTTAATTTTAGAACTTACCGTACATTTGCTGGACCGCAGACTGAGAACCTAAATTGCTAGCACTAAACAACAAAGTCAAAGAAGGGAGTAGAGACTCTGACGCCAAAGATTGTCCATAAGGAA
>NC_090251.1:37962571-38127571 GCF_037325665.1 Littorina saxatilis | reverse complement strand
TGTACGGTAAATCGATTTTTTTTACTTGATAACAAAAGACATTGTCTACGACATTTAAGACATATTCCCAACAACACACTCTACAGGCCGGTGACCCAGTTGTTCAAGGTACATGCGCGTTCAGTGATGTCCCTGACAGCACAGAGGCCGGCGAGTTCCGGTGTGAGGACGTGGAGGAGTCACCGGGCTACTGCCCCCACGACACGTTTTACAAAGAGGGCAGTCTCTGCTTCCACTCTCTTGACCAGTACCTGGTCTTTGAGTGTAGAGCGGGGAAGTGGACACAGACAGGTATTAATTACACCCCCGGTATAGGGGCGTGTACAGGTTTCGCTCGATGTGTTTGTTTGTTTGTTTGTTTGTTTGTGTTCGCATATAGATCTCAAGAATGAACGGACCGATCATCACCAAACTTGGTGAACAGGTTCTATACATTCCTGAGACGGTCCTTACAAATTGGGACCAGTCAAACACACGGTTAGGGAGTTATTGGTGGATTAAAATTATACAAGGACTTATCCAGGGACATCTTAATGGTCAAAGGGAAATAACCATTCTCACTCAGTCACTGCCACCAACTGAGAAGGTTATTTCCCTTTGACGGGGGTGTTTTTCCTACCTCGTAGGAATTTCTTGTTCTTTTGGTTTCTGATTCCGGTTACCTTGAGTGTTTGAGCTGCAAGCTGAAAGCTTTCTATTATTTATCATAATCCCATCTTGGCCAATTCCATACACAAAAGATTTTTTCTCTCACAAAAAAACAAGGTCTTACATGCTAACATGCGCAGGTATGCGGGCTGGACAGATTTATATTTTCACTGTCTATCTATCTCAGATCTTGCCAGGCGTTTTCATTGGTTATGACCAATCACTTGATCAACTGGACAGTCCAATGACTTGATCACATACCAAATTTCAACATTCTGACTGCTTGCTATGGCGACTTAGAATATTTTATGAATGACATTTTTAAGAAGCCCTTACTGGCCTTACAAAATTAATTTATTAATTGTGTCCATAGTGCACAGAAAACACCCAGTCTGTTCACCTTTGGTACGTGACCAAGTGGCGGGATGGTCATTTTCCATGTAAAAGCCTGGCAAGGTCTGAGATGGCAGATGCTGATCGAGCCTAACTGTTTGCACGAGAAGGGGTTGTTTATCTTTAATGGACGACATGTTTCCTGTCTCCCGCACAAGAAGCACGATGGGCACAAACTTAGCACAATGGGCTAATTTGATAACGTTTTAGACACAATGCTCAAGATTCAGTGCCGCAGAGACATATCATGATTGTTGCATATTATATATCCATTTGCGAAATAGGAGTCAGCCGAAAAATCAAAGCAATGCGTAACAGGCTGCAGCCACAGATTAGATGTTAAATGAATCCCCCTCCTTCCCCTTTTTGTGAGTCACTCCCCTATCCCGTACCGCCCCCACCCCTTCCACCCTCCCCCTCAGATTTTTGAAAGCGAAGCGGGGAGTGGGGATGGGGTGGGGTGAGGGTCACTGTAAAACAGCTATCTCTCTCTCCCTCTTTCCTTCCCTCCCTCCCCCTCTCTCTGTCTCTCTCTGTTTCTGTCTCTCTCTGTCTCTCTGTCTCTCTGTCTCTCTGTCTGTCTCTCTGTCTCTGTCTCTCTCCCTCTCTCTCTCTCTCTCTGTCTCTCTGTGTCTGTGTCTCTCTGTGTCTCTCTGTCTCTCTCCCCTTCTCTCTCTCTCAGTCTCTCTCTCTCCGTCTCTCTCTCTCTGTGTCTCTCTGTCTGTCTCTGTCTGTCTGTCTGTCTGTGTGTGTGTGTCTCTCTCTCTCTCTCTCTCTCTCTCTCTCTCTCTCTCTCTCTCTCTCTCTCTCTCTCTCTCTCTCTCGCTCTCTCTCCCTCCCAGTCGCTTAATTTATTCGTGAGAGATCTTCCTAAAATGTCCCTTCTTATTCTGACAAACTATTTTCATAGCTTTGCAATTGCTGGTAGGACTGGCAGTCAAAGAGATTTTACATGTTTCAGATTCTTTGCTTCCTGCTCACCGCCAGAAGAGATTTTGGTGGTTTGTGGCTGCTGTGGTTGGGGTGGTCGCCTGCGCTTTTTTCTGCGGTGGAGGTAACAACAAAGGTCAGAAACAAACAAAAAAGCAATAATTGAATGAAAGACAAATAATAACAAACAAAACAAGCAAATTTAAAAAAAACAATAGAAAAAAGAAAGGAACAATCAAATAAACAAACAAAAAACAAACAAGCGAACAAACGAACGAAAAAAGTGAACAGACGAACGAACAACATTGCATTGAGCTCACATAACTACATTTGGTTCTGTACATTAACATTTTGTCTCAAAGGTCGTTTGTAAAGCATATGATTTTACACACACACACACTCACACACACACACACACACACACACACACACACACACACACATACACACACACACACACACAGACACACACACACACACACACACACACACACACACACACACACACACACACACTCACATTGCTCCCCTGCCACGCCCCTACTACCACAACCGACCCACCCCGACCACTTATCACACACATATCAGAATATAATAAACTTCTAACTTAATGTTGTAAGCGTTGTCTCCCTGTCTCGTCTTTGAAGGCTCATCATCATCTGGACCCCCACCTAACAGACCGCCTTCCATCTTCTGCCCTTCCAGTCCGACGGTCACAGCTCCTGCGGGCAAGACAGAGGCCATCGCCACCTGGTCAAAACCTACTGCGTCCGATCCAGACGGCGGACAACCACAGTGAGTTGATTACTTTGAGTTGTGTTAATTGCTTTGCGAAACGACTGTGTAGCTACTGTTTGGGGTAGAGATGGGGTTGGGATAATAATAGCAGTAGAAAGAACTGTAATGTTAACAACAGTAAACACGTTGCTGTATTATTAAGCGATTGCATCATGATGGAACATTGTCGTGGAAGCCTCTGAACATGACTGGCAACCATTTCTTTGTACAATGATGGTGCATAGAGTTACATTTTGGGTGGTTTGGTGGGTGGTGTCCTTATGGGAAGGGGGGGGGGGGGGGGAGGGGGCGGGGCAGAGAACATGTTGTGAAGTTTAATGTCCTGATTTTTACTTTGGCAACCGGAATTTGTAGTGTATTTGTTTGAATTATTTGCTTTGTTTGGTTAGTTTTCTTCTCTTAGTTAGCTTGTTTGTTTGTTTGCTGAAACTTGGGGAAAACATGGGAAGAACAGGTGATGAAGAAAGTTTGGGATGGGGTCTTGCCTGTGGAACAAAGCCTGATTTGGACAGAAATGAAATGACACTGATGGTCTCCCTTTTTGGCGGTAATAGCTGCCTTTAAATAATTGCTGGCTCTAAAACCAACAGAATGGAAGGTCGTTCCATAGCTCAGTCTACAGCTCAGGTAGGCGTCGATTCTTCGACCAAATAAGCAACACCTTACTGAGCTAATTAGTTCCGTCTTTGTTCAGGGTCTCACTGTGACTTCTTTGTCCGTCCACTTGAAAGATCACCACGTTCTCGTGAAAGTTTATTTTTTTTCTTCTAAAATTAAGCTTAAACGTTCTAATAAATCATCTTTCTTGTAGTTCGATTTCCTATTTAGACGGGCGCAGTGGCTTGGTGGTAAGACGCAGGCCTCCAAAGCGGAAGGTCGTGGGTTCGAATCCCGACCGCGCCTGGTGGGTTAAGGTGGAAGTTTTTCAGGTCAACTTATGTGCAGACCTGCTAGTGCCTTATCCCCCTTCGTGTGTGTACACGCAAGCACAAGATCAAGTGCGCACGGAAACGATCCTGTAGTCCATGTCAGAGTTCGGTAGGTTATAGAAACACGAAAATATCCAGCATGCATCCTCCGAAAGCGGCGTATGGTTGCCTAAATGGCGGGGTAAAAACGATCATACACGTAAACAAATCTAATGCACAAGATCGACACATCTGATTGATTTCAGAATTCACCAAAGAAGCGGGCCGGGGTCTGGCAGCAGCTTTAAACAGGGAAAAACATACATCACGTACGAGGCCAAGGACGCTGGAGGGCTAACTGACACCTGTTATTTCTACGTGACGGTCAAAGGTAGTGTAACGACTGACAATAGAAACAACAAGTCGCGTAAGGCGAAATAACAACATTTATTCAAGCTGTCCATAGACCATTTATCCTGGACCGCCAACTAGCTCTCTCTCCGCTCTTTCTCTCTATTACGAGGTAGCGGCCTCTCGCATTTAGGAACCTACGCTTACAAGCCTTTCAGAAATCAGGGGGACGTGATATCCGGTGTCGATTGTAAACATGGACGAAGTTGCCGAGGTAAGTTCTGAAAATGCTAAAATAAACTCAGCAAAAGTGCATAATTATGGAACATGTTTTTCGATGAGTTTTGTTAAGTTTAGTTTGGAGTTTTGGAAAATCCAGTTCATTGTCACCTCCCATTGTCACAAATAACTGGAGCGTGCTTTCTTTTCACTGTCTTCGAATCGCTGGCCTTTCAAACCGGACGCGACGCGCCCCTGAAAGTCGAGAGTCGTAACCTCGAAGGGTCACGTGACGAGTTGGCGGTCCAGGCTATTTGGTCTATGAGCTGTCGAACTCACAGAATGAAACTGAACGCACTGCATTTTTTCACCAAGACCGCATACTCGTAGTTTCGTCAGTCCACCGCTCGTGGCAAAGGCAGTGAAATCGACAAGCCAAAATAGTGCGGTAATGGTCGCGCTGAGTAGGATAACACGCTTTTCTGTATCTCTATTCTTTTTAGCGTACTGAATTTGTTTTTAATCCAAACATATCATATCTATATGTTTTTGGAATCAGGGACCGACAAGGAATAAGATGAAATTGTTTCTAAACCGATTTCGGACAATTAATTTTAATCATAATTTTCATATTTTTAATTTTCAGAGCTTGTTTGTAATCCAAATATAACGTATGTATATGTTTTTGAAATCAGAAAATGACGAAGAATAAGATGAAATTGTTTTTGGATCGTTTTAAAAAAATGTTAATGACAAGTTTCCGATTTTTAATGACCAAATTCATTAATTATTGTTTAAGCCACCAAGCTGAAATTCAATACCAAAGTCCGGCCTTTGTCGACGATTGCTTTGCCAAAATTTCAATCAATTTGATTGAAAAATGAGGGTGTGACAGTGCCGCCTCAACTTTTACAAAAAGCCGGATATGACGTTATCAAAGACATTTATCGAAAAAATACAAAAAACGTCCGGGGATATCATTCTCAGGAACTCTCATGTCAAATTTCATAAAGATCGGTCCAGTAGTTTAGTCTGAATCGCTCTACACACACACACACACACACACACACACACACACACACACACACACACACACACACACACACACACACACACACACACACACACACACACACACACACACACATACACCACGACCCTCGTCTCGATTCCCCCTCTATGTTAAAACATTTAGTCAAAACTTGACTAAATGTAAAAACAGAAATCAAGCGCAAAGATGGCACGAAAATAAAGATTTGTTTCTTTGAAAATCTTTTGAATTTTTTTGTCTAGGTCCTTCATTACAAAGTCTTAAAAAAAGGTGTTTGTTGTCCTTAAAAGTTATATTTGCTTGATTTATGTGTCAGAATTGGAAAGTGTTTGTGTGCGACTTTTGGGGATAAAACATGTACTGGTTGGGAAACATTCATCTTCAAGAAAAGTAAAGATAGAATGTTGAAGTATATTACATTTTATTAATATCACTCTAAACACGTCCCACTACGCAATAATAGAGAATTTTCTTCATAAATATTTCCAGGCAGAGTTTGTTCCCTGGGTAGATATCATAGGAGAAAATACATTTTGAAATAAGAGAAGTTTTTGATTGGATGAATCGAGAAAGGGACAAAGACATTAATGCCTGGTTATGGTCCTGGGCTGAATAGTTTTGTAAATAATAAAAAACGCTGGCGCTGGACCCGAGTACTCTTCAGACTGGCTCGCTCCCCCAGTATGAAAGTTTTTGTCTTGTGCACGTGGATTTAAACAACAACAAAAAATTATTTATTTTACACAATTAAAAAAGTTATTAGAGTAAAATAAAACATTAAAACGTTCATAATAAACAATATAGTAAACGAGAATTAAAAAAAAAATTAAAAAAATATAGACCGCCCATGCCGGAAATCGAACCCGGGTCACTTGGATTTAAAAATTTTTTTTTTTTTTTTAATTTATTTTACACAATTAAAAAAATTATTAGAGTGAAATAAAACATTAAAACGTTCATAATAAACAATAGTAAACGAGAATTAAAAAAAAATATATATATATAGACCGCCCATGCCGGGAATCGATCCCGGATCACTTTGGCCATAGACTCTCTCGTGCTCTCTGTCTCTCTTTCACCGAGACCAAACCCTGCATTTTAGTTTCTTTGCCGAGACCATATCCCCACCCGTTGTCTGGCTTGCAAATCATGCTTTTCTCGTTACTGCGTGACGTGTTCGGCTGAGGCCGCCCAAGTCTCCCCTTTAGTTCAGTGACTGGCTGTTCGCAAAGCGACCAGCCTCCCACCGCAAAAACTGCCCCCGTTAAGAGTCGTTTTTGTGGAATATTTCGCATTTAGGTCCCAGGTAACATTATGAAGTTTTAATACGATCAATCGGACCTATTATCAAGTTAGTGTATCAACTTTTGAACGAACTGCGCCCAGTAGTTTCCCAGCAATAAGCTGTTAAGTCGAGACAGACACACAGACACACAATTAAAGTCTGCTGGACCCTAGTACTGCGTACTCGGGGATTAAACTCGTATCGACGGCGTCGTGGAATTTTGGCGTAACTCAGTTTAGACAGTTTTTCAGCAGAAACCATAAATGATTTTTTTTTTAATAATAAAATAGTGTTTACATTTGTACCTGGTATTGATAGAAAGATAAAAGAATGTTAAATCATGTATTGTCATTCGTATTTTATAGAATATTTCTCATGGAGAATGATTTACTTTGTCTAACGCACACAAAAATCAAAATCGCAAAGAATCGAACTACACAAACATTTCAGGACGAAGACGGTATGTCAGAATGCTTGTTTGGGGATTACTGGAGTTGATGTTCCCTTTTGTCAGTGACAACGTGCTCAGTGCTGAGGACACCGCGCTACGGGTTACGACCAAGCTGCAGCGGGGCTGTGCAGGACAACATCTACGGTTCCACGTGCACCTTCTCCTGTGAAGACGGTTACGTCCTGCAGGGTCAGAGGTCACTGGCCTGCACACAGTCCGGCAGTTGGAGCCACGCTGATCCACAGTGTAAAGGTATAGGGTACGATCACAGGAGCTTGTATCAAAGCGCCGGTCGATTCTTATTTAATTTACTACTTCATCCTTACTGTATCCTTACTACTACTAATCCCTAGCTTTGTTACAAGCTCCTGTGGGTACGATGGTGAAGAGTATTCTTCGAAAAGCGCACTGAGCGTGAGGCGCAGTTATCACAGTTTTGTCAAGGGTGGGAGAACTGCTTATGTTTTGAAATGCTGCTGCTTTTATTGAAGATAAGTACGATAACGATGACGACGACGACGGCGACGACGATGATGATGATGATAAGGAGGACTGAGGAGGAGTAGGAGGAGGAGAAAGAGGAGGAGGAGGAGGAGGAGGAGGATGATCCTTGTCACATAGGTCAATACAACCTCTCGAACCATGCAATCAACACTTCCTTAGTCTACAATGTTGTTGTTGTTGTTGTTGTTGTTGTTGTTGTTGTTGTTGTTTTTGTTGTTGTTGTTGTTGTTGATGCCGCTGCTGCTGTTCACGTGGTGTTTTTTTGTTATCATAGTATTCCACAAATAAAATCTCTCCCTCTATCAAATTGCCTGGTAACTGATGCGTCACCGACCGTATCTACTAAGAGTTAACAGTCGTGTTTTCTTTCAATCCTTAAGCGAAATCGTGCGGCGATCCAGGCACCGTAACGGGAGGAACAGTGAACTGCCCCGGAGAAAACACATACCGTGACGTGTGCAGCATTACATGTAACGCAGGCTACCGACACTCCGGGTCTGTCTTCACTACCTGCAGGGCGGATGGCTCATGGTCCCCACCCCTGCAAGGATGCTACGGTATGACACTACAAACAGATAGCTTGCGCCATTTCTAAATCAGGAAACAAAACTTTTCAATCGCTACCATCTGGTTTATTTATTTAGATTTTTTTTTATACTGGAACACTGAAAACTGCATTCAGGGTTTAAATACTGTAATACTGATTAAGACTTCGAGGCTACAGGCACTCTGGGTCAGTAGTTCATGCATGGCAGATTGCACATGGTCTTTGCACCCTCCAGGTAGGCATTGCAAACTGCAAACTGCAAACTGCAATACCCTACTGCTTTTTATACCCCCCAGCCATCCCATTCGTATGCATGGTTTAATCGTTCTGGCGTTGTACATGTATCGTGAAGGCTCTTTTACTGTCTTCGCGAGTAAGCATGGGAGTCGACAACTTTGAAACTAGCTTTGAATAGTCTCAAATCGAATCAGAAAAGCAAACTTTTTAGCAACAAACTAGCAAGCTAAATTCCCCAAAAGGCAACCGTAAGTGTTTAAATAATAAACCGTATCAAGCAAGTGCGCACCATATCAAGGCAACGTGTCTGCTGTGTTACTGACAGGAGCTCAACTCTTGACCTCCCCACCAACTAGGCGATCTGGTTCCTGCTGAAGAAGAAGTGCACATGTATAACAGCCAGTGAATAGCATTGTATGCATTTCCTTTCAGACACCACGGTACCCACATTCACTAATGGTTGTCCTCCGGACCTGCAACAATACTCTGGTCCCCTCGGCGCAGCTGTGACCTTGACCTGGACTGACCCGGTAACCAGTGACAACAGCGGAGGATCAGTGACCTTGACCAGCCAGCCTGTGTCAGGATCTTCGTTCCCTCCAGGATTGCACAGGGTCACGATCACGGCAGCGGATCCTGCAGGAAACAAAGCTTTTTGTTCTTTCTCCATCAACGTTCAGGGTAAGAAGCGCGTATCTCAGTTCGTTCTACCCGAAATGCTACATTGCATTTCTAGGATTGCCTGAGTTAATTCTACCCGAAATACTGCATTGCATTCACCTTGTTAGTTCTACTCGAAATACTACATTGAATTTCTACGCTTCTCTTAGTTAGTTCTACCCGGAATACTACATTACATTTCTACACTTCTCCGAGGTAGTTCTACCCGAAATACTACATTTCATTACCATGATGTGTCTTTCTCATTCCTAATTTCATGCAATATTTATTTAAAGGCCTGTTCTGGCTGCAGAACTATCCTGCCTGTCTTTGTCTGGCTTATCTTTTTCTCTGTTTGCAATTTTGTGTCTAAAAAATCTCTACCTTCTACCTCCGACTGAAGTTTCTGATCAAGGGAACTAACCACTTTCCGTTTCAGTCAGGCGATGTCCGTTTCTCTCAGTATCAAACGGCCGAGTGACGTGTGGAAAGGGGTACATAGAGGGGTCTGTGTGTGACGTCACTTGTAACCAGGGATACCGTATCCAGGGTCAGCCAAGTCTCACGTGCACGGATACGGAAACATGGACGCCTGCTGTGCCGACGTGTTCAAGTAAATACACCATTTTTAAATTCGTCATTTCCAATGGTATATGAACTTCTGTATTCTTCTGAAGAGAGTAGACCGTTGCCAAAATGTTGTTGGAATCGTCCTTAAACGTGAGCAGTAATCTGTAAATCTTCTGGTTTCTCACAACTATGTTTTGTGGTTTCTTAGCCTTTTGGGGTTAAAACCTCATTAAAAACTTGTGAAAAACTTAAACTATCATCCAAAGTACTAAGAAGGGGGTATCGTAACTGTAAATAATGTCTAAACATTAAATGTGTAAATAAATATAATAGCACGTTATCATGGAGCTCTTCTATGTGAATGCAGCTTTGTGTTTGGTTCAAAATCTACAGGCATTTATCTTAGTTCAGACTTTTTGTGTAGGAGCTGTTGTTCGTGCTCAATCACTTTTGACAGTGTGAACACGGTATAATTGGCTGTTTTGGTAACAAAAAATACAACCTGACTCGAAATGCACCGGGCCGGTATGCAGGTTTCGAGCTTAATTATAATTATAATGAATGCTTATGAATACCCCTTCTCGCCAGAGCTCACGTCGATGTACAATAGCAACAACAACAAAATAAAACAATACACACACGCACGCGCGCGCACACACACACATGTACACACACAAAGTTTAGAGACTTAAGTCCAGGGTAAATTGCATTGAGGGTACAGATAATCCCGGACTAAAGTCTCTAACCTCGACTCCTCCATATCGGCCTTGACCAACACGAGGGGCGAAGCTTTCGTTGTTACATGACATTTCATTCGATGTTGATTTCAAATGATTGACCCCTTGCAGTGGTCACTTGCCCCAGTCCCCCAACAATACAGGCTGGGGGCTTGATATGTCCGACGGGCAACCGCTTCCAGTCCTTCTGCCTGCTGACCTGTATGTCCGGCTACACTGCCCAGTCTCCTCGCTTCGTCACCTGCTCTGCTGACGGGACCTGGACACTGCCTGGCACTTGTCTCGGTAACGTTTGTTTGGTGCTGTAAACAGGGAGTGGAGAGTAAAGGATGGGGTGGGAGGATAGGGGGGGGGATGTGGTGTGAGAGGGGTGGGGGTGTTAGTGTTCACAATAAGGGTAACAAAAACTTTATTTTCCATAACAATGAGATTGTCATTAACTGGAAAATTGTCTTTGACGCATCTGAATCTGCCTGTCGACCACTTTTAAACATGCATTTTTTAGAGACATGATTGTGAAGACTTTGGGTATCTAGGGCACGTAATATAAGCGTTCGCTTGAGTTCGTGTCCCTATTATTTCTTGTTTTACTGCTGTATCATGTCTAACTGAAAAAAACTTGTTTAAACCAAGACTTTGGGTACAAGAATAACCCATAAAAGCACAGAAGTACTTTATCAATACGCCAACAGTTATTAAGTATTAAATAAGCACACGAAATTCCATCAGAATCAGTGTACAACAATATGATAGGAAATAGTATACAAACAAGGGAAAGGGCTTCAGAGGAGTAGAGGAATTTTTTTTTTCATGCAAACTTTTACACGATGATGATGTGTTTTTCCAGGACAAGCTGATTCAGTAAACATTCAAACTAAAGGCGTTGATTTACTTGGTCAGTCGGAAACAATTCTATAATGTGTATGATTACTTACTGGTCCAGCTTGACTACACTATGTTTGCGCCAAGGACCAATTAACCAACCAACCGACAATTAAGGCCCTCCCCCCCAAAAAAAAAAACAAAAAAAAACAACAACAACAAAACCGATGATTTTCCAAATAATTATCTAATAATTTTAACATTCCTCTTTGCTGAGATTTGCAAATTTGTTTTACCTTTACAGACAGCGAACCACCCAGTTTTCAAGATGGCTGCCCAGACAATGTGGAAGTCTTTGCCGCTCGCATCGGAGAAGAAACGACCGCTGATTGGACGGAGCCGGCCGTGTCCGACAACTCTGGAGAAACCATCGTACCCACAAGTGACGTCACTTCTGGTTCTTCGTTTCCGGTTGGTGTGACGTACGTGACGTACACGGCCAGTGACTCCAGTAACAACAGCAGGAGCTGCCGCTTTCCTGTCACTGTCACAAGTAGGTATTTCGGGCGTTGTTCTATTGTTAAAAATACCTTCCTTCACGTTATAAAACCATCTTGTAAATCACTATACATCCGACTTGGCTTTTTATGGGATAAAAACCATCCTTCTGCCTAAACACATAGAAAATTAAAAACAATATTGGTAATAAAGGAAAAATAACATTAAAAACATTAGGAGCCCGACTGCTTCCTGTGCTGAATGGTGGTGTTGTTTTTTGTGTGAATTAATCGTGTACAATAATCTCTGCTTTTTTGTCAGCACTGTCCTGCGACAAGCCTGATTTTGAGGACCCTGGGCGATCTCGCTCCGTGATGCTGTACGACTGCCCAGACGGCTACATCCACGGGGCGGAGTGTACGCTCAACTGTACCAATGGCTACCCATTCTTAGGGTCCCATAATGTCACGTGCGAACGAGACGACAATGAAAACCCACCACGAATGTTTTGGAATTACGACGGAACAAAGCCCGAATGCAGAGGTTAGCTTACATTTAAGACTTACGATTTATTACAACTACGTGCAGTACACAGGCATGTTGCTTGGCTTGAGTATATTCAATATATTATACATTCAAACACGACCACAAAACAGAGTGCTCACCGAATTGCGAACACACACACTCACTCACTCACGCACGCATGCCCGCACGCACGCACGCACGCACGAACGCTCGCACGTGTTTTTATTTTGACAATTGTTGTTGCTCCATCCTCGAATTAACTAAAACTTGACAAAGAATTATTTAAAAAAATATTAAAAAAACGAGAACGCTACAACTTGCTTTACGTTTCAGAAAACAACTGTAGTAAGCTTGGCGAACCCGTGAACGGCGCCCTGGCTTGCCTGCTGGGTAACCATGGCTGGGACTGCTTCATGTCCTGTAACGACAACTGGGACATCGTGGCTTCCTTTGACGGGAGGTTCGTCTGCACCAACTCGGAGAGCTTTTGGAGACCGTCCACAGTGCCCGCTTGTCAAGGTCGGTAGCCCATTTATGATGTTGTTAGTGCTGTTAACGTTGTCGTTGAATGTACATAACACTCTCGGGGCCACTTGGTTCAGAGAAGATGACTGATCTGTCATTCAAATGGGAAGATTACGTGTACACATGGCCGATTGTCAGCCTACCTTTCACCAGCTTTGGTTTGAAGTTTCTCATGAGTCGCTGAGACCAAGTCGGCGGCAAGCCTGTCATGTGAACGGTCCCGACGATTTAGTTCTGATTTTGCAGCGAATTGAAAATTCATTTGAGCGCTTAGTTCTGAGAACAAAATCGCATTAAAGTTGATGGAAAGTTGGTTGTAAGTCTGCCATGTGAACAGGAGTTACGGCCCTTTGCAAAGACCATGAGCAGCTGCGCTCCTTCTTTGCAACATTTTAGGCTGCTATGTGAGAAAGCAAACACTAACGGACATACACCTTGGTTCAAACCAGTAGGTCGCCAATGCAAGGCCACCGAGCACAGCAACTGCGAGACATATCTGTTTTGCAACAAGTGGAGTATCCGTATTATCCGAGCTTTAATATTAAGGTACAGCAGCGGCATGGAAACATACAACTCGCCAGAGAGTGTAGATATTAGGGCCTAGACAGGCTTTGTACTATACATTCTCTGGTACAACAAACAGAGTCATCGAAGCGTAAAACCAACACATAGCCTCTTTCAGCCTCTTCTGCCACATCAAATCTAATTTTGTTTCATTTCGATTTTTTTCTCTCAGTGGCCTACATTCCGGGCAGAGCAAGGCTGCCTTCCGAGCTGTACTACTTCACGGGGTCGTGTGACATGTCTCTGGGTCAGATCCGCTCCGACTTCGTCGCGGCTCTCAGTAACTCCACCTGGCGGGATGCCTGTGTCAACGTGCCTACCTGCACTGTGGAGAACGTCCAGGTAACGTGCCGCCATTTGTCTTTGCCTCAACATTCATTCTTTCCCATGAAACCATCATTTCAACCATCATGAAAGGTATTAACGCGGAATGTGAGCATCCGTCTAGTTGAACACACACCAAGAATCAACCGGCGAGAAGCAAAGTCTTCTTCTTCTTCTTCTTCTGATTAACATTATTACATGATGTTTTCATTTCTCCATCAATCATTTAGAAAATAATGCTCACTGAATGAAAAATATTATTATTTCTCTAAATATATCTTGCTCGTCCACTTTAAAGACAGAAGTTTTAGTGATTGTTTGGTTTTGTCCATAAGTCAACGTTCCATAAACGTACATTTCTAGTCTTTTTTAACTCTCTAATTCTTTATTTTTGGAACGTTAGTAGTCAATCTGCCGCCGATTCCTCCGGCCTTTGAACAGGTAAGATTGACTTAGACTTATTATATCAGGTATATTGCGGACCCCAAACCAGACGCAAACGGTCGGCTGAGACAGAACTCAGAGCATACGAAGGGCACGCCAGGAAGCGAAGACAGACAATTTTGGTTCTCCGGGTCTCTTTCGATATGGTCATGGACTTCCAGAAGGATGGAACTTCCGAGGAGACATACCAGGTAATTGCCTTCTTGAAGATTTGGTCTATAATTCTCTCTCCATCTCATTCTCTATTTCACTCTGTCTCTCTGTCTCTGTCTCTGTCTCTCTCTCTTTGTCTTTGTGTCTCTCCCCCTCTCTCTCTTCCTCTCTCTCTCTCTCCCTCGGCCTCCCTCCCCTCTCTCTCTCTCGCTCTCTTTGCGTGCGAGCGTAACGCGTGCGCATGTGTGTAGTTCTCTCGATGGACATGATTTTCTTCGTCCTGTTTTTGTCCCTGTCCTCCTCGTCTAGTCTCATCTTGTCTCTCTCCTCCCTCGCGCTCTCTCTCTCTCTCAGTCTCTCAGCTCTTCCCACTCTCTCTCTCTCGAGTCTCTCGCTCGCTCTCTCTCTCGCTCTCTCTCTCTCTTTCTCTGTCTCTGTCTGGCTATCAGTTTGTCTGCCTGTCTGTTTGCCCTCTCTCTCTCTCTCTCTCTCTCTCTCTCTCTCTCTCTCTCTCTCTCTCTCTCTCTCTCTCTCTCTGTCACAACCTCCTCTGCCTACATTGTACCATGGGGGTTCTGGGCTTGTTTCTGTCTTTTTATATTTAGTCAAGTTTTGACTAAATATTTTAACATCGAGGGGGAATCGAAACGAGGGTCGTGGTGTATGTGCGTGCGTGCGTGTGTGTGTGTGTGTGTGTGTGTGTGTAGAGCGATTCAGACTAAACTACTGGGCCGATCTTTATGAAATTTGACATGAGAGTTCCTGGGTATGAAATCCCCGAACATTTTTTTCATTTTTTTGATAAATGTCTTTGATGACGTCTTATCCGGCTTTTCGTGAAAGTTGAGGCGGCACTGTCACGCCCTCATTTTTCAACCAAATTGGTTGAAATTTTGGTCAAGTAATCTTCGACGAAGCCCGGGGTTCGGTATTGCATTTCAGCGTGGTGGCTTAAAAATTAATTAATGACTTTGGTCATTAAAAATCTGAAAATTGTAAAAAAAAATAAAAATTTATAAAACGATCCAAATTTACGTTTATCTTATTCTCCATCATTTGCTGATTCCAAAAACATATAAATATGTTATATTCGGATTAAAAACAAGCTCTGAAAATTAAATATATCAAAATTATTATCAAAATTTTTTTTTCGAAATCAATTTAAAAACACTTTCATCTTATTCCTTGTCGGTTCCTGATTCCAAAAATATATAGATATGATATGTTTGGATTAAAAACACGCTCAGAAAGTTAAAACGAAGAGAGGTACAGAAAAGCGTGCTATCCTTCTCAGCGCAACGAATACCCCGCTCTTCTTGTCAATTCCACGGGCACTGCCTTTGCCACGGGCGGTGGAGTGACGATGCTACGAGTATACGGTCTTGCTGCGTTCAGTTTCATTCTGTGAGTTCAACAGCTACTTGACTAAATATTGTATTTTCGAAATCAATTTAAAAACACTTTCATCTTATTCCTTGTCGGTTCCTGATTCCAAAAAACATATAGATATGATATGTTTGGATTAAAAACACGCTCAGAAAGTTAAAACAAAGAGAGGTACAGAAAAGCGTGCTATCCTTCTTAGCGCAACTACTACCCCGCTCTTCTTGTCAATTTCACTGCCTTTGCCATGAGCGGTGGCCTGACGATGCTACGAGTAAAATGGCATTGCGTTCAGTTTCATTCTGTGAGTTCGACAGCTACTTAAAATATTGTATTTTCGCCTTACGCGACTTGTTTGATTTATTCTTGTCAACATCATTCACACTCTAACACTGAGAACCTCTCAACCCATTCAACAGGCGTACAAGTCCAAAGAAATGCAGGTGTGGGCAGCACTGAAGTCCGATGCAGAGAACGGTCAGTTTGACCTGGGATCGCTGACCCCAGATGCCAAATACACGAAGTACCCGTCCCTGACCTTCGACTGTCCCGCTGGAACAAAGTTCAATACAAGAAGCGGCCCGACCGACAACACGAAAGCTTCCTGCGGTGAGAGATCATTCACTAAATTTCAACTCTTAAGGCGGTCCTTAATTGAGCCTGGACTCATTAAAATGTTTCATAAAACCTATCCAAAATGACGTTATTAAATGTAAGAAATTAACAAGTCGCGTAAGGCGAAATTACTACATTTAGTCAAGCTGTCGAACTCACGGGATGAAACTGAAGGCACTGTATTTTTTCACCAAGACAGTACAGCTTCGTCAATCCCACGTGAAGGAAATCGCTCACCTCCCACGTGCAAAACGTAGTGATATTGACACGCCAGATTAGCGCAGTAGCGTATTGCGCTAAGCAGGAAAGCGCGCTTTTCTGTATTCTTGTTAACTTTCTAGGCTTGTTTTGAATACAACCTATTATATCTATATGTTGTTGGAATCAGGAAATTATAAAGAATAAATGAAATCATTTTTGGATCGATTTCTTAAATTTTAATCGTAAGACTAATTAATCTATTTTCGTTAATTGTGATCACATTTTAAGAGTAAACATGACATATGTATATATTTTTAGATTCAGAATGTGATGAAGAATACGATGCAATCAATTTTAAATCTGTTTGCGAAAAATCGATTTTAATGACAACTTTAATGAGCAAACTCATAAATTAACTTTTAAGCCTCCAAGCTGAAATGCAATACCAAATCCCGGGCTTCGTCGAAGATAACTTGAGCAAAATTTCAACCAATTTGGTTGAAAAATGAGAGCGTGACAGTGCCGTCTCAACTTTCACGAAAAGCCGGATATGACGTCATCAAAGACATTTATAAAAAAAAAATGAAAAAAACGTCTGGAGATACCATACTCAGGATCTCTCATGTCAAGTTTCATGAAGATCGGTCCAGTAGTTTTCTTTGAATCGCTCTACACACACACACACACACACACACACACACACACACACACACACACACACACACACAGACACCACGACCCTCGTCTCGATTCCCCCCTCTATGTTAAAACATTTAGTCAAAACTTGACTAAATGTAAAAAGAAACAAGTCGCGTAAGGCGAAAATACAATATTTAGTCAAGTAGCTGTCGAACTCACAGAATGAAACTGAACGCAATGCAATTTTTCAGCAAGACCGTATACTCATAGCATCGTCAGTCCACCGTTCAGGCAGTGAAATTGACAAGAAGAGCGGTTTAGTAGTTGCGCTGAGAAGGATAGCACGCTTTTCTATACCTTTCTTCGTTTTAACTTTCTGAGCGTGTTTTTAATCCAAACATATCATATCTATATGTTTTTGGAATCAGGAACCGACAAGGAATAAGATGAAAGTGTTTTTAAATTGATTTGGAAAATTTAATTTTGATGATAATTTTGATATATTTAATTTTCAGAGCTTGTTTTTAATTCAAATATAACATATTTATATGTTTTTGGAATCAGCAAATGATGGAGAATACGATAAACGTAAATTTGGATCGTTTTATAAATTTTTATTTTTTTTTACAATTTTCAGATTTTTAATGACCAAAGTCATTAATTAATTTTTAAGCCACCACGCTGAAATGCAATACCGAAGTCCGGGCTTCGTCGAAGATTACTTGACCAAAATTTCAACCAATTTGGTTGAAAAATGAGGGCGTGACAGTGCCGCCTCAACTTTCACGAAAATCCGGATATGACGTCATCAAAGACATTTATCGAAAAAAGGAGAAAAACGTTCGGGGATATCAATCCCAGGAACTCTCATGTAAAATTTCATAAAGATCGGCCCAGTAGTTTGGTCTGAATCGCTCTACACGCACGCACGCACGCACGCACGCACACACACACACACACACACACAGACACCACGACCCTCGTCTCGATTCCCCCCTCTATGTTAAAATATTTAGTCAAAACTTGACTAAATATAAAAAGGCGTTAAATGTTGTATCTTTAAACGTTAACTGTCCACTTTCGACCTCAATTCTCACCAAGAGTCCTTTGCTACAGAGAGTGGTGACTGTTAAAATTGTTTGGCAATTGCTTCCTGACACTTCTATTTTCTGCACAGTGGGGTGCTCCAAGGGCAACTACCTGTCCGACAAGACGGAGTGCAAGAAGTGTGAGAAGGGTCAGTACACCGAGCTGGACAACGCCACGTCATGCACGCCCTGCCCCCCGGGACAGACCACGCTCTCTGAGGGCGCTGACAACAGAACTCTGTGCAAAGGTGGGTCGTGCGACTGTTTCATCTTTGTCCACAGTCGCTGCGCTGAATGTGTGTCTATATGTTTGTCTGTAAGTGTTGCTATCTGAATGTTTTTCTGTCTATCTGCATCTTTCTCTGTGTGTGTGTGTGTGTGTGTGTGTGTGTGTGTGTGTGTGTGTGTGTGTGTGTGTGTGTGTGTGTGAGTGTGTGTGTGTGTGTGTGTGTGTGCGTGTGTTTTTGCAAATATGAGAATGCGGCATATATATTATCGATGTCATAGTGGAATTATGGCGTAACGCGTTTTAGACAGCTTTTCAGGAGAAGGCCAAAACTGATTATTTTTGTTATGAAATATTGTTATGGCGAGTAAGTAGCATTGCATTGCTTTGTTTCCCTTTTCAGACAAGTGTACCGCTGGGTATTTCTCTCCCTCTGGGCTGGTCCCTTGTCTGCCCTGCCCTCCCGGGTCCTACCAATCACGTGACGAGGCCGTGACCTGTGACCTTTGCCCTCCTGGCACTTGGACTTCCCTTGCCGCATCAGCCCAGGGAGATGACTGCGTTGGTACGCTTATATTTGTTTTTCTTGCTTATGTTTTGAGGCTGTGATGAAATCATAGGAAAGAATGTAACAGGAAAGGGGGTGGAGTCCAAGGAATCAAGGGCACAGACTGACAGAGAGAGGTATGCTAATTTAAGAGGGGAGTAGGGAGAATGAATTGTGAATTGTCTCTCTCTCTCTCTCTCTCTCTCTCTCTCTCTCTCTCTCTCTCTCTCTCTCTCTCTCTCTCTCTCTCTCTCTCTCTCTCTCTCTTATCAATCAATCAATATGAGGCTTATATCGCGCGTATTCCGTGGGTACAGTTCTAAGCGCAGGGATTTTTTTATTTTATTTGTTTATGCAATTTATATCGCGCACATATTCAAGGCGCAGGGATTTATTTATGCCGTGTGAGATGGAATTGTTTTACACAATACATCACGCATTCACATCGGCCAGCAGATCGCAGCCATTTCGGCGCATATCCTACTTTTCACGACCTATTATTCCAAGTCACATGGGTATTTTGGTGGACATTTTTATCTATGCCTATACAATTTTGCCAGGAAAGACCCTTTTGTCAATCGTGGGATCTTTAACGTGCACACCCCAATGTAGTGTACACGAAGGGACCTCGGTTTTTCGTCTCATCCGAAAGACTAGCACTTGAACCCACCACCTAGGTTAGGAAAGGGGGGAGAAAATTGCTAACACCCTGACCCAGGGTCGAACTCGCAACCTCTCGCTTCCGAGCGCAAGTGCGTTAATTTCCACTCGGCCACCCAGTCCCACTTTACTTAGGATGTAATCATATATTAATTAAACAGAAGTTGACCATTCACTCATATTTTTGCAGCCGCAGACGTTCATCTGACAACCGACGCTACCCTCCGAGGCACAATGACGTCATCACACAATTCCGTCACAATGACCACGTGGTTCAGACTGGGTTATAATTCCTCTGCTGTCATCAGTATCATCTTTGGAGACTTGACCCAAAATCCTCTCCGGATTCTGACTTTCACGGAATATTCCGAGGATATCTGGACACAGTGGAACGACCGCTTTTCAGTAGCAGACCATTTTTCTCTCTGTCTCTCTCTGTCTGCCTGTCTGTTTGTCTGTCTCTGGTTGTCTCTGTCTCTGTCTCTGTGTCTGTGTCTGTCTCTCTCTCTCTCTCTCTCTCTCTCTCTCTCTCTCTCTCTCTCTCTCTCTCTCTCTCTTTAACGTTTAGTTCCTTATTTTGTTGTTGTTTGATCATTTTTGTTGCATTAATGAATAGCTCTTTAGGTTTACGGGTCAGTTCAGGGCGGTCTTTTATTATCGTCGGTGTCTTGTAAATTTACCATGTAGAAAGTGTCCGACTAAAGTTTGTTTAACAAAATTATTTTTGAGTGTTTTAATATCTGTTACATATATACTTAAACAACCACAACAACAACAACAACAACAACACTGCGACTAAATTACCTAAGCTTTCTTATGTTCAAGGTCATTTTGACATCTATACTTACATATTTACAAGACTGCATACTTGTGTACAGATGATTAGTAGGTCACCCACAACAAAGCGTCATTTGAACTTTTTCTTCTTCTCAGGTCCCACCCCTTTCAATGCTGGAAGTAGTGCAAGACCAGTGGGAACGAGTGGTAGTCTCAGTGTCTGAGAGTAGTGAGGTCACAGTATACCACAACAACACACGCGCGGTTACCTTTGACCTTCCTCGTGCCCTGACGTCAGTGGCTGGTGACGTGGAATCGCTCATTTTGAGAGGAAAAGGTAGCGTAAGGGCCTTATTACATCAAATAATAAATATCGACCTAATCTGTGTTTACTTTCGATTTTTCAGGGATACAGATTGGTAGAATGTTAATATTGCTTCAAGTGACTTGCTCTTCATTGGTTTGCATTTTTTTAATAATTTGATTTGTAGCCGGGGTGCGTGCGTCCTTTAAAAGTTGCATTCGGCCATATGTAAACTATGGAACCATTTACATAACGTTCAATACTGTCATTCAACTCACACTGTAGTTATTTTCACATTGAATTATTTTTATCGAAAAATAGAACGACTCTAAAGTGCGATGGGATTTAACCATGTTAACATGTAGCACACATACTACCGTAGAGGTGCTCGTGAACGTTTTAAATGTAAAAAGAACAAGAAAAGACTTCGATATTCAGTTATGTTGTTTTAGTGGTGTGTGTGTTTGTGGCTAACATGTCCGTGTTTACTTATATATTGATTTATATCTCAATCACACAGGAGCCATTTCTGGCGTTCGCGCTGAAGCAAGGGCAATGAGTCAAGGGGAGGTAACTACGTCATTTTCGTCTTGCACGGGAAATGACTCCAGCAACATCCTGACTGTGAGACCACGCCCAAGCTCTGTGCATCTTCCCAGCATTTGTGATGGTAAGGGGGGGGGGGGGGTTGTAGGGAACCAGCGGTGTTTCTTTTTATGCGAGGCGAATCACACAGTATGATTATGCAGTTATACTTTCTGCACTTTTTAAAGCGATGAAAATCTTTCGCGGATTGGTCACTGCTGCAATTCAATCTAAATTTCATTTTCCAGCCGTTGTGAGGGTATAGGGCAGGGGCGGATCCAGGGGGGATTTCCGGGGTTTCCGCCCCCCTAGCCTAAAAAAAAAAAAATTGAAAAAAGAAAAACAAAATTAAACGTGAAAATGAAGAGAAACTGATAGCTCAGATTGCACCAGATTGCTCCATTTTCCTTGATTTGTATCGAAGGCGGAGCCGGTTTTTGTCTTCTAAGTAACGGTTTTGGAAAGTAGTTGGGTAAATTGTTGGCTCAGGTTGCTCCAGATCGGTCAATTGTCCATGTTTAGATCCAAATGTGTCTTCTTAAACCTACTTTTTGGAAGGTGTATTAGGGAAAGTTTCTTGCATCTGATTGCACCAGATTGCTCCATTTTCCTTGTTTTTATTAACATTTTCCCGGATCCCACTTGAAAGTTCAAACGCTTCGCGCCCTCAACCAACGTTTCGCGTCGTCGAATTGTACTTTAAAAAAAATTGAAACCCCCTTAGAAATTATGTGATCCGCGCCTGAATGGGGATGATTTGTAGTCAGTGAAACATGGGTGCTACATTGTATGCGAGGAAAACCAAACAGTCACACCATATGCAGTGACGCTTTCTGGCTCAAAAGGCAAGAAACGTTTCGTAATAAGCATGCAGTTACACAGTCACTGAAAAAGTCGATTCTTCGACATTATCTCCTCAGCTGTCGACGACTGCCAGTCTTCACCATGCAGCAGTCACGGGGTGTGCGAGAACCAGGTGGATGGCTTCAGGTGTCAGTGTGAAGACGGGTGGACGGGTACCACGTGTGAAGTGCCACCCGACGTCTGCTACCAGAACCAGTGCCAGAATAGTGCCACGTGCGTACCATCGGGGGACAATTATACTTGTAGCTGTGGCGAGCAACACTCCGGGGATCGCTGTCAGTTTGAAAAAGGTTGGCTTCTTTATTCGCAGGTGTTTTTTTGTCCTTCAAAATGTTTTATTCTGGTGAAGTTTTTGCCTGTTTGCCTCTGTTTCTCTGTGTGACCACGTGACAATCACTGAGGCCCGGGGAATGTGAGGATTCACGTTAAACAAAAGTACAACCTCGTTTTCTCAGACGTTTACTTCACAGTGTCACTGAATTTACCTCCCCCTTACGACTCCCTCTCTTTTAAGACCAACGAGTACATTAACTACAGGGGAATATCGGTACCTCTCAGTCTCTTTAAATCTTCATTTTAAAACTGAGGATGAGAATTCACAATGAATTATACAGACATTATTAAGATGTCGGGTATTTCGATGACAGTGCACGGTGAGTGGGGAGACTGGGCGTCGTGGTCCCAGTGTTCAGCGACGTGTGGCGGTGTGCATGAACGCCAGCGACTCTGCAACAACCCATCCCCTCTCCATGGCGGTACGGAATGCACGGGGCAAGGAAACCAAACGCAAAGCTGTGGAGAATCCGTCTGCAAAGGTTTGTGATCAAGTGACCTGGGGAAATAAAGGACTGTGTCGATCTGTCTCAATTCAAAAGCCATTGCCAAATAGCTAAATATTTCTTTCTGTTTATAAAGAGATTATCCTCACTTACAAAGAGATTATCCTTACTTACAAAGAGATTATCCTTACTTACAAAGAGATTATCCTTACTTACTATTCTTATTGAAAATATTAGCTGACATGATGCAAACTTTTAACTTCCGTTGAACTAAAAAGTTTACTTTGTCAAACACAAATTAAACCATGACGACCTTGAGCCACCCTATGCTTTATGTCTCAAATCCTTTTTTTTTTTTTTACAGCACAATTTGGCGGACATGATGCTGACTTTTGCCGTTTGAAGGGAATTTTGACTTTGTCATTCAAAATTATGACGGCTTCCGATCCAGCCTATATGTTATGCCTGTAAGCCTTTTTGAAAATATTGAATAATGTGTTGCAAATATTACTGCAGTCGATGGCGGATGGGGAAACTGGACGGACTGGACAGGCTGCAGCGGCACCTGTGGAGGAGGGAAGACAACTCGTACCCGCCAATGCAACAATCCCACACCACAAAATGGCGGCGCTCTATGTGAAGGGGAGGACACGGACGAGGAATCGTGCGGCACAGTTGTCTGCCCAGGTAGCTGAAATAAAACCAACAAGTGTGTGTGCTTTTAATACAAGCACGCCTGTTAACTGACTGTGTCAAAAGGACATGATGGTTTATAGTGGGAGACATTGAGATTATTCATTTGCTGCGTAATGACAGAATCCTTTCACCACAAAATGTTAGCTGTTATGGTCGGACGTATTTTGTTGTTGGTTTTATTATGTTTTGGTTTTCCCCCTCCATTGAACAAACTGACAAGGAAGGCTCTGTGTTTTGAAATATCCAGTTCCATATTTGGTGTCTGCATGGATGTTTTGAAATATCCAGTTCCACATTGATTTCCGTGTATGGATGTTTTGAAATATCCAGGTCCACATTGATTTCTGTATGGATGTTAGTGATGCCTTTGACATACCTGTGTTTATGTCTGTTGATGTACGTATCAGTAAGTGTCGAAATTGTACGTTCATCAGTTGCGTTATTGTCCACCTTCTCAGTTCACGGAGGTTTCGGCAACTGGTCACAATGGACTTCGTGTTCTACGACCTGCGGCGATGGGATACAGTCACGTGAGCGGTTATGTGACAATCCTGTTCCAGCCAACGGTGGAGATCCTTGCAGCGGTCAAACCAATCAAACGCTCAGATGTAACCTCGCAACTTGTCCAGGTAATACGCATATGCACATTTAATATATTTCGGTTGAACATGATAGATTTCCCTTATTTGAGCCAGGTGAACGTCGAAGCCAAACAAAAACTTTCTACGAAGGCAGATGACCTTGACGAGCGTTCAATTGTAACAAAAATAAATAATAAATAGAAATACAAAATTTAAAACATCAACAGAATTGGAACGACTGATGTATAAAATTATTCCGAGCCATGAATCTTGAGTATTGAACATGCTGACAAGCCAACTTATTGTAGTGTACCCTTTTTCGAAATGCAGAAATGGATACAGAGACCAGGTGAGGCATTCTAAAAACATGTCTTAATACACGTTTTGTCGCGAGCTTGCACCAGCATGAATGTGCGCATATATTATTAATTTTGTCTTCAGAGTGTACATTGCTCCCGAGATCGGAAGGAACCGACTTCAACTGTACGCTTTCCACGGACCCAGACCGCTGGAGCTGCAAGCTGGTTTGCGCGCTTGGTTATTCCAGCCCTTTACGACACGCCGAGTACACGTGTGGCCAGGAAACAGAGTACATGTGGAACTTTGAAAGAAACGGCACCTTGACCACCAAATACGACATTCCCATCTGCACCAGTGAGTTACTGGGATTGAGACCATCGTTTCTTATATGTTATTTAAAGACCGATTGGTCTTTCCTTGTGTCAGTGGAACCCGAGGCCCTTTTAAATGTGTAAAAGTTTTCGTTTCGTGGCATCGTGGTTACAGAATATAATGCACGATAAAACTTCAGCTTTAACACGAACCAAATGTCAACAGCAAAAAAAAAAAAAAAAAAAAAAAGCCTAGCTTCTTTCTGTGTTTATAGGATGGGACATTTTTGTTGACTCAGGCTACGCTAATTTCGTTACTGTAATCTGTGTCCACACGCACACTCAACACGCGCAATTAATTTAGAAAAACAAACCTTCCCACTCTGCGCAGAACGCAGTCAGACTGATGATTTGTGTATGTGTTCAAGTGGAAGGATGCTGCCAGTCGTATAAATATCGTTTTAGTTAGTTGACATGACCGTTCAAGGGGAAAGAAAGTTTGTTTAAGAAATGTTTCACTCTGACAGGAATGAAGACGGCGACATCAGTAACGTCCACCACGACAGTCCCGTACAGCAACACAGACTGCAGCCAGAGGAACGAGGTAGCCAATGCAGTGCAACAAAATCTACAGCAGCTTCCCTGTCTACAGGACAACATCTGCGTCGTTGACGTCAAGGGCGAGTGCGTCACTGGTGACGACAGCAATGGGTCCGGTCGAAGGAAGAGAAGCGGAGGCTCAACGGCGGTGGTTGTCAAAATGGATGCTGACTTTGGCAACAGTGTCAGGTGGGATCCAAGTGAGTGATTCGCCATTGTGTATGGCGTATTATTTTGGCCGTGTGTTCTTTTGTATGGTGATCTGTGTAAAAGACTCCCCCACCCCCTCTCCCCCACCCCACTCCTTTTTTTAAGACAATGACAAATATGAAGAAAAATCAGATCTCAAAATGAGATCATTTAGTTACGTTTTCGTTTTTCAGGCAAACATATTTTATATCGCTTCACGCGACTTGTTTTGCTAACTTTTATCAATCTTGGCAATCGACTCAGTTGAGCACAGTTAGTGCGTTTTATCGAGCACTCGCTCACCATTGAATAATAGACCACGACATTTGTTATTATTATGTTCCTACAACTATTTGCTCTTCGATTTTGACATCAACTGTCACAAAATTGGAAGTTTTTTTCCTTTCTTCGTTCATGGGCTTAGACTCCCACGTTCACTCATGTTTTTAGCACGAGTGGATTTTTACGTGTATGACCGTTTTTACCCCGCCATTTAGGCAGCATACGCCGATTTCGGGGGAATCAAAATTGGAAGTAATAAATTATATTATTTTGTGTCTTGTTTTGTTTTGTTTTGATTCGTTCAGACGACAACTCATCTATAATAGACTATGCAAGAAAGTTTGCATCAGTGGACCAGTCAGCCGCTCAGGTGGCCATCAACGACACGGAGACTCTCTTCACCGTCACTTCGAATAACGCCGTCATCAGCCCTGACGTCACAGAAGCGTCATACTCCGCTTTCGTCGCCTGTCCTCCTGGATCGTCGGCAGTTGATGGTGGCTGCGGTAAATATAAAAACGTGAATCATCGTTTTAGAAAAGGAATGATGTGTCAAGGCCTCGACTGCCCGTGGAGTGACTGTTGCATATTTGATCAATCCATACATACAAAGAAAAACAAAATATCTCACATAAAAGCCTTGCCAGATTTGAGACTCACCGAACTAGTGCAACTGTTTTACAAAGAGTGTGAACAACTGATGATTTTTGTTTCCACTATCTTGTGTGTTTTATTTCGTTTGTTTGTCGTTCTGGTCTGTTCTGATTTTCTGTTTTTGTTTTAAATCATAAGAACATTTCTATTGTTGTTCTGTGGTGTTCTTATGACTGTTTTTTCAAAAATTAATAAGAACAAAGTACAGTCAATTTTATCTTATGACGACCTACCACGCGCCAACCAAAGGTAGTCGTTACAGATATATAGGTGGTCGCTCTGTTAAGGCGAATCGTATAAGGAAAATCTCACCAGGGATCCATCGGGTTGGGCGTTGTGGGTAGTTGGTCGTTATCAAGAGGTGTTCGTCACGACAGGTTCGACTAATATGATATCTTAATTGCTTTTTCTCCGTCGGCAGTGGACTGCCCGCCAGGGTTCTACGAGGAGAGCGGTCAGTGTGTGCTGTGTCCGCTGGGTCAGTACCAGGACCAGCCTACATCCACCACCTGTAAACCCTGTCCTGATGACCTCAGCTGGGACGTCATGGGCGCTAATGACGTCACACAGTGTCGATGTGAGTTGTCATTGTCAGTGTCTATAATTGTTAGCAGCGAGAAAGAGAGGGAGCGATCCTAAAGCAACTGAGTTGTGTGTGTGTGTTTGTCTGTCTGTCTGCCTTTCTGTCTGTCTGTCTGTCTCACTCTGTATCTCTGTCTGTCTCTCTCTCTGTTTCTCTATATTCTCTCTCTCTCTCTCTCTCTCTCTCTAAAGATTTTAGTCAAGCAGTATGTAAGAAATGTTTAGTCCTTTGTACTGGAAACTTGCATTCTCCCAGTAAGGTCATATATTGTACTACGTTGCAAGCCCCTGGAGCAATTTTTTGATTAGTGCTTTTGTGAACAAGAAACACTTAACAAGTGGCTCTATCCCATCTCCCCCCTTTCCCCTATCCCATCTCCCCCTTTCCCTCGTCGCGATATAACCTTCGTGGTTGAAAACGACGTTAAACACCAAATAAAGAAAGAACAAGTCGCGTAAGGCGAAAATACAATATTTAGTCAAGTAGCTGTCGAACTCACAGAATGAAACTGAACGCAATGCAACGCAGCAAGACCGTATACTCGTAGTCCACCGCTCACGGCATAGGCAGTGAAATTGACAAGAAGAGCGGGGTAGTAGTTGCGCTAAGAAGGATAGCACGCTTTTCTGTACCTCTCTTTGTTTTAACTTTCTGAGCGTGTTTTTAATCCAAACATATCATATCTATATGTTTTTGGAATCAGGAACCGACAAGGAATAGATGAAAGTGTTTTTAAATTGATTTCGACAATTTAATTTTGATAATAATTTTTATATATTTAATTTTCAGAGCTTGTTTTTAATCCAAATATAACATATTTATATGTTTTTGGAATCAGAAAATAATGGAGAATAAGATGAACGTAAATTTGGATCGTTTTATAAATTTTTATTTTTTTTTTACAATTTTCAGATTTTTAATGACCAAAGTCATTAATTAATTTTTAAGCCACCAAGCTGAAATGCAATACCGAAGTCCGGGCTTCGTCGAAGATTGCTTGACCAAAATTTCAATCAATTTGGTTGAAAAATGAGGGCGTGACAGTGCCGCCTCAACTTTCACGAAAAGCCGGATATGACGTCATCAAAGACATTTATCAAAAAAATGAAAAAAACGTATGGGGATTTCATACCCAGGAACTCTCATGTCAAATTTCATAAAGATCGATCCAGTAGTTTAGTCTGAATCGCTCTACACACACACACACACACACACACGCACAGACAGACAGACACACATACACCACGACCCTCGTCTCGATTCCCCCCTCGATGTTAAAATATTTAGTCAAAACTTGACTAAATATAACAAGTCGCGTAAGGCGAAAATACAATATTTAGTCAAGTAGCTGTCGAACTCACAGAATGAAACTGAACGCAACGCAACGCAGCAAGACCGTATACTCGTAGCATCGTCACTCCACCGCCCGTGGCAAAGGCAGTGCCCGTGGAATTATTATTATTATTATTATGAACATTTGTGCGCCTAATCTAAATATAGCCCTAGGCGCTTACAAAATATAAAATACATAGTGAACATTATACGAAACACAAATCGACAAGGACTCATACACTCGCAGACAGGCGCACAGCGAGAACGCGACGCACTCACTCATACCAACTACAGGCACATGCATTCTAGACGGAAAAACAGTCGTAATTGACAAGAAGAGCGGGGTATTCGTTGCGCTAAGAAGAATAGCACGCTTTTCTGTACCTCTCTTCGTTTTAACTTTCTGAGCGTGTTTTTAATCCAAACATATCATATCTATATATTTTTGGAATCAGGAACCGACAAGGAATAAGATGAAAGTGTTTTTGAATTGATTTCGAAAAAAAAAATTTGATAATAATTTTTATATATTTAATTTTCAGAGCTTGTTTTTAATCCGAATATAACATATTTATATGTTTTTGGAATCAGCAAATGATGGAGAATAAGATAAACGTAAATTTGGATCGTTTTATAAATTTTTATTTTTTTTTACAATTTTCAGATTTTTAATGACCAAAGTCATTAATTAATTTTTAAGCCACCAAGCTGAAATGCAATACCGAACCCCGGGCTTCGTCGAAGATTACTTGACCAAAATTTCAACCAATTTGGTTGAAAAATGAGGGCGTGACAGTGCCGCCTCAACTTTCACGAAAAGCCGGATATGACGTCATCAAAGACATTTATCAAAAAAATGAAAAAAAAGTTCGGGGATTTCATACCCAGGAACTCTCATGTCAAATTTCATAAAGATCGGTCCAGTAGTTTAGTCTGAATCGCTCTACACACACACACACACACACACACACACGCACAGACAGACAGACAGACAGACACACATACACCATACCCTCGTTTCGATTCCCCCTCGATGTTAAAATATTTAGTCAAAACTTGACTAAATATAAAAAGATCTCTCTCTCTCTCTCTCTCTCTCTCTCTCTCTCTCTCTCTCTCTCTCTCTCTCTCTCTCTCTCTCTCTCTCTCTCTCTCTCTTCGTGTTACAGCATGAGAGAGAGAGAGAGAGCCTGTGTTTGCGAAGGATGTTATTAATCGTGCATAAACATACCCTTTCGTTTCAAAACACATGATTGCCCTGTAGTCGAGAGAACGAGTACCAGTCACACAAATAAACTCTCATTCTTTCAGACCCGAGACGAGACATTGAGAGCACAGACAATGGGCCAAATTCTGACGGAACAACTCCAAACTCCATTGCCCCTGTCCCCGCCTCAAACAATAAAGGACTTCTTATTGGGGGAATCGTTGGCGGTTTCATCGTCATTGCTGCAGTGATTGGCGTTGTCACCTTTTTCGTGATGAAAAGCAAAAAAGCTTCGAGGATCAGGTAAGTCTTCTTCTTCTTCTTCTTCTTCTTCTTCTTACGTGTATGACCGTTTTTACCCCGCCATTCAGGCAGCCATATACCACTTTCGGGGAATCAGGTAAGTGTGAGATGTTTATATTTTTGTTGTAGTTAAACTTAATTGTGTTTTTTTTCTTCTCCAGGGCTCCCCCAAACCGTGCTATGCGTACTAGAAGGCGAAAATAACAGGTTCCATTCTGGACTTACATGTTCGCTGGTTTTGTGGAAGTTTCGTTGCCTTTGTTGGCTTAAGAAATGTCCACGTATTACATGTTTTCTCCCATTTATGTGCCGTGGTGTTTTTTTTAAATTTTATTATCTCTGTACGTATCTGGGAGATGTCTGTGTTTGTGTGGGTAAAACGCAGTTTACCAGTTTTGTTAGTGGTGGGTTTTTTTTTGAGGGGGGGAGTTAGATACTAATTAACATATTTCCTTTGCTTTGCCGTTGTTTTTGCATTCATTATCTGTTCTTATTGTCAGTATTCTTGTTTGTCCGTCCACTCAAAAGACGACTGGGTCGACGTACAAGTGAATGCTTCGTTTTATATATGATTCAATGGTTCCTATATTGAACCTTTCTTGGATTGTTTTTTTTTTCATTCATGTTTCTCAATTTGTTGTTGTTATCTTTAGTGACATCTACTCAACACAACGACCAGCTAGTTCCTATGACAACGACGCGTATGAAGGAACAAATTTGCCACCCAGTTCAACACACCTTGGACAACGAGCATAGTAAATGCGATATGTTCTGTACAGCCTTCACCTGTTTTGAAATGAGAACTGCCCTTTTCTGCAACCAGTTTTTGTTTTGTTATTGTTTGATTGTTTGACTAATTTCGCAGGATTTGTTGCCCGTTTGTTTTGTACACAAAGCTAAACTCGTGCCAAAAAGTTGAGCAACTCTGATATAAAATCTGAAGCGCAATGTTTAAAGATTCATCACAATTTATTGAACTGCTACAATGACTTTATTTATGTTTTAACTAATCAGGCATTGTCCCATGTTAGTAACCTAACTTTGTTTTAGAACACGATCTTAGAACAAAGTGTTATCTTATGAAAACCGGTCCCAAATGAGGACATTAAGGTTTAAGAAAAAAGTTTCAAAATAAAGCGACACAGAACCCAAACGGCAAGGCGCAACTAATCGGTTTTTGGAAAGCATAAAGAATATTCATGTCTTTTGTTTTGATGAGCAGTGTGTCTCCCCAGGTGCTCCGCTTACTGTTAGCAGTGGGTGTTATCTCCCCTTGATGTAATTGTCTCACTGTATTTCTTGTGAAGGCTGCGCTGTAGCCGTTCGATGTGTTTTCTCCAAAATCGGTTCCATTGTTTTCGGTCAGCCATAGAGAGTGTGACTGCATGGTCTGTTTGGATCTGGTTGTCTCACATCGTATAATAATAATAATAATAATAATAATAATAATAATAATAATAATAATAATAATGGACATTTGATATAGCGCATAATCATATATATATGCTCAATGCGCTTTACATATTAATTTACGTATGTCCTCTGAGGCATACACCCGGTGAGCTTGATAACAGATTTGACCTACTCGCTCGTCCATGACGAGGTCTAGTTTTAGGACAAAACGATTCCTGCATGATCTTTTTGGACGTCATTGACCTCAAGTGTAAAGTCCCAGGCAGAGCAGCCTTCGTCGAAAGGCATAATGACCTCGCGCGGAACTCTATCCCTACACTTGCTGACTTTAAAGTTAGGCCTTAAACAATCAATGAGGTGGGTTTTTGGGCGTAAACTAAACCTTCTCACACACTGAATAATTTGTCAACTATCGACGTCACTATTTTCAGATTTGTTTCTTTAGATTTTTGAAAATCCGTACTAACCAAGCAGCCGAATAACGGTACAGTTATTTATGAAGATACACCTTTTTGTAACTGCCTTAAAATCGGCCACCTCAATGAATCAGTTTTTGCCATACCGTGCCATTTCTAACTTGTAGAGGAAGTGACAAAAATTAATCAACAAAACGTGTATTTGGCCGTAGTGACCACCTGACCCCCTGTTCACGTCACGTTTTACACGTGGAGATCGTGAATATGTTCTCACAGGGAAGACAGATAGACACGCTTTGAATGCATGCTATTTATACAGCTTATTCGTTAAACAAAGTTAATAAATGTTAAACAAATAAAAGTTGATTGACATTAGAGCTTGAGTTCATTTACTGTTGATATTGTTTGCAGTAACTGTATTGGCTGTCCTGGGAGCATTTCTACGTCGTATCTAGAGTTTCTTTGGGGTGGTGTATTTTTGGTATGAATGTAAGCCTAGTTTTCTGTGCTTTAGTCTTATTATTTATGCCTTCTTCTTCACATCAATTTTTGAAGATCTCTCTAACTTTCTATGAAAAATTTGTTTTTGATGTTAGGAAATAATTTGTTAAAGTGGACTTTAATTGTACATTGCATAGACCTATAGACAGTGTCGTGTTTGTATGTGCCTCTGTGAGTCTCCTGAAGTTTGGAGTGCATCTGCCATTATATAGGAGTTGTGAAGTTTATACTCGTATTCTCTTCTTGTGAAATTATAATGTTGTCTTTGTTTATACAGTTATAACCATGTTGGCACGTCATCTGAACGCGATTCTGCTCGTCTGTATGCGCGTTCGACTTTCTTACACTTTATAATGTAAGACATAAGATTTTATCATAACCACGTGGAGTACACAGGAATGTTGCTTGGCTCGAGTACATTCAATACATAATACATTCAAACATAACAACAAAACAGAGTACTCAACGATATGTGTGTGTGTGTGTGTGTGTGTGTGTGTGTGTGTGTGTGTGTGTGTGTGTGTGTGTGTGAGTGTGTGTGTGTGTGTGTGTGCGTGTGTGTATGTGTGTGTGTGTGTTTGTGTGTGTATAGCATGCATAACTCGATATGTCTGTTTATCGATAAATTATATTCAAAGATTAAAGTTAACGCTTGCATGCAGTGGGTCTAGGGGGTTGAATTCATAACAAAGTATGTAACATGCATTATTTGTCAAGCACCATTTCCTTCTCACACCTTGGCTTTCAGCTCTTAAAATCAAAGAAAACATTTGTGATTTAATATCAACATTTAAAACTATGGCAGCATTTTCATTTGTCGTTCCTTGTTTGCAGTAACATAGTTATACTCGCATTTTTCCCCCTTTGCCTTATAGCCAAGATCGCATGTACGGTGTCAAAGCACCACAAAATAAAAATAAAAATAGTTCAATACTTCACTGTGTTGCTGGCGTTATCGATTTGTGTTTTCTGTGGAAATGCGAGATAACTCAAACTATTCACAAAACCGGCAAGATTAGTAATGTGTCTTGCGTCTCCTTTGGGGTGAGATGGACTATAATGTTTGACTGGCTTTAGGTGCCTCTAGTGTTTACTATGTAGGTTAATCTTAGGGATTTCAATTTCAAACTCTATCACCAGCAGTGTTTCTGAAGAGTAATCACAGACCTTACCTTCAACGAAGCGCTGATGATCTAATGAAATGAAATTAGATGAAAACACACAAAGAGAGAAAGAAACACAACAAGCTTTCGTCAAACACACACACGCGCGCGAGCATGCGCGCACACAACACACACACACACACACACACACACACACGCACACACACACAATTGAACATCTGTGATTGATACGATCCCAAGAGGGGGAACCTGTACAAAAATAACTAGACTTAGGTACACGTGGTTATGTGTGTGTGCGCTTTTTTGCCTGACTACGTGCGTGAGGGAGAGAACATCCTAGCTTGTGTGTGTGTGTGTCCCTGTGTGTGTGTGTGTGTGTGTGTGTGTGTTTGTCTGTGTCTGTGTGATTGCCGCTGTGCGTACATGCTAGCGTGTATGTTGTGGAAATGTTACGCTTGTATATCTTGAAATTGATATTTTGGATCACTCTCGCTTCATGTTGTGCCTGTCTGTCCCCAGGGTAGTTTCAATGTCACTTTTACCGTGTTCCACAGTCTTACACACACATATCCGCCTCCCCCCCCCCCCCCCATCAAGTCCCTCGAGACCACATTCCTCTGTCATACCCTGACCGTTAACTGTTTTCTCGTGGGACGTGAAATTCATACCTATTGTACACCTGAATGAGTGAAGTTATTGTTCTCTTTCTACGAAGCTTCAGACTTGGCTTCCTTTAAATATATTTTGTTCAGTAAATACACTGGTATTTACTTACAGCAGTCTCATAGGACCACGTATCAATCTATGCTTTTATATTAATTGCCGTCTTGAACAGGAATATATGAAATCGAACGGAGAAGAAGAAGAAAGGAATATATATATATATAACTTAATAGCCAGGCCTCTTTCGCCCTTGGGACTTGTACAGAAGGCGTGGTACTTTCATCCACACACACACACCCACACACACACACACACACACACACACACACACACACACACACACACACACACACACACACACACACACACACACACACACAAACACGCGCGCACACAAACATGCAAGGAATCTCTCTCCATCACGCACGTACAGATATGCAGACACGCGCGCGTGTGTGTGTGTGTGTGTGTGTGTGTGTGTGTGTGTGTGTGTGTGTGTGTGTGTGTGTGTGTTGGTGGTATATGTGTGTGCTAACTTGTATGCGTTTGTATATAAGCCTCTACCACGCTCTTGATTACCGGCTTCTGGCTATGTATTGTGAAGATTATGCCTGCATTTACGTTTGATATATAGTATTGTCAGTTTGGTTTCTAAGCCCTTGTGGTCAACATCTGAACAAAATATATAAATATAATTAAATCAGATTTGAATAAAATAAAACAAGATAAACTAAAATTAACTTAACTAAACGAAACGAAACGAAACGAAACGAAACTATAAACTAAACTAAACTAAATTAAACTATAAACTAAACTAAACTAAACTAAACTAAACTAAACTAAACTTAAACTAAACAAAACTCAAGAAGGTTTACTTATTGGAACCTTTAAAGGCACAGTAAGCCTCCAGTAAACCATCACAGATACTGTCAGGCTTTTACACACAGTACAAACACCCTTTCATTTAAACACTCACCGCTTGAGAACATCCTAGGTGCCCTCCGTAAAGAGCGAACCATTTTCAAAGAATTTATTTTTGCGTAGTTTATCTTACCCCTGAGCCATCGTGAACCCGTGTGATCCAGTTTCCCTTTTTCACAATGTAGTCGTCAGTTAGTAATTTGAATGCGACTCGATGTGAGCTTATCTGCAATAGCACGTTAATATGTACCTCTCACTATGCACGAAACAAACGGCTGTGGTTCACAAGAACTCTAGTGATGGCTTTTGACTGTTGAGAGGAACTGGCGATATGCATAAACCGTCGTCTGCTACGATAACCACTACCTTGCGTGACCCTGCTTCCGGGCTTTTCTTTTTTCAAACTTTCAAAACTTCGAATTGTACTGATCTTGTCTTGATGAAAAAAGAATTATTTTATGATTTAAGAATGTTTGTGTAACAAGCTGTCAATTTATTATTTAGATTTTAAAAGTTAGGTCTAGCGCCAAAACGCACCACGGTCCAAAAACGTGTCAGAGACAATCCGCAAAATAAATTCTTTAAAAATTGCTCGCTCTTTACGTAGGGCACCTAGGATGTTCCCGTTTGGTGAGCGTTCAAATGGAAGGGTGTTTGTACTGTGTGTAATAGCCTGACAGTATCTGTGATGGTTTACGGGAGGCTTACTGTGCCTTTAATCACAGACAAAACGAAATATTCACTAGTATGTGGGGGACGGACAATAAAGATTATAATAAGACAATCGACAGAAACAACGATAGTTTAGCTAAGATAACCACTTTGTCTTCGATCTCAAACTATCTTGGTTTTTGTTTTGTTTGTTTTTGTTTGTTGTTGTTGTCCTTTGTGTTTTTTTGTTTGTTTTGTTTATTTTGATATGTCGATGTTACCATTCTAATCTATTATTCCAGAAACTCGCCCCGTGTAGCCAGGGTTCACAGCATAAAACAGGGAGGGCCAAATCTCAAAATGTTAACTCGCAAGCCGGGCGAGTAACTTCAGGAAAGTCACTTGCCCGCCAGAAATGTCGCTGCCCCGGTACATACGACACAACAAATTATGAGTGTTACTGTTAGATTTCTTGACACAATTAAAACAGCGGTGACATGCACAGGATCCTTGTTTTTGTTTCACTAGAACATGGCGATGATTTTGCAGAGGACAGAAGTTCCTGCATCTGCAGTGTTTATATGATAATATGGCTTTAAAACTCGATAGTACACCCAGCAATTTTGAATTTGACCAGAATTTTCACTGGCCAGCCGGGCGAGCTGCCAGGCGGTTTCTACTAGCCCGGCGGATTTCTTACTCGCCCCTGGCGATCGGGCGGACGATTTGGCCATCCCCGTAAAGCCAAGTATAGAGTGCCGATCCTTTCTCTCGAGTTGATTACCGGTCGTGCTGCGTTCTGTGCAGAGCGGGAATTGGTATCATGAACGGGCGGGGATGTAGCTCAGTCAGGGCGGGGATGTAGCTCAGTCGGTAGCGCGCTGGATTTGTATCCAGTTGGCCGCTGTCAGCGTGAGTTCGTCCCCACGTTCGACGAGAGATTTATTTCTCAGAGTCAACTTTGTGTGCAGAGGCTCTCCTCGGTGTCCGAACACCCCCCCCCCCCCCCCCCCCCCGTGTGTACACGCAAGCACAAGACCAAGTGCGCACGAAAAAGATCCTGTAATCCATGTCAGAGTTCGGTGGGTTATAGAAACACGAAAATACCCAGCATGCTTCCTCCGAAAACGGCGTATGGCTGCCTAAATGGCGGGGTAAAAAAACGGTCATACACGTAAAATTCCACTCGTGCAAAAAACACGAGTGTACGTGGGAGTTTCAGCCCACGAACGCAGAAGAAGAAGAAGAAGGTATCATGAATTGATTTTTTGAATGACACCTATGTCAATCTGTGAAATGAATTCAACAAAATATTCCGGCTCTACAGAGGGATCAGCCAGGCTGACGATTTCTGATGTGAATCGACGCTCTCATCCCGTATAAAATCCCGGACAGAGCTGTGCAGGTTCAGATTGTCAGGTGTACACGGTACTTCGCACGAGAAGGAATGTATCTTTAATACTCGGTAAAACTCAGGTCTCATTTTGTGTCAGGTGTTTCGTCTCTGATTTTAATCAATGCGAACAGAGCTGCAAGGGAGAGAACACGCGCCGAATAATACAGTCGAACCTGCCCTGGCGACCACCTCTCGATAACGACTACCTGCCTACAACGACCACCCCAAACGATCTCCAACGAGTGTGTTCTATTCACCTTTTGCATAGTGACCACCAGTCTATCACGAACTCTTTTGATAAGTCCCCGAGGTGGTCGTTAAAGACAGGTTTGACTGTATTCGTATATGAGGCCCCATAGGAAGTATTATTCAAAACATGCTGTATCATGTTCTGCAGATTTTTGATAGTTGGTGAGATTCTCCAGCACTTCGAACAAGAACACTATGAGTGAAGTAGCAATAGAAGAACAAGATGAGTGAAGGACTAGTCCTCGTTTTAATCTTCTGGGTCTTCCAGCTTACTGCTCTGTTGGCCAGGGGTCAGTTTACATCTCAAACTGTCCATGTCTCCAAAAGCACTCTATCCGAACGTCCACCCACACTCTTCGGTGAGACCCCGAGCGCGTCAGACCAGCAAGCGCCGGTCACTCTGCAGGACCGTGTGGGCCACTTGAAGACTTCTCTGGCACACAGAAATTCCAACAGTTCTCTTCGTAAGTCCGAGTTTGAGAGTCTGCTGAAAACCGACGGTGGTGTTGTCGAGACAAACACCAACGTCACCAACACTCTTGCATGTCGTCATCCCCTTTGCCGGCTTACATCATCTCAGGCATACGAAACATCTGAACACTTCACGAAAACAACTTTGTCTGGTTATGATAACACAGCCCGACAAGCCGACACTGCGACTGTGGCTGCTAATACCAAGGACAAACCTGTCGTTGCACCGGACTCTCCACGTGTGGTCCCGTTTAATCCAAACTTTGTCAAGGACTATCTTCTGTTCAACAAAACCTGCAACGTCAGAGTCTGGCCAGTAAACGTCACGCTTGCCAGTGACGCCAGCTGTAGGTGCTGCCCCTTAGTTTGCACACTGCGGTTTCAGTTCATACCACTGCCGCCGGATAACTACTGTCTGACTGTGACGAGGTATGACGTCTTCGCGGACGACGTCACTCCTTGGCAGAATTGTTGGGATGGAAAATACGGGCGCATGATGCGGGGAGCTGAGGAAGTGATGGAGGTGGTCATAACGGCAACACGCATGGATGGCATCCGTTTTACGGCACAGTGGCTCAACCCCTATCAACGGCGACTGCAAGTCACATACATGTCACATCGTATGGGTATGGTTTCAAAGGCAAAATCCTTCCCATGAAGGCGGTCCTTTAATTGAGCCCGAAGTCGACTTCTCGAAGACTTCGCGAAGTCTTTTTTTTAAAAATTTGTTACCTTAGACTCAGTGCTAGAGCTCCGTGTGGCCATATTCGCAAAACATAGGCCTACTTCTCGTAGTCGACTTCGCCCAATTAATGACTGGCTTGAAAACAGTTCTGCCCACCGTCTCAGATCTGATCAGGCTTTTACACGGGATGAGGTCGTCCCTTCTCTTGGACACATATATATGTCGTGCCGAATTCCCGTAATTGCCGATTCCGCGTAATGGGCAACGTTTTTGCCCATTTCGCGTAATCGGCAAAACGCTGCCCAATAGGGGCCTACGTGAAATCGGCAGCGTTTTGCCGAAATCGCGTAAAGGCTTCTAAAATTTGCCCATTTTGCGAAATCGGCAGCCACTTTTTGGCTCACGTAAGTGTAGCCTATGCGATGCTAACTTTTGTCTGTCTGTGCGTGCGTGCGTGCGTGCGTGCGTGCGTATGTATGTATGTATGTATGTATGTATGTATGTATGTATGTATGTATGTATGTATGTATGTATGTATGTATGTATGTATGTCTGTGGTAGAAACTTTAACATTTGACTGAACACCGAAATACTAATTTTCCCTGGTTATTATTTAAGCAACAGCTTCAAAGTATTGAAGCAATGATCAATATTTCGTCAGCACGTATGTAGTTAAAGTGTGTATCCAAAGAAAACGGGTGGTGGGTTTTTTTTTTTTTTTGGGGGGGGGGGGTAAAAACAGGTGACTGGTTTGTGTCGTGTGTGGTATGTAGACCAGGTCAGGGGTCAAGGTTAGGTCAGATCGCGTGAAGGATTGTGGTATAGATACAGTTATCACCGAGCTGCAGTTCGCCGATTCGGAGAAGACGATTTTACATTGTTCGGTTTCGTAGCTCCAGAAAAATAGATAAAGAAGATACCAAAGGAGATTTCCTACAGGTTAATCTGCACAGCGTGTTTCCAGTGTCTGCGCGAGGAAGCGCAGCGCTGTCGAAAGCGCAGTGTCGATCTGGCCATCTCAGGCAGGTGTCCCCGTAAGTAGGCTACAGACAGACAGATCTAGATCTAGTGTCTCGCACTCTTGCACCGGTTACATCACGAAGCGTCCCGGTACCGAAGCGTCCCGGTACCGAAGCGTCCCGGTGCCGAAGCGTCCCGGTACCGTAGCGTCCCACTATAACGCGTCACAGGGGTACCGGGACGCTTTGGTACCGGGACGCTTCGGGTTGCTCCCGCGCAGTGGGGCACGTAGCGTCCCGGTACCGAAGCGTCCCGGTGCTGAAGCGTCCCGGTACCAGTCACCACGCACATCCTCGGCTCGCATGCCAATGTATTATATAGCAAAGGGAATGCCTGTAATTCACACAGAGCAATCACTTGGTCTTAAACGTGCACAAGACAAAAACTTTCATACTGGGGGAGCGAGCCAGTCTGAAGAGTACTCGGGTCCAGCGCGAGCGTTCTTTATTACCCAAATGAACCCAAACAAACCCAAATTAACCCAAATGATACAATTTAAAAGTCGGAGGCAGAACTGAAAAGACTTTTTCCGACGCTCACGCTTAGTGAAGCCAGAAAGCGTGTGTGATAACAGACATATCCCTCTTGTGAACGGAAGCCTACGGACTTTTCCCCCGAACTTGTCCACACGGGTACAGTATTTCCAAATTGGTGTGTTGTGAGTACAGATCTAAAGTAAAGTTGGGGAAAAGTTGGACAAAAAGTTTGTTTTTTTTTACCGAAAGCAAATCAAGGTCTGTGCAAAATTAAAAAAATCAGTGAAGTCAAGGTCAAATCAAGGTCAATATTAAATTTAAAAAAAAAATATGGTTAGTCAAGTCAAGGTCAAATCAAGGTCACTCAAGGTTTAAAAAAAAAAAGCCTAAGTCCTGTGACGCGTTATAGTGGGACGCTTCGGTACCGGGACGCTTTGGTACCGGGACGCTTCGGTACCGGGACGCTTTGGTACCGGGACGCTTCGGGGTGTCCCCCTTGCACCGTGTCACCTATGCTTACTGTGTGTGTGTATGTGTGACGGAGTGATTGAGTTTGTGTTACTGTTTGTTGATTTCTTACGTGAGCCTTGAAGGCTTCGCCTCTTGTTGGTTTTAAAGTTCTCAAATGCCTGGGATATCATCACACTTAGACGACTATATACTCCAATGGATAGATATCGCAATAATCGATAAGTTATGGCAAGTTATTGCAGGAAGTGTAGTTTTCGTGCATTTCCGGAGTTATGCTCGACACAGACCAAAATAGACCATACAAAACATAGTAGGGAGGTAAAGCAATGTTAATGCAATGTTCTGGGGTGTTATGTATGAGTGACGTCGAAAGTACACGCCGACTTCAGCGAAGTCATGACTTGAAAGTCGCCGTCTACCGCAGGCGCTCAGTCGGTATGCACGGGTGACGACTTGACCGCCGACTTTCAAGTTGCCGTGTAAAGCAAGGTCACCAGTCAATCTATTTTTATAACGAGGAATTCCTTCCTTTGCGCATGCGCTAGGGTCATTCGATAACATCCTCCCGCTTCCTCGCACGGGGAGTTAGACTATTCAGGGACGGAGAGCGTGGAGAAATGGAGGCGCAAAAGATGAAACGAGCAAGAGGGTGCCTGTCGCGTAAAAGCTGAGAGTCAAAAACGGCACCAGTGAAATATGGGTCAGTGCTACTTTGCTCTGAAACGAATCAAAGATGTCTTCGCTAATCTTATCGGTGTTGGTTCTAAAATAATATGACAAGGGAAGTGAATCTCGCAACAAACAAAAATTTTTTTAGTCCAGCACTTCCAACTATTGGGTTCTGTCTAAAAACGATTACGGCGAAAAAATTCGTCGACTTTGATGACAGAAAACCATGAAAATGGCCATTCTGTTCACTGAAGTCGGCGTGTAAACCATTTAGACGACCTCCGGAGCACGTCTAAATTTAGTCGCCAGTTTCGATGGTACAAGCGTGTAGTCGCCACCCGTGCATACCGTGTACCTCGCGGTTGGCGGCACTCGCTGTTTGCACGCCGCCTAAACGTTTAGACGTCACTCATGCATAACTCCCCTGGTGACACAAAAAGTAACAGACTGGCTGTCGCTTTTGCAGAATGGGCAAATTTTAGAAACCTTTCCGCATTTTCGGCAAAACGCTGCCAATTTCACGAAATAGGCAGCGTTTTGCCGATTACGCGAAATGGTTATTATTTTTTTTGGCTCACGTAACTTTGTCTGTCTGTGCGTTTGTGCGTGTGTGTTTGTGCGTGTGTATGTCTGTGGTAGAAACTTTAACATTTCGTCATTTGAAGACGTCACATTATGGCGTAAGACGGTTAGACGTCAGGCGTCTCGGTCATTGTTATTTTGAGCGGGCCGAGACTGGTTGGCAGTCGTGTCCCTGTAAGTACATGCAGACAGACAGATCTAGATCTAGTGCAGGGCCGGACCAAATGAGTTGTAAGGGGGGGGTTCCTCCTTTTTTGGGGGGGCAAATCAGTGAAGTGGCGAAGCCACAAGCGCGCGCTTGCAAAGCAGGCGCGCGAACTAGGGGGGTCCGGGGGCATGCTCCCCCGGACAATTTTTGAACAACGGTTAAAATCTGTGCAATCTGGTGCATGCATTCTGGGCCTTGTTTTGAGGGTTAAGAGCAGCATTGTTTTGGTGGGGGGGGGGGGGGGGGTACCTTTTTCTCATCGGATTTCACATTGAATAAAATTTGTTAGAGACACACAAAATTTATTTAAAAAAAACAAAAAAACAAACAAACACCCAAAGCAAGGTACATGCTTTTTCCAGGGGTGGGGTTCCGGAACCCCTGGAACCCCCCCCCCCCTGGGTCCGGCCCTGTAGTGTGTCGCTTTCTTGCACAGTTTCACCTATGCTTACTCTGTGTGTGTGTGTGTGTGTGTGTGTGTGTGTGTGTGAGTGTGTGTGTGTATGTGTGTGTGTATGTGTGTGTGTATGTGTGTGTGTGTGTATGACGGGGTGATTGAGTTTGTGTTACTGTTTGTCGATTTCTTACGTGAGCCTTGAAGGCTTCGCCTCTTGTTTAAATTGACAAGCGTCAATCTGCGAAATTATTTCATAAACAAATGTCCCTCTGCACAGGAAAGAGGTAGGCTGACACTTTGGTGTATGTATCCATGTGGATTGATGGTCTTATCTCGTGGAAAAGCCTGGGTAGATATGAGTTAGTGATAGTGATGCTGTGTGTGTGTGTGTGTGTGTGTGTGTGTGTGTGTGTGTGTGTGTGAGAGAGTGTGTGTGTCTATGAGTGTGTTTGTGTGTGAGTGTGTGTGTGTATGTGCGCATGCGTGCGTGTATGTGTGTGTGTTTGTGTGTGCGTGTGTGGGTGTGTGTGGGGGGGTATGTGCGTGCGCGCGTGCATGCGTGCATGTGTGAAATCGGTGGGAATTCGGGCTAATGGGGCCGTGTGCACGAGCTAGTCCCAAACTTGTAACTCCAGCACTAGGTTAAAATTATTGACATCTCTGGTGTGGATAGCATAGGGCGAGTGTTAGGGCTTGGAACAAATTGATGGAACAACCTGATTGTCAGCCATTTAGATACAGCAGGGAACACTGTTAGAGTTCTTTTTATGGATTTTTCATCAGCTTTCAACACGATTCAGCCCCATATACTTATCCAGAGATTAGTCCAGTTAGACGTGAACAATAATTTGATTTTCTGGATCAGGGAGTTCCTATGCGATCGGTCACAACGCGTCAGCCTCAGCACTCGTTTGTTTGGTCATTCTGTGCTATCAGACAAAATTGTTTTAAACACCGGGGCCCCTCAAGGTTGTGTTCTCTCTCCTGTACTTGTTTTTATTTACACAAACAACATGTTTCTAAATGATCCAGTTCTAGCCCTTATTAAATATGCAGACGACATGGCCCTCGTTGGGCGTCTGAAGAACGAAGAAACACTGTCAAAGTATTTTACCCAAGTTGATTTTCTGAATGAATGGTTCAAGTCCAGTTTCTTGCAGTTGAATGTAGGCAAAACCAAAGAAATGATTTTTGGAGGAAAGAGTGATGGTTGTTGTCCAAAAAAAAGTGAGAATATGCGACAAGGAAGTTAAACTTGTGGAAACCTTCAAATATCTTGGGGTTTCAATTGACAATAAGCTGACTTTTGGTGATCATGTTCATGCTGTCTATAAGAAAGCTCAGCAGCGACTTTTTCTTCTCAGGAAGCTTAAATAGTTTAATGTCGATCAAAGTGTTATGGAACTTGTGTACCGCAGTTTGATTGAAAGCATTCTTAATTTTAACATTGTGACATGGTATGGTAGCATAAATGTAAAAAAACAAAAACAAGGCTAAACTGCACCGCATTGTTGCGACGGCCAGCAAACTTGTATGGCAACCTCAACGTCAGCTGACCAGTCTCTACCAAGCTGCCATTAAGCGGAAAGCTATCAAAATTGTCCGTGATCTGATCCATCCTCTCAACCCTTGTTTTGACATTCTTCCTTCAGGTAAACGTTATAAGGTCCCTTTGGCACGCAAAAACCAGTATAAAAAGTCCTTCCTTCCTTCCGCAGTCACCATTTTAAAATTCTTCTCGCATCACGTAGAGGCTGGTCAGCAGGGGGGAAAATGTGTGAAGGTGTGTGTGTGTGTGTGTGTGTGTGTGTGTGTGTGTGTGTGTGTGTGTGTGTGTGTGTGTGTGTGTGTGTGTGTGTGTGTGTGTGTGTGTGTGTGTGTGATTGCGTCTATGAGCAGTGTACATTATTGCTCGAGTGAGGTTTTTTTGCAGTTTACAAATCCTAATCTGTGATATTCGTGATGTGATTGCTATGCTGTGAAACCCAACTCCTGTGATATGAGAGGGTAAATTTACATAGTGCAATATTATATTTGATTGTGACATTTATTGAATTTAAAGATGACACGGACAGCACTTTAGGTCAGTGTTAAAGGAAATATGATAGGCGTGCTTGTTATTACATACGTGAACCTATGTTTTATGTTTCCTATACAATTGTTGTTATAATCGTTTACATGCAGGCAGGGTGTGCCGAACAAAATTTTCCATTTTTATGTTATATTTTAATGGACAATAAAGTGCTGTTATTGTTATTCGGTTATTGTTATTATATAACCTCGCAAGGGTCTGAGTGTAGTGTATTTCTTCCCTTCTGAAGGGTATGCCCAGAACGCAGAATGGCCCAGCTACTTTCCACTTCCCGAGAAAGAAGAAGCCTACGACTCGTTCATCATCTACGTTCCACCGCAGCACGTGATAATGGTGACCTTCTCGGAAGCCTTGCACCAGACACAGTGCGTGTTAGGCGGCGGCACTTTTGACTTGCCGTGGATAGTAGAGGGAAGCTCGACCTTCTGCTCGGCCCCCTTGCATCAGGTTTACCCGCAGTCTTCGCTGCTCATCAGAGTTCGCCAAATTGCCATAGGGTATTCAACGCGCGCTCGCTTCAAATTTCTGTTCACTTTTCATCGCAAAAATAAGAAACCCCAGAAAGCAGAGGGCCGAGACAAGTGGAACTGTTCCGTCGACAATTACCAGGTAATTGAGAATACCACTATGACGAGGGGGGGGGGGGTCGAGGTTGGGGGGGGGGTCGAGGTTGGGAGGGGGAGAGTTAAGACAGAAGCGGTATGAATATAACAAACACAAGAGAGAGAGAGAAAGAGAGAGAGAGAGAGAGAGAGAGAGAGAGAGAGAGAGAGAGAGAGAGAGACTGGTCTATTTCATGTTTGCCTAAAAGTAGAAGAAGGTGAAAGAAAAACAAAAGAAAACAATGTTTAAGGTTCGTGGGCAATTAGAAACTCTACGATCTTAAATCAACCAAACATGTTAATGCTGGTCTGATTTCCCTGAAAGGAGGTGCATGTACCATAATTCTTCCAGAAGACTGTTCTGGAACAATATCAATGTTCGTGCCTTTACTTTTTCTTTCTGTCTCTGTCAGAGACACCATGCACACACACACACACACACACACACACACACACACACACACACACACACACACGCACACACACTGACATACACACGCACGCACACAGGCCCATCTTGTTTCCTTGTCTTTAGGACTTCTCCCATCATTTTTCGTGCGACCACCACCCGGACTGCCTGCATGGTCAAGATGAAAAGGACTGTCCCCTGACCTCCCTTGACCTTTGCGATCAAGGTCGTTTCTATGCCGACGGCCGTTGCTACAGCGTTGTTGCTCAGCAATGGCAGGGGAGTTTTGACTCGGCCAAGACGCTGTGCGCAGAGCACCAGGGTACACTGCCGATGCCGAAAACTATGACCAACTGGACCAAGCTGATGATCCCATTCATGGAACCAATCCTGTATTTTGGCGCTTACCTCGGCTTGATCACACCCCTTCTCCCTGAAATGTAGGTGGATGTAAATGTGGAACGCGACGGGGAAGGGGCGGGAAGGGGCGTCTGAGTGTGTGTGTGTGTGTCCTCGAGACATGCTCTCTCTCCCCCCCCCCCCCCCCATCTCTCTCTCTCTTTATTATGTAGCCGTTGTAGATAAGTCCCTCTTTAAGCGAGGGCCAGATGTAAAAAAAGCAAATTCAAGAAGACAAGCAGCTCGTAAAATGTTATATTTTCAACTATTTTATCTTGAGATTCCAAAGGGTGAAAGCTTTTTTCCCGCGAGCGATGTTAAACCCCAGTGACACATAAACGCCGCTTCTTTTACAGTGGAAAAATGTCCGAGAGTGTGGCCAATCGTGGGCCAAACGTGGGAGGATCTCCATGAGCGTGGTTTGGTCGGGGTGGGATCTGCTAGGTCGGGAAGCTTGCACGCTCTCCCCACGCTTATTTTGAAATGCACAAAACAAGCGTAGCCGGGTCGTGGCGCAGTACAGTCGTGATGTAGTTGCTTTTTTGTATTTGCCATGTGCTGGATTTTGACGGCGATATGCCCCAATTCGATAACTTTTTTCAAATCGGAGTGATCGGCATGGTCGTCGTAAGGACGTAGAGCTGTGTGCCTTAGCAGTCAAAGTGAAAATGAAACGATTCAACATGCTGAAAATGTGTGGAACTGTAACTCTTTCCAAAACCCGAGAGAGGCAGCGCCCTGAAGTGCATTTGCTCACTTTGATTTCATTATAATTACCATACTTTAACTTATGTTGCGTTTTCGATCAACTCTTGTCACGTGCGTCTAGATAAAGGTACAGTGGATTCCCCACATTCTCTACTTTCGTCAAATTCGCCAAAAACTCCCAAACGGTGACATCAATAATATCCCTTAAAAATGGGTCTTTCGAGGGGAATCACATAACAAAAGATTCTTTGTTTCAGTTCTGTTGTCAGGTAAGGCTGATGACCGTATCGACTTGACAAGGTTCGCTGAAAACGTGGAGAGAAAGCATGAAACGTGCAATTCCCGCAAACACTGTCTTAACTACGAACTTCGGGTCTGCTTGCCAACACTTCTCGTTTTCTATTCTTTTCACACAAGCGGAGATTAGACGTTCTGGCACGCAAATTCACCATTATCGCCACAGGTTCAACCTACATAAGTAAGGCCCAAGGCCGCGGACCTGTACAGTGTCAGCGGCACAGACGACACACTGCAGATTAGTGTGGTTATGATGCATGCGTGCTACGTGTACCTGAGTTCGCACACACAGCGTCAATGCCGCAGGTGTCATTGCTATTGTAGCGAGAAAAAACAGAGGAGGGAGTCCTGATTTGGCCTATATGGTCCGCTGGACCCAAAAAGCAACAACAACTAACTATCTAAACAGAGGAGCTTAATTTCGAGTAGACATTGAAATGTGCAAGTTCTCTCCCTTATATAGTGCGCTATACGAAAAAATATAATTTATTTTTTATTTTTAATGAAGTTAAATTGAGCATTACCACCAAGCATTTTGAAATAAATCGGATTTTTGTTCTATAAAAAAAGTGATTGCAATTCACAGCCAGCAACACGTTGCGTGAAAAAAACCAGGCCAAGTACTCGTCATAATCCCCATCGCAGCATGTAATGTAGCATCGACTGCGCAGGTATAACTTGGCCTAAAGCAGCGCCCTCTGTCCGCCTCTGCCAGATGGTTGTCTGCTCAAACTATATCCCCTGAAAGCGACGTATTGCTGCCTGAATGGCGGGGTAAAAATGGTCATACTCGTAAAAACCCACGAATGCGAAAACATGAGTTGACGTGGGAGTTTCAGCCCATGAACAAAGAAGAAGAAGAAGAAGAAGAAGAAGCTCAAACTCTAGGCTAACCCATTGGCGGCACACGATTGACATTTGAACCAAAGTTTGCCGTAATTGAGCTATACCTTAGCCGCTTGGAGACCTGTATGAGGCCATTTGTTTCTTCCGGTATTGGGCGTATTTAAGCTCTGTGTGTGTGTGTGTGTGTGTGTGTTTGTGTGTGTGTGTGTGTGTGTGTGTGAGAGAGAAAGAGAAAGAGAAAGAGAGAGAGAGATACAGAGAGAGATAGAGTGTGTGAGAGAGAGATACAGAGAGAGACAGAGAGAAACTCCCTTGTATTTCAACGCAATACATGTGTTGTATATAATTTCTGCTGTGTTATGCTTTAGCATGTTGGGGGCTACGAGTACTAGTGCTTACCCCGGGTCTTCCCTGATAGAGAGAATCTCAGGTAGCTGACAAGCATTCCTTTAGTACAAAAAATAAAGTAATAAACATTAACTTCTTTGTGTGTTCGCTGCTTTGCGTGACAGGTACCTCCTCTCGTGGCAATGGATTGACGGTACAATTGCCCACCTGTACAACGTGGATAAGCCCCCAAGCTTCCTTACACAATTGAAACAAGGACAGTCCTGCATGACTCTCTACCTTGAACCTTTACCCCAAGAATGTGATAACCCTATGCATCCTGCACCTGTTGTCTGCGAATTTCCTGCCAAGTCCCCCAAAACGCCGACAAGGCCGAAACGTGTGCAAACCGCATACAACTGGAAGGGGAGGAAAGCCAAAGTCAAAGTCCGAAAATGCCCCTCAGATCATGTGACGCACGACTTCCTGTCATGTGACATGCGTAGCGATTGTTGGCAGTTCGACGTCACTTCCACTCCTTCCTGCAAAACTCCTTTGGCTGCCGGTGTCCCTGAACCCCCGATGTTCCCCTGCGAGGACGGCCTGAGCTGGGTGCCTTACACCCTGGTGTGTGACCATCGCCACGACTGTGCTGACTCAAGCGACGAGTCCTTCTGCCACTTTCCCGAATGTCAAGGTGTTGACAGGTTCTCCTGCGGGCACGGACAGGTCAGTATTGGGTATGTGGGTGGGTGGGAAGTTGGGGGATGCTCCTAGGCAAAAACTCTTCTCCGTGCTGTTCTGTTCGCCGCCGTCGACGGGAGGTCAGGAAAGCTCAACCTTTTGATCTTGTCGCACCAGCACTAATTCGTTGTCGCCTGCGTGTGCGTCCACCTCTAACGGTGCCGTGTTGGGTAAAGGGGGGTAATTCGGGCACCCTAAGAACAAGACGCAGTGGTTGGTCCATAGAAGTCGGCAAGCAAAGGCTGTGGGGTTATGTCTCAAGATTGGGGTGATACCTACACTTTCTTTCTTTTCTTTTCTTTATTTGGTGTTTAACGTCGTTTTCAACCACGAAGGTTATATCGCGACGGGGAAAGGGGGGAGATGGGATAGAGCCACTTGTCAATTGTTTCTTGTTCACAAAAGCACTAATCAAAAGTTTTCTCCAGGGGCTTGCAACGTAGCACAATATATTACTTTACTGGGAGAATGCAAGTTTCCAGTACAAAGGACTTAACATTTCTTACATACTGCTTGACTAAAATCTTTACAAACATTGACTATATTCTATACAAGAAACACTTAACAAGGGTAAAAGGAGAAACAGAATCCGTTAGTCGCCTCTTACGACATGCTGGGGAGCATCGGGTAAATTCTCCCCCCTAACCCGTGGGGGGGGGGGATCTTTCTGAAGTAAGTGACAACTATAAGGCGCACTTATATTCACAATTAGGACAAAACAGACATGGGTGCGTCTCAGAAACTGAACCTTTTGTGTGTGCCATAATCAAATTAGCCCACAATTGAAACATACTGAATTTTAAATCATGATATTGGTATTTTTGAGAAGTAAAATGAATAAAGAAATAGTACAAACAAAACTGAGTATTTTGCATGATTATTATGAAGGTTGTTTTGCGAAAGAAATGATTGGATGCGTGAAAAACGGAGGTCTGATCTGTGACATGAACCATCAACTAGTTTTGCACCTCACTACAAGAATCGTTTAGAATGTCCAAGGACTGCTATTCTTGTTATGTGTGTTTGGTTTAAGTGTACTTGACAGTTGAAATGTTATTTTGTCCACAGAATTGTTTTTTTAAACGAAATTAATCTCTTGAAAGTTTACCATCACTGTCGTAACATAGGTTTCCACACGCGTGCAACAGCAACAAGTCCTAAATTTGAACTTTAGAATTTGCATATTCATCTTCAACACGATCTTGACATGAAAGGGCATAGAAAATCGCTAAGCTAAATGTTATTTAAGTATTATTTTCTCAAAATTGCATCTGCAAACTAAGTTGAAAGTTGCGCAATATGACATGCTTCTTCAAAATTCAGTTACGATGGTGAACGGTTTTGCAAATAACGTTCAGAGTTTTGAAGAAAGATTAGAACTATTTTGCGCGTAGTGACTTAGAGGTGCGGGTGACTACGCATGCGCAGTTACAGAGAGAAATAGTTCAGCTTCCAGCAGCGAAGAAAGATTTCGAGAATGTTTCCGAAGTCTGTGATTTTGTTACGACATGACAGTGATCAACACCCAAGGTTCTTGAGAAAAGGTGAGTTTTTGCTGCTATGATATTCTATGAAGTGAAAAATTAGGCTAAACATTTGTTAATAATAGTTTTTCTTTCGATTTCACCTAGTCAAAACCTGACTAAATGTTTTAACATAGAGGGGGAATCGAAACGAGGGTCGTGGTGTATGTGTGTGTGTGTGTCTGTCTGTCTGTGCGTGTGTGTGTGTAGAGCGATTCAGACTAAACTACTTGACCGATTTTTATGAAATTTGACATGAGAGTTCCTGGGTATGATATCCCCGGACGTTTTGTTTTCTTTTTTTCGACAAATACTTTTGATGACGTCATATCCGGCTTTTTGTAAAAGTTGAGGCGGCACTGTCACACCCTCATTTTTCAATTAAATTGATTGAAATTTTGGCAAAGCAATCTTCGACGAAGGCCGGACTTCGGTATTGCATTTCAGCTTGGTGTCTTAAAAATTAATTAATGACTTTGGCCATTAAAAATCTGAAAATTGTAATAATTTTTTTTTTTTTATATAAAACGATCCACATTTACGTTCATCTTATTTTACATCATTTCCTGATTCCAAAAACATATAAATATGTTATATTTGGATTAAAAACAAGCTCTGAAAATTAAAAATATAAAAAATTATGATCAAAATTAAATTTCCGAAATCCATTTAAAGGAACGGTAAGTGTCAATGTTTTCTTTAATTGTAAAAGTTGTATGTTCAATGGAATGATAAGTCTGAACAAAATAATTACTTTATTTTGTTTTTAGCCAGTGAATGTGGATGCATCAAAATCTTGATAGACATTAAACAAATTCATGTTAGTGAAACTAGTACACATACTGTGTGAATGCCCCTGCTAAGGAGCCTTCTGTGTATTTAGATTCTTTTTGTTTTGCTTGTGTTTTTTAGTCATGCTTCTAGCTTGACTCGCATGCGACTTTCCGTGGTGGTGGCTTCCCCTCTCTTTTCTTTCACTTTTCTTTCCTTATCTCACTTTTGTCCCTATTTGTTCCCATTTTGCAGCCACCTCTGTAGGTTCGCGTGCGGGTCTAGCTCGCTCTTTATCTTTTATTTTTCTTTATTAAGTATGAGCGTCCTGGTACGAACTTTGTTTTGTTTTAATGACGTTAAATATTGTAACGAACTAATTTATAAACAAGGTAGTGTGGCCGGCGTTTTTCTGATATTGTTTTCATGTGCCTGTATGGCTCACGCTGGACAGCCTATGGAGTTTTTCCCCGGAGAGCACGGGACGCATGTTTTGCAACAGTAATATTGTAGTAACGCGCAGTATTTTTAGTTCACCTCTGTGGTGGATAGCCTGTATTCGTCGTCACTTACTGGGAAGCCGTTCACGGAACAAGATGTTTTAGGATAGATAGATTTTTTTGCTCTGTTCCGGGGCCCAGTGTTTTCTGCCAGCCTCCAGTTTTGTTTTTAAGTTATTTTGTAGTTCAGGTTCAGTTGCTCGCCTTGAGTCTGTTTTTAGATTATTGATGCTGTCAAAGGCGAGTATCCATTTCTGACTATGTTTCTTTTATTTACCGAATTCGTGTAATTTTCGTTTTGAATCTTTGTCTTCTGTCCGTTTCTGTGTCTTCTGTCCGTTTCTTTGTCTTCTGTCCGTTTCTGTGTCTTCTGTCCGTTTCTGTGTCTTCTGTCCGTTTCTTTGTCTTCTGTCCGTTTCTGTGTCTTCTTTCCGTCTCTGTGTCTTCTGTCCGTTTCTTTGTCTTCTTTCCGTCTCTGTGTCTTCTGTCCGTTTCTTTGTCTTCTTTCCGTTTCTGTGTCCTACGTTTATTCTATGTAGGGTTTTTCTAACATATTTTTGTCTTGGTGATTTTTTATTGATTTGCCGCCATCTTGTTTCGGCCGCCATTTTGTCGTCCATCTTTGATGTTTATGTTTTTAGGACACCTTTGATGTTTATGTTTTTAGGACACCTTTGATGTTTAGTTTGATGTTTCGAATTCTAAGTTTAGTTTTTTCTTTTCTATCAGTTTCCACCGCTCCGCGCTTCTCGCTCCGCGCTTCTCGCTCACCGCTCCGCGCTTCTCGCTCCATGCTCCACGCTTCACACTCTACTGTTCTGCACTCTCACTCAAACTAGTCCTTTCTACTTCACATTTTAGCTTTAATTCACTTTCTAAACTTAGATTAGTTTTTCCGCCACGCTCCGATATAGGTTACTTAGCCTCTCCATAGATTTATGTTTAGCCTTTTATATATTGATATTATGAGCTGATTCCGAATTACTATGACATCGACAAGTATGACCATATTCACAATAAACTTTAATTAATTTTCCAATTCTAGTGTTCGTTTTGTTTTGTGAGCGCGTCGGTTCTTTATAGCACCAAAATTACATCCTCCAGAATTTATATAAGCCATCACAGAATCTTACAGCTACTCAAGGGCAAGCACATATTGCATCAATCTCTAGTTGAAATCGCAGGTACTTGCATGTTTCAGGTGCAAGAGATTTGACCTGATGAACTGATGGTAACGTTCCTTCGAAGGAAACCGGAGGGGAACTACTATTGCTTTCCAGGGATTGATGATATTTCCTTAGTCCCCACATCTGATGCAACCATGAGTCGTGACCCCACCTTCAATGCCAGGAGGCATTATTTCTTTTAAAATAAATTAATTAACTGCAAGTGGCAACTGTTCTATATGTAACCGATGCCTTTGGTTTATTGTCTTAACAATTGAATGAACCACTTTTGAACATTTGCATTCTTCATGTCAAACCTTATAATACATGTCTGGTTGTTCGTTTCCGAGTTACGTCGGTGATGAACTTTTCATTAATGTTTCTCTTTTTTGGGGCAAAATTTGCTTGATTGTGTGCAGCTTTTTATATTTAGTCAAGTTTTGACTAAATATTTTAACATCGAGGGGGAATCGAAACGAGGGTCGAGGTGTATGTGCGTGTGTGTGTGTGTGCGTGCGTGTGTGCGTGTGTGTGTGTGTGTGTAGAGCGATTCAGACTAAACTACTGGACCGATCTTTATGAAATTTGACATGAGAGTTCCTGGGTATGAAATCCCCGAACGTTTTTTTCATTTTTTTGATAAAAGTCTTTGATGACGTCATATCCGGCTTTTCGTGAAAGTTGAGGCGGCACTGTCACGCCCTCATTTCTCAACCAAATTGGTTGAAATTTTGGTCAAGTAATCTTCGACGAAGCCCGGGGTTCGGTATTGCATTTCAGCTTGGTGGCTTAAAAATTAATTTATGACTTTGGTCATTAAAAATCTGAAAATTGTAAAAAAAAAATAAGAATTTATAAAACGATCCAAATTTACGTTTATCTTATTCTCCATCATTTGCTGATTCCAAAAACATATACATATGTTATATTCGGATTAAAAACAAGCTCTGAAAGTTAAATATATAAACATTATTATCAAATTTTTTTTTCGAAATCAATTTAAAAACACTTTCATCTTATTCCTTGTCGGTTCCTGATTCCAAAAATATATAGATATGATGATATGTTTGGATTAAAAACACGCTCAGAAAGTTAAAACGAAGAGAGGTACAGAAAAGCGTGCTATCCTTCTCAGCGCAACGAATACCCCGCTCTTCTTGTCAATTCCACGGGCACTGCCTTTGCCACGGGCGGTGGAGTGACGATGCTACGAGTATAGTCTTGCTGCGTTGCGTTGCGTTCAGTTTCATTCTGTGAGTTCGACAGCTACTTGACTAAATATTGTATTTTCGCCTTACGCGACTTGTTTTCTTTCTGTTCCTGTTTTAATGTTTGGCATTTTACCTAAGAAGAATCTGGTTGCAAAATCAGCTTCATTTAGTAAAGTTTGTGGGAAAAAGCATAACCGTTTCTTTGTTACAAAAGTGATGTTTCCATGTACATCGGTGACCATTTTGCATTCTTTTGGGATAACTTTCTAACATTTTGTCTTAGAGCAACAAATCTTTGTATATATGCTATTGTGAAGGTTAAATGTCAATAAGACTGAATGAATGCCATGTATCAACATGTTCTGATCAGGATATCATTAATTAATTTTCATTTTTGTATTGAAATTTTGACGAATGCATGGAACTTTGAAAAAAACATTATTTTGTTGTTTGCGTGTAGTCATTTCATATTGAACTCTATAATGGCTTGTGATTCAACAATAATAACTGAATAAAAGTCGTTTTCAGCCTTATAAATGCAGTTTTTTTGTCTTTTATTCTTTCCATGTTACACGGGTGATTTTGCACACATGGTCCAAATAAGTAGAGGTTACATGCCGAGTCTCACTGATTATTAAAAATAATGGTCGAAGTTAGCGGATCATGAAAAATGCGAGCTTCAGCGAGCTTTTTCATGACCGCGAACTGAGACCATTATTTTTAATAATCACTGAGACGAGGTGTGTAACCTCTTTATTCCTCCTTTCTTCAGTTATTCAAAGAAAACAGGAGTTTTTGTGCGAAAGTTTGATCGAATCCGAATCACTCAACCAGTCAACCTGCGCAGGCGATCGACTAATGCGCGGTTGTATAGTTCCGTGCAAATCATTCCATTCTGTTTACACTTCTTGTCAGTTTCCCTGTTTTGGACTAAAATCAAGTACACAGATATGCTGTTATTCTGCTGTGGCAGTAAAGGCAGATATTGTGTGTTCTTTTTATGTTTTAGTATCGCTTAAGATAATGTTCTTTCGTCAAATGGGACTAGCAGACGAACATTTGCACCCGTGTTCCAACGTTAATTACTGTATGAAGTTAAGTTTTCTGGGGAAAATAGTGTATGAAACCGCTTTATTTTGTTTAAATTGATGAGATGTGTGCATTTGGTTGCGTGTGATCTGTTTATAAAATGAAATATTGTTAAAAACTGACCGTCGGATTGCAGTCAGTACTAGAGACATCCAGATTTGCCTTCGTCAAAAGTTCGTGAGTTCCGATGTTCGCGCGTTTGTTGAAGTGGTGACGTCACATCCCGTCACGGTCACCACCTTCTAATTTCGGTCCAGATCTACGCGAAGTTCTTCGTGCGTTCGTCTGTTTTTCGAAACAGTGATGACGAGTTGTGTTATATATGACGAGTCTTTTTTATCGAAATATTCCAGACATCTGAATATGCTGGGTACACAAGCAACACTGAATTTTTTTTCGATTTTAAGATTCATTCCTGTAAAATCTCCCAACTCTAAAACAAATAGGTCTAGTGGAAACAAGTGTCTTGTGCAAGAGAGATCAAGGGAGATAATTGGCAGGATATGTCGCCCGTCGACTCAAGTTCTGAGTTTTGTGTGGGTATCCGTGTTCATGCACTACGCCTCCAAAATGAACAGTTTACAGATGCACAGTCCACAGAAGCGTCGTAAAGATATTAAACTTTAACACTGCGCACATAAAACATATTTTTAACATTATGAAAAGGACTAAAAGTACTCACGAAGATTGCTGATTGAGGTTCGTCAAACATGCCTTTTTCACCACGCAGATCCCGATCTTCGGCAAGCAGTGGTGAGCGCCAAAAACCAAGCGCATGCGCATTGAGGCACAAAGTTAAAAATAGAGAGGAAATCCCCACCACCGACGAATGTTCGTCTGACCGGATATCTATGGTCTGAAGGTTGAATCTGGATGTCCCTAGTGTTGTCGAAGAAACTGCGTTAAAAGAAGGGGAACTACTCTTGTCGCTAGAGTATGAGTTACTTGCCTTGGGAATTTGCTTGTGATGAACGGTTTGTGCACGGCAGATCTAGATTCAGAAAACAACCGAACTCATGGATTTTATATGGAGATTCATGTGTTCAGGCCTGTAGTTGTTAATTTAAATGCGGTATGTTTGTATCGTTTGCTCCAGAAATGTATACTTCGTACATTAGAGCGTTCGGAACTTTTCAGTCGCAAAAGTAGTACCGAAACAGAACAGCTTCTCAACCCATTGCACTATCGAGGATTCAGGCTGTTGCTGGCTCGTTATTTGTTTGGTTGCTGGGTCATTATCGAAAAATAACTAGCTCTACAAGTTTACAGAGGTAAAGAAGCAGAGGGGGGAATAATGCTCAATATATGGCAAACCAAAGGCAATGTTATATTTTTTCTTGTTTAAACTGAAAAGGTACACCCTGAGAAGTGTGTAAATAGTATTATCAAAGTTTTCTGGGAAGATTTTACTTTTGGTGATAATGTCACAAACAGAGGACGAGATTCTGAGACGCACCCACATACATAAACAACATAACATTCACCTAGAAGTTATAACGTCACATACCACCCGCCGATTACAGTACTGATAGAGAGACAGAGAGAGAGGGGGGTGAGAGAGAGAGAGAGAAAGAGAGAGAGAGAGAGAGAGAGGTGGGGGCAGGGGGGTGATGATGGTGGAGGTAACATTTACAATTTTTTTAATTATTTTCTTTTATTAAATATTTGTTTAGGAACTTTTTAATCAAAAATAATATTTCTGATCTGCAGTTGCTTTTCGAATATAACAAAAAGAGGCATTGAAGCCTTGGTTTTCTTATAAATACCTATGCACATTTTAGCAACCAAAATTATACAATTTAATTCTGTCAACAGAGTTGCATGCATTTTTCGGTTTTTACTCTAAACATGATTTCGTGCAGTGTTAACTTTATCTGTTTATCCAAATGTACCCAAATATAAAATTCAATTTGTTTCCAAAACTCAAGCACCACTGGGCAAAAGAAAAAAAGTGTTCTATATAATCAACGCAATTACTACAGTGTGAACAAATATTGTCCTCCACAACTTTCATTTTACATAACATAATATTTGTGGGGTTAATATTGTGAAGTAATTTCCATTGTAATACTCGTAACCTTGTCTCTTTAACCGATTCAAAACTCATCAGCCAATCTTTCTTGTCAATTTCATAATTAAATTTCCTCCTCCAAAAGCCAATTTGCACACGGTTCAACACGTATCATGCTTACTAATTCTGTTGTGCGTTGTGTACTTTCTTACCACGATATGAGGGGACATCCATGAAATCAATTTCTTCCTTTCCGTGCATCATCTTATTCATAACATTTACAACAACAGCACGAACCATGGTATATTCCAAAATTCTCTGTGGGGATTTTCTTAAAACATCACAAATAAACTGATAGGAAACAAACTCTATTCTATACTGTTCAAAAAAAGAAACGCATAGTTGCTACTTGCCAAATTTGTTTTATTTTTCGAAAAAATTAACAGAAAATCCAATATTTAGATTATTTGTTTGAAATTTGGTATGGACACAGTTGAATGCACACACAGTTCATTTGCATCTTCAAATCAATCAGTCAATCAATACGATTGGGTGCCGAGGCTGTCAAGTCAGTAGGGGGTGTGACTGCCTTGAGCAGCAACAACTGCCCGGCACCTTCTGGGCATGGACTGGATCAGATGCCGGATATCTTGCTGTGGGATGGTGTCCCACTCCTCCTGAAGTGCCTGCAATAGATCGCGGTGATTTGCCGGCGCTTCTTCTCGCCTGCGCACACGTCTGTCCAATTCATCCCAGAGGTGTTCTATCGGGTTCATGTCTGGCGACATGGATGGCCAGGGAAGCACCTGGACATGGTGGTCGGTGATGAACTGGGTGGTGAGTCGTGCTGTGTGCGGGTGAGCGTTGTCCTGCTGGAATATGGCATCCTGGTCAGCCAGAAGAGGAAGGGCGTGTGGGCGCAGAATTTCCTCCACGTATCGCTGGGCAGTTATGCGCCCTTGGACGTGCACCAGGGTGCTCTTTCCAGCGGTATTGATCGCCCCCCACACCATGACGCCTCCACCACCATGAACGGGTGCCTCATCCACACAGTTGGGCGCGTAACGTTCGTTTACTCTCCGGTAGACCCTCCTCCGACCATCATGTCGCTGGAGCAGGAAGTAGGACTCGTCGCTGAACCACACGTGTCTCCAGTGATTCCGGACGGTCCAGCGAAGGTGCTGGTTGCCCCACTGCACTCGGTTCTGGCGATGGCGGCGGGTGAGGACAGCTCCTCTGTGAGGTCTGCGAGCTCTCAAACCAGCTTCATGCAGGCGGTTCCGCACGGTCTGGTCCGATAATCGGTGTGGCCCGGGGAGAGCCTGGACAGAAGATGAGGCCGACAGGAAACGATTCCGGAGGTGGCGGAGCCGTATGAAGCGGTCGTGAGCAGCAGTTGTCGCCCTTGGTCTTCCCGCTCGTGGCAAGTCAGCAACGGAGCCAGTGGCTTGAAACCTGACCCACAGTCTACTGATGGTGCTCTGGGACACGTGGAAGTGCCTGGCGATTGCACTTTGACTTTGGCCTGCTTGTAAACGACCCAATGCAATTTGGCGGTCTTCTCTGCTCAATCAGGCCATCTTTCGTCGCTGAATTGTCGTCTGATTTCTTTGTGGCGAACAATCCGCTTTTATGGGTTTTGGAAGACATGGTGAGAGCTCAATATTCCCCGAGTTTCACGAGATTACACTGAAGCATGACGAGTGGTCATGCCAAATGAGCAATTTTGACATTGTAGCCACTGATAACGCATGCGTCACGTGCAGAGCTCACTTGTGGCAATGGACGAAAGGTCGACGACCAGATAAACATTTTCTGCAGTTTGGTGGATATCCTTGTAGCCATATAACTAAATTAACCAAATATTACAAGCTATGCGTTTCTTTTTTTGAACAGTATATATAAAACATCATATACGCTAACAAGACCCATTCTTGCCCAATCTTCAAAATACAGTACATTTTCAGCATAAACAAAATATTGGTTATTCCATAAAAGCGGATTAAATAAATTATTATCAAAACATACATTGTTATCAAGCCAGGTTTTCAAGACAGTTTTCCAAAATTTGGATTTGACAAGTTCACTCCCTTTTAATCTTCGAAAATGAAGATTTGAATAAAAACATTCACAATTTGAGCCGTACATTGAAAACACTGACTTTGGCACACATTTCCACTTATCTGTGACTTCGCGGGATGTCAGTCTGACAGCCCATTGTAATAAAAAGGATGACTGCATGTGTTTCAAAACAATCATATTTAAACCACCATTTTCTATATCACTACACAATATTATCCTCTTAACCTTTTCAAATGCTTTTTTAAAATTATTTTCTTTCTTTTTCCATACAAATCTAAACAACAATCTATTAACTTCTGCTAATACTTTATCAGGGATTACAAATGCCTGCATATAATAAACAAATTGGGAAATCAAAAACGTTTTAATTACAATAATTTTACCCATAATACCCAAATTTCTTTTCTCCCATGCCGAAATCAAGCGCTTAACAGACGTAATTCGCTCTGTCCAAAGTTTCCTCAACATCAGAGGCTGATCTGTGATTACAAAAATAAATTCCCCAAATCTTTAATTTTTTCTTCCATTCAAAATTATAAAAGGTGTCTTGACAATGTTTCTGACTTCCTAACCACATGGCTTTGCATTTCGACAAATTCAACTTTAATCCAGAAACGTAATAAAAAGAATCAAAAATCAATAAGGCATGTTTTAAATCCGTTTTACTTTTCAAAAATAACGTAACATCGTCAACATACAAAGCAATTTTTAACATATCATCCAAAACCTATCATTAAAACAATTCAAATTCGAAATACCTTTAAAGGCACAGTAAGCCTCCCGTAAACCATCACAGATACGGTCAGGCTTTTACACACAGTACAAACACCCTTTCATTTAAACACTCACCGATTGAGAACATCCTAGGTGCCCTCCGTAAAGAGCGAACAATTTACAAAGAATTTATTTTTGCGTGGTTTATCTTACCCCTGAGCCATCGTGAACCCGTGTGATCCAGTTTCCCTTTTTCACAATGTAGTCGTCAGTTAGTGATTTGAATGCGACTCGATGTCAGCTTATCTACAATAGCACGTTTTTATGCACGAAACAAACGGCTGTGGTTCACAAGAACTCTAGCGATGGCTTTTGACTGTTGAGAGGAACGGCGATATGCATAAACCGTCGTCTGCTACGACCCTTGCGTGACCCTGCTTCCGGGCTTTTCTTTTTTCAAACTTTCACAACTTCGAATTGTACTGATCTTGTCCTAATGAAAAAAGAATTCTTTTGTAGGAATGTTTGTGTAACAAGCTGTCAATTTATTATTTAGGTTTTAAAAGTTAGGTCCAGCGCAAAAACGCACCACGGTCCAAAAACATTCTGATAATCATCGATCCACGGCTATGGCCAGTTTACATCGATAGAATGAGACCCGAAGGGAAGTAACTCATTTTTGACCTGAGTTCAGGATGGGTCCAAAAAGTGTTCGAGACAATCTGCAAAATTAATTCTTTAAAAATTGCTCGCTCTTTACGTAGGGCACCTAGGATGTTCCCGTTTGGTGAGCGTTCAAATGGAAGGGTGTTTGTACTGTGTGTAAAAGCCTGACAGTATCTGTGATGGTTTACGGGAGGCTTACTGTCCGGGCGTGATTTCCGGTATTGAATATTCATAACAGCCGTCCAGCACCAAAACGAGGCGCCATTGTTGTAGAGGGCCAAGTCCACAAAAATAAATTCTTTGGAAATTTCTCACGCTCGACTGAAAGCAGCCAGGATGTTCCCGTTCGGTGAGCGTTCAAATGGAAGTATGCTTGTACTGTATGTAGACGCTCGGGGAGCTCTGTGATGGTTTACGGGAGGCTTACTGTGCCTTTAACATTCTTACTCTGCCTAATCTTAATGGCTAATAACTCAATTGCCAAAACAAAGGCTAAAGGCGAGAACGGACATCCCTGACGGATTCCAGACTCCACTAGAAAATAATCGGACAACCAGCCTGCATCTTTCTTTCTTTTTTTGGTGTTTAACGTCGTTTTCAACCATTCAAGGTTATATCGCGACGGAACCAGCCTGCATAACTAACAGAGCTCTTGGCATCTTTCCATCAAAACTTCGACCCAAGTTACAAACTCCGGGCCAAACCCAGTATTCCTCGTCACGAGTTACAGCCGTAGTGGGGACAGCATCACGGGTGTCGCTTTGACTTGTTTGCTTAACAACACAGCAGTACGGCAGCACGCCTAGATGTGCTCTTGCATCTTTTTTGATTCAAGCAGAACATCAGTAAAGGTATAAGGAATAGCTGCTACATAGGAAGGAGCTACATTTTATTTCCTTTTCCTTTTTTGCACAACCTTTCTGACCCCAGTCAGCAAAATAATGCACTGACTCTGAAAACACCAAGCATTATCAGGGCGGGGATGTAGCTCAGTCGGTAGCGCGCTGGATTTGTATCCAGTTGGCCGCTGTCAGCGTGAGTTCGTCCCCACGTTCGGCGAGAGATTTATTTCTCAGTCAACTTTGTGTGCAGACTCTCCTCGGTGTCCGAAGACCCGCGTGTGTACACGCAAGCACAAGACCAAGTACGCACGGAAAAGATCCTGTAATCCATGTCAGAGTTCGGTGGGTTATAGAAACACGAAAATACCCAGCATGCTTCCTCCGAAAGCGGCGTATGGCTGCCTAAATGGCGGGGTAAAAACGGTCATACACGTAAAAGCCGTGGGAGTTTCAGCCCATGAACGAACACACACACACCAAGCATTATCCCACATAAATTAAAACGAAAACGACTTAACTTGAGCAAACACACTGCAGCTTAATTTGATAAGGCGCAGACGACAATGCTCTCATCTGGCCAATCAAACACTTTATCTCGCGACAAACCGTTCGATATCTCATTAGAACTTTTAACATTGAAATTCCTAACCTGGTTTAAAAGTTTATTGAAAAAATAACTCTGATAATGAGACAGAAAACCAGAATTTCTTGTACAGTACATTCTTTAGCACATTGTAAGAAAGTGTTGACAAAAAGGGTCGAACGACTTTTAATTCGATTACTTGAGTATATCTTGCGAAGAAACTCGCATGAAAATGTGTGATGCTTGTGCATAAAGTAATTCAAGCAACTTGCATAGAACAAGTCGTATATGAGGACGTTTCTTGACACTTTTTTCAGTGCGTTGCACGTGCCGTGAAGTGTGACAGAATCTCCCACTGTGTCAATGGCGCGGATGAACAGGGCTGTAATCCCTGGATTCCTCCCCCGTTGCCCACAACCCTGGTGCCCAAGGCACAATACAAGGTGGACTATATTCCTGGCAACGGATTCAACCTTAGCTCCACTCCAAGAAACGCTTCCGCTGGCACGACTGGTCCCTGGCGTTGTTCTGACGAATACTTCGAGTGTAGCTGGGCAAAATTGTGCGTAGCAGTGTACCTGCGGTGCAACGGTCTCTCCGACTGTCCCGACCAGGACGATGAAGCCGAGTGTGACAGTTACTCATGTCCAGGTTACTACCGCTGTCGGGGTTCACGAATCTGTCTGCACGAGCACCACATGTGTGACGGCGTGTTCCAGTGTCCCCAGCACGATGACGAGCTGTTCTGTCACCTGCACTGTCCGGACCAATGCACGTGCTACGGACATTCCTTTTTTTGCCAGGAGCCGGCCAACTTCAGCCGATTTTCTCAGCTTCGTTTTCTCGGCGCTAACGACACCACGGTGCGTCCTGCACAGCTGACGAACAACAGCATGCTTATTCGTCTTGACCTGCCCAAATGCAGACTTGACAAGTTGGATATGCCTGTCCTGCCTAGCCTGAGAGTTCTGGACGTTTCTTTTAATCGGCTTATTTTTTTGTTCGGGCAGGACATTTCCAGCCTTCCGCGGCTGAAGACGCTGATTGTGCGTGGGAACCCTCTAATATCATACGTGGTTCAAGACACAAGTGTAACCGTCTTCCCGTCCATAGCAAAACTTGACTTTTCAGAAGTACAAATGCCAATTATTGACCTATCAGCTTTCAGCATCTTCCCCAATTTACAGCATTTGAATCTGTCCTATAATAGCGCAAGAGAGTTTGTGAGCAGAAACTTTACCCTTCCCTCAAAACTGCGTGTGTTGGATATACGCAGCTGCTCTTTAATTACATTTCCTTTCCCTATACCTGGACACCTACAGAGCCTTGAAAGGATTTACTCAGACGAATTCAAAATGTGTTGTCCTCAGATGCTGCCCACCGGATTCAATATTTTACAGTGTCAGTCTCCTGATGATCCGGTGTCATCCTGCGAAAACTTAATTGGATCAAACTTTCACCGAGCTGTGGTTTTTCTCGTGGCACTCACGGCTCTACTGGGCAACGGTTTCAGTTTGGTCATTCAGACTTTGACCAAGCAGAATGATTTCGTCTACGAGGGGAACTGCTTCCTCAAGAATCTTTGTGCAGCAGACTTTTTCATGGGCATCTACCTGGCAATGATTGGCGCTGCCGACAGGATCTATGCAGACAGCTACGTGTGGCATGAGCTCAGATGGAGAAAAAGCGTTACGTGTCAGACTGCCGGCTTTCTCTCTATTCTCTCCAGCGAGGTGTCTATTTTCACAGTTTGTCTCATAACATTTGAACGCTTTCTTCTGGAATACGATCATATCAATATCATGCACTTTCACAAAAACACAATGTACGCTGCCTGTGTTTTGGCGTGGGTGGTAGGAATTGTTATTGCAGCTGTTCCGTTATTTCCAGTCTCTCCGCAGTGGGAGTTCTTCGGTCAAACAGCCATTTGCCTTCCCATCCACATGGCGAGTAGAGACAAGTCTCGTGGCAGACACATTTTTGTCGTTGCGCTGACTGGTCTAAACACAGTTTTGTGTGGTTTGACAGTATGTGTTCAGATTTTTCTGCATCGCAGAGTTTTGCAGACAAACTTTTTGTCACATTCTAAAACGCAGTTGTGTCAGTCAAGCATAACGCGTCGTTTTGTCAGCGTTACCTTGATCAGCGCGATGGCTTGGATTGTTCAGGGCTCGATCACCTTTCTCACCTTTTCTTCAGTGGTAGTAACGGATGAGGTCACGAGTGCCATGACGATGATTGTGATTCCGTTCACCGCAGCCGTCAAACCTCTTTTGTACAGCCTGAACGTCATTTTAGAGAGACGACGCTTTGCTCGAGAAGAGAGGTTGTTGAGAATCATCACGTCTCGTGCAAGGTTGAAACAGGCAAAGGACATGAAGCAAAAAACGTGTAATGCCATAGAAATACCAAAGAATACCAACATTACCGAGGGAAATGGTGCAACATCAGACAACGCTGAAGCTTCACGTGAAAACAACATAACTCCCTTGGACAACACTACAACACTATTCGACAACGAAACGTCGTCAGTGGAGGGCAGTCCCACAACGTCGCTGACCACCTTGGCAGAATCACAGATCACCAGGACAACTGCAGGAGAAAATATGAGTGGCCACACGTCTACAATGTCAACAGAGAACGTTCATACAGCTGAGTGTACAAACAGCCAAGGAGAGGACACTCGCAGTGATTTGTGCACGTCTTACACCAGTGACGAATCCCTCTGGTTCATTAAGCGATGGCTCAACGAGGGTCTGTTGTCAGAGAGTTTCCTTGCTCAGACCTCTTCGCCACGTTAGTGAAAGTACAAGTCTACAACTCCGGAACCCCACCGTGGGACAGGGATACTGCACTGCAGCCCACGCCATGTCAGTTTTGCACCAGCATAGAAAACTTTGACTTAAATTTTGATGATTATATCTTTTAATTGTGCAATCGAAATACAACAACAGGAGAACATCACGTTTTTCCTGTATTTTTATTTTTAGTATTAGTAATCAAAATACAGAGAATTACGTCGAAACGTGTTCCAAACACTTGACAACATGTAGTAAGCGTGTTGGTTATCAGTACATGTCGTATGTGTAGCCGAGTGGCGATTTGACGTACTGTTGTTCATTTCTCTCGTTACCTACACCAATTATTCCCCTTGACCATGCGTGTATGTGTTTGTTCCGCGGTGTCGTGTAGGTCGTTGTTCCGTGATGCGTGTATGTCTTTGTGCGTAGACGCTGCGTTTTAATTGGTTAATCCCTTAACGGATGCGTACACATTCACCCCCGACAGTGCGAGTTCGATCAGTCTGACCGGTGATTTCGAAGTGTGAAGACGTGTCAGTGCGCTTTAGCCTTGAGACCGGTGTTCTATTTGAAACAGTTCTTTGTGTTGGTGTGACATCTTTTAAAATACAGATAGCCTATGCTGGATTGTAAGTATCATCTTTGACCTGTGGTTTAATAGCTGATTTACCATCAGCGAGGTGAGTGATTCAGACCGGCGTAACTTCGTGTGTGTTTTGTTCTTCACTGAGGAGTGAACTGTAAGTAGATGCTGTTTCTTTTGTTTACAAGTATATTGAATTTTGCTTGCCTATGATATGTTCTGAGCGTATGAATGATGCTATGGTGTGCACGTATGTATGTAGCTATTTTATCCTAGTGGCGTTATAGCGTCAGTGTCGTTGTTTCGCCGTTGAGACCCAGTTTTCCCGCGCTAGCCTAGTTCTTTGTCTTGTAATAGCGTGTCCTGTGTTGCGGGCGCGTCACATCCTGTGTGACGTTATAGATAGCGTAGCGCCCCCTGTAGTAACCTTGTGAAGTTATCGGTCCTTGTCAGTGTGTCACGCTCCGATGGTTAAAGATCGTAAGGCGTGAAGCGTATCCTCAGTTACCTATTGTGTAGGGAGTTAGTCCCGTCTCTCCCATTATTTCTGGTGTACGTTAAATAAAAGTCACGTTATCGCAACCTCTGTCTTGGCGTCTCATTTATGCTTCCTGGCCTATTTTCCCCCTTCCACTCCACCCTATCACATCTGGCGCATGCGTAGCAGGATTCAGGAAGTAGAGACGCCGTAGTTTAACATCAGTAGGCAGATTAGGAGGTACTCGGTGTATCCAAGATGGCGATCGACGGGGTTCCTAGACCCCAGTGGCAGATGTTCCCCCCCTCCCAGGCTTCCTGTTTTCACTGGTGGTGACGATGGCTGTCAGCTCGACGATTTCAGCACTGAGGCAGGGCGCATCATTTCCCATTTCAACATGGCGGCACTTGGAGGCGAGGGAGCAGAGTGGCTGATCCAGTCCCTCGCTGGGGCTGCCAAAAAGGAGATCAACCTGCACCCCCCTCAGGCGACTGCCACGGCTGACCTTGTCTTGACCATCCTGCAGGACACGTTTGGAGACCACGCCAGCATTTCTTCACTGCTTTCATCGTTCTACAACATCTGCCAGAGCCAAGAGGAGGGCATTCTCTCATATGCCCACAAGTTGCAGGCTCTGCAGGTGAAGATGAATGTTGTTGTTGCCGGTACGGTTTCTGATGCTGCGCTTCGTGATCGATTCATGCACGGACTGTTTTTGCCTGCAATGAGACGGGACCTAATGCGCTTTGCGAGAGGGCGTGAGGCTGTCACTTTTGCGGCAGTCCGTGTAGAAGTTATCAGGTGGATGAGAGAAGATTTCGAGGTGGTGGTGACGAAGCAACAACAACAAGCAACAGAGAGCAGCACTGAGGTACGCAGCTGGCCTGCAATTACAAGTCAGCGAACTCGCCATCAAGTCAGCAGAGCTTCGAGCTGCCCTGCACCAACGCCCGCCGGTTGCCTCTCGTCAACAGCAACCGTCCGCGAAGCCACGTTGTTGGCTTTGCAATCACCACGGGCACCTACAGAGCAGGTGCCCTACCAAGCGTCATAGGAGTCAACCAACGTTGTCATGGAGACAGCCCAGTGAGTCACGTGTGGACCAGCAGTCAACAGCCATCAAGCAACCGTCCCGTGAGCAGAGCAGTCAGACAGAGGAGGTTTTGACTGCACATGAACAGCTGACGTCGAAGCACGAGGCCTCCATTGACAGATTAGAGACCCGACTGAAGAAGGAACTGGAGGCCAAGCAACAGTTACAGGATGAACGCTTCCAGAAGGACTTAGAAATACGCCAACTTAGAGAGCGGTTAGTTTTCAAGTGTGAAGAGGTGTCAATTGAGCGGAAAGCAGCAGGACACATTCGCAAAGACCTGGAAGCGTTGTTGCAACGGCAGCTCACAAAGAAAGAGCATCGGCTTGCGACAGCCCCAGCCCCCGTAGAGCTTCACGATGCTGACCAGATACCATTGTGGGATTATGTGCTCAATGTGTCCTGCCCCTTTACTCCAAGTCCCAGCTAAACCACCCCCTCGTAAAATCATTAAAACTCTTCTGTCCTACATGTGGCGTAACTCTGCCTTGATTGCCTGTTGTATTTTGTCTTGCATTAATGGGTTAGGTGACTGCGCGTGTCATCCGTGACTGTTTCTGATTTTATTAATTTGTTGTTTCACTTGGATGAACTTGTATTTGTTTTTTTGTGTGTTTGATTAATAAACGTCATTTTCAGCTAATCCCTAGGCGTTGTACCTGCGAGGACGCAGTTGGTATAGAGCTGGGGGGATGTAGCCGTGTGGCGAGTTGACGTTCTGTTGTTCATTTCTCTCGTTCCCTACCCCAATTATTCCCCTTGACCATGCGTGTATGTGTTTGTTCCGTGGTGTCGTGTATGTCGTTGTTCCGTGATGTCGTGTATGTCTTTGTGCGTAGACGCTGCGTTTTAATTGGTTAATCCCTTAACGGATGCGTACACATTCACCCCCGACAGTGCGAGTTCGGTCAATCTGACCGGTGATTTCGAAGTGTGAAGACGTGTCAGTGCGCTTAAGCCTTGAGACCGGTGTTCTATTTGAAACAGTTCTTTGTGTTGGTGTGACATCTTTTAAAATATAGATAGCCTATGCTGGATTGTGAGTATCATCTTTGACCTGTGGTTTAATAGCTGATTTATCATCAGCGAGGTGAGTGATTCAGACCGGCGTAACTTCGTGTGTGTTTTGTTCTTCACTGAGGAGTGAACTGTAAGTAGATGCTGTTTCTTTTGTTTACAAGTATATTGAATTTTGCTTGCCTATGATATGTTCTGAGCGTATGAATGATGCTATGGTGTGCACGTATGTATGTAGCTATTTTATCCTAGTGGCGTTATAGCGTCAGTGTCGTTGTTTCGCCGTTGAGACCCAGTTTTCCCGCGCTAGCCTAGTTCTTTGTCTTGTAATAGCGTGTCCTGTGTTGCGGGCGCGTCACATCCTGTGTGACGTTATAGATAGCGTAGCGCCCCCTGTAGTAACCTTGTGAAGTTATCGGTCCTTGTCAGTGTGTCACGCTCCGATGGTTAAAGATCGTAAGGCGTGAAGCGTATCCTCAGTTACCTATTGTGTAGGGAGTTAGTCCCGTCTCTCCCATTATTTCTGGTGTACGTTAAATAAAAGTCACGTTATCGCAACCTCTGTCTTGGCGTCTCATTTATGCTTCCTGGTCTATTTTCCCCCTTCCACTCCACCCTATCACATATGCATAGAAAAGGAGGCACTGCCCAACCAGTTCTCTTGAAACAAAGATTGAAGATGCAGCCATCTTTCCACTTGAATATTTTTTTAGTCTTCATGCCGTTATAAACTGTGTTCAGGAAAACTAGAGTCTTCCGTTGATTCGCTCAGTCGGTGTTTCGGGTGTCTGTAGTTTGCAAGGTTGACTCAGTAAGTTTCTGAACACGAAATAACCGAGATAGTCACGCATGTATCAAGAGTTAAAAAACCAACAACTGAAGATTGTATAGATAAATAACAATAGATATAGATACAGAAATGAGTTAATAATGATAAATCACTGAGCAGAAGGTTTATACTTGAATCTGCAGCTGAGTTTTATTGGTATGTGAATGGAAGTTAAAATGTTAGAATCATACAGTACGGGGCAGGTTGGGCCGGGGTAGGTTGGGCCACTTTGAGCAGTCTCTTTAACCATCAATTACCAGTAAATACTTGCTAATTTTAATTATTTTCTGGTTTTCTATTATTTCAGATTATATAAGCATTTGTTTCAAATCATTTTATGTGCTATTTGTACGATCATACTGGAGTGAGAGCAAGAATGGAAAAAAGTGTCCCAACCTGCCCCGGTCTCCCCTATAAAAACCAACATATCAAAAGAAGTTATCACATACTGCAGTGTATTCAGGAAACCAGTCTGTGTCAAAAGCTGCCGCCTGAAGTTTGGTACAAAGAATTTCGCTGAGAGTCCGGAGTGAGGTTGCGGAATTGGGACTTGAAGGACCGAGACTGTTGTGGCTGTTCTACATGTATACGTAGCTAGTACCCAACAAAGCCTGTCAATGATTAAATCGTATACAAGAAATAAGCCATGAATCAACGTGAACACAATAATAATAATAATAATAATAATAATAATAATAATAATAATTCGAGAATTTGCAACGTGCACATATCTCACCTCAAGGCACAATAGAAAACTCAGGGAGCCATACGTGCAGACGTGTTACCATTCATGAAAAGTCTCAACCAGTACCGTAAATAAGTTCAAAGAGAACTTAAGCACAACATATCTTTCTTCCAACATCTAAATGTATTCATTTGATTCGGTTCCACTACAGAGCAAAGGAGCCCTGATTAGCGTGTCATTTTTTCTGCCCCCGGTTTTTTGAGCTTAGCAATCCGGCTGTCCATCAGCTCAATGCCACCTAGAATTTACGTCTTCTTCCTGGTATTACTAGATATAAAACAGCTGCTGCTGCACTGCTTTGAATTATTCAGTGGAAAGTGATTTAAACCTTGCATTTCTGAGTTCCATCACTCTGGTCCCTTTGAATCCAAACCCAGATCTCGATAGACTGCCAAAGTTCCAAAATTCAGAATGAAAAAAACAAGTTCTTTTTTGTTACCCTGTTTTTTTTCTGTCCAAACCAACAGTATATATATAAAACTAGATGATTACCCGCTTCGCCGGGTGGATCGCGAGACGGAGTATGCAGCGTGGCGGTTCGCCGGCTTAGAGCACGTGTTGACGCCACACGAAGGAAGGGAGATAAACGCGCAAAACACTGGAGAAGATAAGGAAGAGTTACTGGGAATGGATCTACAGAAAAACCAAATTCGGTTCACCGCGCCGCGCTTAGAGCACGTGTTGAAAATTTTCATCGACCAGATTGTGTCCGGGGTCTACCTGAATATGCCCACCAAATTTGAAGCAGATCCATCGAGAACTTTGGCCGTGCATCGCGAAGTGACAGACAGACATACACAAGCCGTATATAGATATAGATGAAGAGTTTATAAAATCGTGAGAATTGACCAGATTATGCAAATTGCCTAATAAACCAGATATCTGTCAATGTGGTCATGTGCCTTGGTTCACTGGTCTGAAAGAATGCGCAATACGTACGCTGAGATGGTATACTTACAATAAATAGACTTGCCAAAGCGTCCGTAGCTTGCCCAAGATGTACTTACAGAAACTGACACCGAGTCATTCTTTTGTGAAGAAAATATCTTGTTCATGATGCCCAGTGTATTTACGCTGCCTGGATTTCTTTTTAAAACACCTTAATCTTTAAACTTATGATGCCACGCTCATACATAGAAAAAGTGTATGGCATCGTCGTCTGGACATATCATATGCTCTGCTCATGTCATAGAACGTAGGATACATCTGAAGATGTCGACGCTCGAGGGAAATTTAAAACGTAACTTACAACGAAATGAAAAGTATAATTTGTCGTCGACGACTACAAATACCAATTACAATGCAGTCCATTTGGACGCTATGAAGATGTCATCAAACAGCAAACATTTGGTCCACACCATACTCTATTCAACGAGGTCCAAGACACCATTCTTCGCAAACAATTCAGCAAACACCACGGCAAATACGATAAACTCCAATGATTGGAATGCCTCAACAGAAAACTCAGACAAAACTGTTACGAAGATATCATTGGAAAATGTTGACAAAAAACACGCTCCAGTGAACGTTACAAACGCAAAAGACCACGAAGCGGTCCGGACAACCGCGCAGACTTTGCAGACCTATGGCTTCGTGGCGATGAATTCAAGCGATATCCTCAAGTGCATTGAAAAGAGCGAAGCCCCTTGGTTGAAAACTCGAGTTGCAACATTCGACTTCGTTCACAACACAACCCGGCCCTGCAAAATGTGCCAGTGCACAGTTCGTTTTACAGCCCCGCCTGGGATGGCCTTGCGAGTGACGTCCCAGTACATATCCGAGTCGTGTGGTGTCGCTTTCTACATGTACACCTACTTCGGGCATACTCTTGGCAAGTGCCAGGGATTTCCTGGTGTCACTGACAGAACAGATGTTATGTTTGCTGCCAACGAAGTGTGGATTCTGATGTTAGCCTCGAGCAGGATACAACAAGCGTCGTTTCACATGCGCCTTACTGCACTCCCGTCATCTTCGCTGCCTGCATTGACAGTCACAAGTGTAACCGCTAAATCAGGTGAGTCAGACGAAGAATTCTCCGCGATTTGTACAGACAATACAATAATACTTTATTATCTCGAAAGAGAAATTATAATGTGGCTGAAGAAACACACAATAACATTAAAACACATCAATATAAGCAACAATTACACACACACACACACACACACACACACGCGCGCGCGCACAAACACACACACACACACACACGTATACACACACACGCATTAGTTAATGATATTAATGATATTCTAACCTGAAATCTTTTTACTTGCCTTTACAAGTAAGCGGAAGCTTTAGGGAATACTAATAATCAGAGAGTTTTGGGGGAGTTTCTGGCGAATTTGACGAATCTGAAGAATCTGTGGAATCTATTCTACCTTTATGTAGACTAACACGGCATGATTTGTTTTAAAACCCACCACAAGTATATGGTTATTAATTAAATCAAAGTGAGTGAAAGCGCTATAAAGCGCTGCTTCTCTCTGGTGTTGGAAACAAAGAAGCCCCCACCCCCACCCCCACCCCACCAAGGCAGTAATAGAACGTTATGCAAATGCGTCAACTGTTATATAGGACCATTTTCGACACAAGTGCCGATGAAAATGCGGTTTAGTTACATTATTGTCTAAAACAAGCATGCACGTATGATATTATATTTTGGTTTTCTGAAAATTGCAATGTTTAAGTTATGTTCAGTACAAAGGTACATTGGTTCTTCATAAACATTCAGTAATATTCGTAATACAGTTCATTAACTTTAATATCATATGCCAGAACAAATACAAATATCTGAACTTTAATTACTCTCTCTCTCTCTCTCTCTCTCTGTCTGTTCACAGGACTTATTCAGACAGTACGAAAAATCCCCACCGCATCTTTCATGAGCTGTGTGAACGTGACAGCTCCATTGAATCACGTGACCAGACTAACCATCGTCACAGAAGACCTTGCAGAAGTGGCCAGGGCTTACAATGAGAAGAACTACATCCAATCGACGACAGGAACAGTGGTGTTCGTCTACTTCAACACTGACTGCTCCGACACCAAGATCTGGTCTGGGGTCACGAAACACGGCTCCTTGGCTGCAAGGCCCGACGATCATGTCATCTACAACATCACCAGCCTGACAGTAATCGTTATCAAGAAGACATTTTCTCGGCCAAACCCGACCTTCTCTCTAGCGTTCTCCTTTCACCAGCCCGATACGGTCCTGCCGACCCGCATAGACGACGGAGTATGGAACTGTTCAGGAGTTGTGAACTGGACAGAAGTTCAGGTCCATTATCCGTGTGACGTCAGGCGTGATTGTCTCGGGGGAGAGGACGAGGCCCGTTGTCCGTACAACAACACTGAAGTCTGTGGAACGGAAGGTCTTCTGGTCAGTGGGCGCTGCTACTTCTTCCTACCCTACCGCGATATGTCAGACGACAGCCAGTGGCTCGAAGTCAATGATATGTGTTTGTTACGTGGCATGCGATTGGCTAGCTTTGAAACGCCACAAAAGTGGCAGGCTCTTCTGCGATTGTTGCGCATTTTCTCTCTCCCAGATGTCGGATTCGGACTGTTTATTGGGCTTTCCACGGTGGGTTATAGCAGCAACGAAATGTGAGTATACAGACACAGAAATGCGTCTAACTGGAGAGAGAGAGAGAGAGAGAGAGAGAGAGAGAGAGAGAGAGAGAGAGAGAGAGAGAGAGACGCAGACGCAGACGCAGACGCAGATAATTTATTCAATAGGCCATAGCCCCTTATGAAGGATCGGAGTGTGAACAAATGATTAACGTTGCAAATACTTTAACTCATCAGGTGCAAAAAAGGTACAACATAACAATTTGTTTGTTTGTTTATTTGTTGCTTAACGTCCAGCCGACTACGCAGAGCCATATCAGGACGAGGAAGGGGGGGGATGAAGGGGGCCACTTGTCAAGCGATTCCTGTTTACAAATGCACTAACCCATTACTTGTGTCCCAGCAGGCTTTAGTAAAACTAAATTAATACCTACTGGAAGATTACCAGTTTCCAGTATGTTAAAATAGGCTTAACCTATCTACTGCTGGACTTACATCAGAACACTAACAGATTAAACTATACATGAATCGCGAGACAAGCGGCAAGAGAAGAGATTTTTGGAAAAAATACAGGTGAATGAGCAAGAAGGCAGAAAAAAGAAAAGAATTCATGAAGAAAAAGAGAGCATGACAGGAAAGAGGAACCAAAAATCTACCTAACAGCAAACTAGAAAGCTCCTGCGGTTCCAAAAACAGGAGGGGCCTTTAATTTCATAACCGCAATGCCCCACTGCGGGAAACATAACAATCGCACAACACTACGGATTAAAACATACAATACACGTTATTTAACTAAGAGGTTAAAACATCTCTTAATTTAAAGGATTTATACAAATACAAGGATACATTTCTAACAACAGTTTCTTGAGGGGCAGCCAGGAGCAAGCTGAGTCTAAAAGTGCTTGGGTTTTTATAATATTTAAATGGGATAAATTTGTCTCTTAATCTGTTTAAGTATGGACAACACAAAACAAAATGGACTTCATCATCTTGCTTTACTTTACAAAGGGTCACATTAACTGATCGGCATCATGCTGTTTATATCGGTTAGCATGCACATTTATTTCTGAAATACCGAATCGAAACCTAGTCATAATAAACTTTAGATGTCTGTCCACATTCAACAAAAGGTAGGGTTTAATGTCATGTACAGTACAAAATGTCCGATAAACAGCAAATCTATCACTATTTTGAATATGATAATCCCACTCTTGCCATCTGCAATCGACCAACCTTTCCCTAAAAACACGCAAAAACTCATTTTCATTAACAACGCTCTGGTTCAACCACACAAAACCAAAACCGTACTCATACAATTTACAACGGACACTTGAGGCCCAGTTCTTTTTACCACTCTCATCCATTTTATACAACATATCATATGATTTACGAGGAAGTCTGTGCGCCTCCATCTTTAACAATTTCATCCAGTAGCTAACGCATCTTAAAATAGAATTCAAATATATCGGATATCTGTTTGTCTCACCATATACCAGGTCATTAGGTGTTCGCATACGAACTCCTAAGAACTTCTTCAATGCAAATAAATGGACTTTTTCACACTGCAGAGCAGCTTTATCCAATCCCCATATCTCAGCACCATACTGTACTATTGGTTGTACTTGGGAATCAAACAACTTCAAAAAGACATGCAAACTATTATTATTGAGCACAGATAATCTTTGTATAATACACATCAGAGCATTTTTGGCCTGGCTTGAGAGATCACTACAGGCAGCAGTGAAACTGAGTCGAGTTGAAAACAATATTCCTAAATACTTATACACGTTTACAACAGGTAAAATATCAACTCCATATGTCCATCTTTCCCTTGCACTCAAATATCCACCTTTCATAAACACAATAATGTTACTTTTACTCATGTTTACCTTTAAATGAAGAGAGGACACTGCCCTGCGTAAATTATTTAACTGAGTCTGTAGACCCACAACCGTCTCTGATAACAACAATAAATCATCAGCAAGCAAAAGAATAAACAATTCCAAATAATCATCAGTAAATGTGGCACCATGTCTTCCATTCTCAATTACCTCAAGTGCTAACTCATTGATAAAGAGAGAAAATAAAACTGGGCTACATACATCGCCCTGTTTAACACCAAATGTACAATTAATATAATCCGTAAACTTTGCTCCACATCTCACTTTTATTTTTACATTATCATACATACTCTTCACACACCTAAAGAGTTTCCCTTTTATACCATTTTTTAACAGAATTGGCCAGAGCAAAGCTCTGTTGATGGAATCAAACGCCTTCTCAAAATCTATAAAGGCAACATACAGTTTACGATTCAAAGAAAATTGTTTCTGTACAAAGGCCAACAGTGTAAACATATGATCAATAGTGGAATAATTCTTTTTAAAACCAGCTTGATATTCACCCGTACTGTTATTACATTCAATCCATTCTTGCAACCTGTTATTAATCACAGTACTATAGACCTTGCTACTAACATTACACAGTGAAATTCCACGATAATTATTTGGATCATTCACATCGCCTTTCTTAAACAAAGGGATAACAATGGACTCTGTACAACTTTCTGGAAATACACCCTTGGAAAACAAAAAATTAAACAGGTGTACCAAAAAGTCAATCCCTGGAGAAAAAACATTTTTCAAAAGTTCTCCTATTATTCCATCAGGCCCAGCAGACTTTTGAGGTTTTAACTTTCTCATTGCAATCAACACTTCTTCTTTTGAAATAGGACGATTCAAAATACCTTCATCGTCTTCATATTCAATTTCTTCAGCCTCAATTACATCTTTTTCCAGTAATACTTTGAAATGCTGAAACCAGGTATCAACTGGTATGTTGTTCTTTATTTGTTTTCGTTTTGAGGATAATTTATGCATTATATTCCAAAATTCTTGTTGATCATTAACAGATTCAATAAGTTTTTGTAATGTCAAATCATTATACAATCTTTTCTTTCTTTCTAACATGTTTTTATATTCCCGTCTGGCTAAACAATAAACATTGCGAGCGTGAATGTCTTCAGGCTGATTACATCTGCTTAACAACCTCCACACATTTTTTCGGGTTATTCTACACTCTTGATCGAACCAATCATCCGATTGATTATTTGACTTCAAATAAATTCTTTTCTTCATGCAGTCAGATGAGAGAGAGAGAAAGCGCGCGAGAGAGAGAGAGAGAGAGAGAGAGAGAGAGAGAGAGAGAGAGAGAGAGAGAGAGAGAGAGAGAGAGAGAGAGAGAGAGAGAGTGAGAGTGTGTGTGTGTGGGGGACAAAATCCACTTTAAGAAGTCAAATCCTAACACCAGTTCAACACGACGGTTGCAAGAAATATGGTCCACAACGAATGACATCAACATAATTTATGTAGACTTTTTAATCCATTCATTCCGTTTTTGACAGGTACCGGAATACGTTTCGCTGGCAGAAAGAAACTGTAGCATATTACTATCACGTAAACACCGGTTACTTGGAAGATTCCCGACGTTGTGTCGAATACAACCTGTATTCGTTTATGTTCAACAAATGCCTCGTGCACAGACTGTGGAAACCAATCTTCCTGTGTGAACGCCATGAAACAGACAAACGCAGTTCCAACGGTTACCAACACATCACCAATGCCTCAGCTGTCGATGGAACCTCAAAATCAGCGGAGGCGATTGTTGTCATGCAACTGACAGTTGTCAAGACTTGGACTACCTTGCCATTTGCAGTTGTAGAATGCCCTTTGGGACACGTGACACACGCCTTCCTGTCATGTGATCCACGCAGCGCATGCTGGGAGTTTGACGTCAGGTCAGTTACTCCCTGTCAGTCGCCTGCGTTGCACCCTGCACCCCCCATGTACCAGTGTGACGACGGGGTGGGGTGGGTACCCTACACCCTGGTGTGTGACCATCGCCATGACTGTGGAGACTGGAGTGACGAGTCATTTTGTCGATTTCCCCAGTGCCGCCCTGAACACTTCAAATGCACCAACTCTGAGGTACACACTTCTCCATTTTTATATTTAGTCAAGTTTTGACTAAATGTTTTAACGTAGAGGGGGGAATCGAGACGAGGGTCGTGGTGTATGTGTGTGTGTGTGTGTGTGTGTGTGTAGAGCGATTCAGAAAAAAACTACTGGACCGATCTTCATCAAACTTGACATGAGAGATCCTGAGTATGGTATCTCCAGACGTTTTTTTCTTTTTTTTTGATAAATGTCTTTGATGACGTCATATCCGGCTTTTCGTGAAAGTTGAGGCGGCACTGTCACGCTCTCATTTTTCAACCAAATTGGTTGAAATTTTGGTCAAGTAATCTTCGACGAAGCCCGGACTTTGGTATTGCATTTCAGCTTGGAGGCTTAAAATTTAATTAATGAGTTTGCTCATTAAAGTTGTCATTAAAATCGATTTTTCGCAAACAGATTTAAAATTGATTGCATCGTATTCTTCATCACATTCTGAATCTAAAAATATATACATATGTCATGTTTACTCTTAAAATGTGATCACAATAATTAACGAAAATAGATTAATTAGTCTGACGATTAAAATTTAAGAAATCGATCCAAAAATGATTTCATCTTATTCTTTATCATTTCCTGATTCCAAAAACATATAGATATGATAGGTTGTATTCAAAACAAGCTCAGAAAGTTAACAAGAATACAGAAAAGCGCGCTTTCCTGCTTAGCACAATACGCTACCGCGCTAATCTGGCGTGTCAATATCACTACGTTTTGCACGTGGGAGGTGAGCGATTTCTACGAAGCTGTACTGTCTTGGTAAAAAATACAGTGCGTTCAGTTTCATCCCGTGAGTTCGACAGCTTGACTAAATGTAGTAATTTCGCCTTACGCGACTTGTTACATTTAGTCAAGTTTTGACTAAATGTTTTAACATAGAGGGGGAATCGAGACGAGGGTCGTGGTGTATGTGTGTGTGTGTGTCTGTCTGTCTGTCTGTCTGTCTGTCTGTCTGTGTGTGTGTGTAGAGCGATTCAGAGTAAACTACTGGACCGATCTTTATGAAATTTTACATGAGAGTTCCTGCGAATGATATCCCCGGACGTTTTTTTTTCATTTTTTCGATAAATGTCTTTGATGAAGTCATATCCGGCTTTTTGTAAAAGTTGAGGCGGCACTGTCACACCCTCATTTTTCAATCAAATTGATTGAAATTTTGGCCAAGCAATCTTCGACGAAGGCCGGACTTCGGTATTGCATTTCAGCTTGGTGGCTTAAAAAGTAATTAATGACTTTGGTCATTGAAATTCTGAAAATTGTAAAAAAAAATTAACAAATTATAAAACGATCCAAATTTACGTTCATCTTATTCTTCATCATTTTCTGATTCCAAAAACATATAAATATGTTATATTCGGATTAAAAACAAGCTCTGAAAAAAAAAATATTAGGATCAAAATTAAATTTCCGAAATCGATTTCAAAACAGTTTCATCTTATTCCTTGTCGGTTCCTGATTCCAAAAACATATAGATATGATATGTTTGGATTAAAAACACGCTCAGAAAGTTAAAACGAAGAGAGGTACAGAAAAGCATGCTATGCAGCACAGCGATCCCACTACCGCGCTAAACAGGCTCGTCAGTTTCACTGCGTTTTGCACGAGCGGGGACTACGGTCATTGTTAAAAAATGCAGTGCGTTCAGTTTCATTCTGTGAATTCCACAGCTTGACTAAATGTAGTAATTTCGCCTTACGCGACTTGTTATTTATGTGTTTGAAATGGAAAGGGTTAAATACATTTGTCTATTCCGATTTTACCGTTGGGGACATGTGTTTAAGAGGGGTGAAGAGGTAATTTTCCACTCTGGTTAAAACAAAGGGAAAACAGAACAATCAAAGACAACCAGTGATGGCGCAGGTGGCCGAGACTGTGAAACTTTTCAGTATTCTTTGCATTGGAATCAAATATAAACATACTTTTTATTTTACTAAACAGTACCATTTCATATAAAACATGATCTAAGTGGGTTATCATTTCCCCTGTCTCAATCAAATATGTCCAATTAAAAAAAATCCTCATTTGTCAAATCTCATGGGTTCTTTGCATCTGAAGAGATGCCTCTGATTCCCCACATAACGGAGTTAACTTGCTAGTTAGCAGGTCCAGAAAAGATCCCTGTGGCAAATAGGAAGTACATAGATCTGTCCTTTTCTGGGAGTTGGAGCCTGATTGGTAATATATATTCCTCAGTTAACAAGTGATGTCTTACCAAAGTGGAACGAGGATTTGTTGCTGTTGCTGTTGTGTCATATTCACTTGTTTTTTTTCAACCTGCGAGTTAAAAATAAAAACAACACAAAAACAAGAAAACATGAGGCATGTTTGGTACACTTCATGACCATGTGCATCTTCTTTTGTCTGCAGTGCATCCCCAGGTCAGCCAAGTGCGACCAGAGATTTCAGTGCACGGACAACACAGACGAGTCGCTGTGCCCATCGCACATATCAAAATTTCAGAATTCTATTCAGACGGTGTTACCTCCTGCCAGGGTCGACTTTCTGGACAATGGTACTTTCACTGTGCGGCCCCTGGCAGCCACATCTTTAGCATCGTGTCCAGAGACCCACTACCATTGTTTGATGGAGGGCTTTTACTGCCTGCCTGTGTACACGCGCTGTAACGGTGTCAACGACTGCCCGGGCGGTGAAGATGAGGAGGCCTGCGACAGCTACACATGTCCCGGTCACTACCGTTGCCGTGGGTCTACAATCTGTCTGCATCCAGATCACATGTGCGATGGAGTCTCCCAGTGTCCTCAAAGAGAGGATGAATCTCTGTGTGACGCTGTGTTGACCTCAGTCTGTCCCAAAGACTGCACGTGCTACGGCTGGTCATTCTTCTGCACGCGGTCTCAGAAAGTAGGTCACATCCCAAAGCTGCGCTTTTTGCACGCTGAGGCTACTGGCACTGCGCCTGCTGACCTGGCCTCGAATAGCATGCTGATTTATCTCAACTTGGCCAGGTGCCAGATTCTCAGCCTTGAATTGCTAGAATTGGACAACCTGCGTGAGCTTGACGTCAGTCGGAACAGGTTGACCAAGATCAATGGTGATGACTTTGGCCGTCTTCCTAAGCTCAGATATCTATCCCTCAGTCATAATCCCTTGGTGTCAGACTTTGTGACAGCAAATAATTTCAGCGTGAGGTTCACATCAGTGGTGTACCTTGATATTTCCAACACAGCCTTGAGATCCGTTGACCTCAGTGTGCTGGCTGGCTTTCCCAACCTGCAGCGCATCAACATGTCTGGAGCCGGTGTTCACACGGTAACCGGAGGGTTTGTTGAGTTCTGTCCCAAACTGCGTTTTCTGGACCTGCGTGGCTGTCCTGTCACCATTTTTCTTCCAGACCTGCTGAGGGGACTGTCCCAACTGGACGAAATCCACTCGGACGATTTCAAGTTCTGTTGTCGTCAGCTTCTTCCGGAAGACTTTAACAAATTCAATTGTTACGCTCCTGCCAATGAACTATCTTCATGTGACGCTCTTCTGGGCTCTGACGTGTACCGAGTTTCACTTTGTGCCTTCGCCATCCTCATTTTGATGGGAAACTTCGGAACACTTGTGTACCGCTTAGTGGTCACAAAGCAGGGCTCACATCAGAGCTTTGGGCAGTTTGTAACCCACCTGGGCATCGCAGACTGTTTGATGGGCATGTACCTGGCCACAATAGGCGTGGCTGACAGGATATACGCGGGAACCTACCTCTGGGAAGAGGTCGTATGGAAGAAAAGCATAGCTTGTCAGACAGCAGGGTTTCTGTCCCTGCTGTCCAGCGAAGTGTCTGCCTTCCTCGTCCTACTCATTACACTGGACCGCTTCCTGGTGCTCCGTTTCCCCTTCAGCACTCTGCACTTCAAGAAAAGGTCAGCACTTGCCGCTTGTGGTGTGGCCTGGACGGCGGGTGTGGTACTTACCTCCGTGCCTCTGCTTCCTGCCACGTCCCACTGGGAGTTTTACAGCCAGACTGGGATCTGTATCCCGCTTCCAACGTCCACCAAGGACTTTGCTGGCCGTGACTACTCCTTCTCTGTCCTGGTGGTCCTGAACCTGGTGCTGTTTGTGTTGATCGCCTTGGGACAGCTCGTCATCTACTGGTCCATTCGTTCAAACAGTATCGCTGCTTCCGACCCGTCCAAACAGTCCAAGGACGTGACCATCGCTCGTCGGCTGATCAGCGTGGCTCTGTCTGACTTTCTGTGCTGGTTTCCTATCGGAGTGATGGGCTTGGTGGCCTGGCTAGGTACTCCTATCTCAGATGAGATAAACGTGGCCCTCGCCGTGTTCTGTGTGCCCTTCAACTCAGTTCTCAACCCCTTCCTCTACACGTTGAATGTTCTGCTGGAGAAACGAAGACGACTTAAGGAGGACAAGCTACATGCAGCGATTTTAGCACAGCTGGAAGCAAAGCCTCGCAATATGGAAAGAGGCTCTTGTTACATTTCTGAGAGGCGAGATGAACAACAAAACAGGATCCACCGGGAACCGGGAAGACCGCCGCTTGCTTCAGGCTCTAAGAAGGAGATGGTTTCAGGGAAGCAGGGTAGGCAACAGAGCAAGGGTCCCCAGGAATGTCCAAGGCGGCCGCTTACTTCAGACGCTAAGAAGGAGATGGTTTCAGGGAAACGGGACGGGCAACAAATCAGGGGCCACCAGGAACAGGGAAGACCGTCGCTGTCTTCTGGCGGTGAGAACGAGATGGTAAGCACGAGACTGCATCAAGCAAGACACGCACAACATCCAAAGCGATGTACAGAGAATGGCTTACAACACCAGATGAATTGGGTTAGCACAGTGGGAGAAGCTGAGAGAATTGTTACCAACTGGTTGGGTGAAGGCGTTGTGACGATGGATCAAATCCAGGCTCGTTGTCTGTCGTCACACTGAAACGATTAAGACATGCAGTCCAACCTGCCTGTGGAAATGAAGAGCGGGGGATTATTTTGTTTCATATATCCGGCATTTCTCCTGTCTGAGACCTTGGATTATAAAGAAGGTTGATTCAACTTAAGTTTAGCTGGTTTCTGTGATCTTCCTCTTTTCCATAATCCTCAAATTTCTTTTCCTGTTTGTTTCCAGCCTAACTTTTACGGAAATGCTTTGAAGTATAGGATTCATCTAGGACAAACAATTCCCCCCGCGGGTTAGGGGGAAGAATTTACCCGATGCTCCCCAGCATGTCGTAAGAGGCGACTAACGGATTCTGTTTCTCCTTTTACCCTTGTTAAGTGTTTCTTGTATAGAATATAGTCAATGTTTGTAAAGATTTTAGTCAAGCAGTATTTAAGAAATGTTAAGTCCTTTGTACTGGAAACTTGCATTCTCCCAGTAAGGTAATATATTGTACTACGTTGCAAGCCCCTGGAGCAAATTTTTCTTTCTTTATTTCTTTCTTTATTTGGTGTTTAACATCGTTTTCAACCACGAAGGTTATATCGCGACGGGGAAAGGGGGGGAGATGGGATAGAGCCACTTGTCAATTGTTTCTTGTTCACAAAAGCACTAATCAAAAATTTGCTCCAGGGGCTTGCAACGTAGTACAATATATTACCTTACTGGGAGAATTCAAGTTTCCAGTACAAAGGACTTAACATTTCTTACATACTGCTTGACTAAAATCTTTACAAAAATTGACTATATTCTATACAAGAAACACTTAACAAGGGTAAAAGGAGAAACAGAATCCGTTAGTCGCCTCTTACGACATGGCTTAGGAGCATCGGGTAAATTCTTCCCCCTAACCCGCGGGGGGTGCTATGTATGCCTCATGACACTGATACGCATCAAGACAGAATAGAGACATCATCATTGTCATCATCATCATCATCTCTCTCTCTTTCAATCAATCAATCAATATGAGGCTTATATCGCGCGTATTCCGTGGGTACAGTTCTAAGCGCAGGGATTTATTTTTTATTTTTATTTTTATGCAATTTATATCGCGCACATATTCAAGGCGCAGGGATTTATTTATGCCGTGTGAGATGGAATTTTTTTTACACAATACATCACGCATTCACATCGGCCAGCAGATCGCAGCCATTTCGGCGCATATCCTACTTTTCACGGCCTATTATTCCAAGTCACACGGGTATTTTGGTGGACATTTTTATCTACGCCTATACAATTTTGCTTGGAAAGACCCTTTTGTCAATCGTGGGATCTTTCACGTGCACACCCCAATGTAGTGTACACGAAGGGACCTCGGTTTTTTGTCTCATCCGAAAGACTCTTTCTCTCTCTGAAAAACAAAAATAACTTGCAGCGGTCTTGAATAGCATTGACTGAAGAGACTATAAACAATAATAACCAACCAACCTCTCTCTCTTTTTCTGCATGTCAGATCACACTTATATAACGAACGATACAATACAAGAAATGCACCGTATAAAACTGCACAGAGTAGAAAGAGAAATAAACTTGGCCAAAAACTTATTGCAATAAATTTCGCACCCGAATTAAAGGATTTATTCCCGTGAAATTTCATTGAAGGTTAAAGGCCGTTCACTTGACTATCAGGATAACTCTTTGGATTAAAGATATCTTTTACAGCGCTTTTTGTTATGACACTAAATAATGACTCAAAAAGTCCCGTTTTTGACCGCTCTTGCGATCGACACCTGCATCAGTAGGAATAGCATAACACACGACATACGCAAGCTACCTAAACAAATCAACCTGTTTAGGGTAGATAATTGATTTGTCTTTATTCTCGTATGTAAACGTTTCAAAGTTTTGCCTATTGTGATTTTTTGTCGACTTTTAACTGGGCCCTTCCGTTATTGTCTGGTCGATTTTGAGGGTACCCTTACTTGAGCGGCGGTCACGTGATCCCTGTTAAAGATATCATTAATCCAAAACGTGATCCTGATAGTCAAGTGAACGGCCTTAACTGCCATTTTAAGTTTTAATAAAATTACACGGGAATTAATGCTTTAATTTGGGTGCGAAGTTTGTTGCAATTAGTTTTTGGCCAAGTTTAGTTCGAGCTACATCCTAATGTTGGGTGTTTTATTCTTCTCTTTTTTTTAACAGCTTGTTCTTCGTTGGTCTTTTGTCTGCTTCATGTGTACAATTGTGGAATATTGTTTGTCAAGTAATTCAAAATTGAAAAATCAGTTTTCACTTTCGTTTGCACAAAACGTCATCATTGACATTTAATCATCTTGTTTTTAAATCACAATGAAATATACGTGCTATCAGTGAAGCTCGGATGTACTCAAGACAAACTTGATAAGTGTTCTAGAGTATGCCATATATGTATAGCGTTCTCGCCTTAACGTAATTAGATGGACAGATAGATTATGTGATATTTGATTGACATTCTTGGTCATATATTTTCATATTTTTATATTTAGTCAAGTTTTGACTAAATATTTTAACATGGAGGGGGAATCGAAACGAGGGTCGTGGTGTATGTGCGTGTGTGTGTGCGTGTGTGTGTGTGTGTGTAGAGCGATTCAGACTAAACTACTGGACCGATCTTTATGAAATTTGACATGAGAGTTCCTGGGTATGAAATCCCCATACGTTTTTTTCATTTTTTTGATAAATGTCTTTGATGACGTCATATCCGGCTTTTCGTGAAAGTTGAGGCGGCACTGTCACGCCCTCATTTTTCAACCAAATTGGTTGAAATTTTGGTCAAGTAATCTTCGACGAAGCCCGGGGTTCGGTATTGCATTTCAGCTTGGTGGCTTAAAAATTAATTAATGACTTTGGTCATTAAAAATCGGAAAATTGTAAAAAAAAATAAAAATTTATAAAACGATCCAAATTTACGTTTATCTTATTCTCCATCATTTGCTGATTCCAAAAACATATAAATATGTTATATTCGGATTAAAAACAAGCTCTGAAAATTAAATATATAAAAATTATTATCAAAATTAAATTGTCCAAATCAATTTAAAAACACTTTCATCTTATTCCTTGTCGGTTCCTGATTCCAAAAACATATAGATATGATATGTTTGGATTAAAAACACGCTCAGAAAGTTAAAACAAAGAGAGGTACAGAAAAGCGTGCTATCCTTCTTAGCGCAACTACTACCCCGCTCTTCTTGTCAATTTCACTGCCTTTGCCATGAGCGGTGGACTGACGATGCTACGAGTATACGGTCTTGCTGAAAAATGGCAGCTACTTGACTAAATATTGTATTTTCGCCTTACGCGACTTGTTGATGTATGTGGTGCCACTAGAAATTGTCATGACAACAGTTAAGATGCCTAGCATGGTATACTTTACACAAAAATCTAAAATCAATTATTTTATTATGTGGTGGTTGTTTCTCTCGATGTGTTTATTTCTATTACAAAAATAATTGTCGGTTCAAACCTTTTTTTTTAATCCATAAAGAGCTTGATTTTTTGAGTATTTTTGGGAAAGATTTGATAGAGTTTGAAAGTGCATTGTTCAATGTTGCACAATGGCAAAGCACAGCAGGCACACACACACACACACACAGTGGCTAGACACTTTTGTTTCAATTTGTCAGCTTTATTTGTTTGACCTGAGAGATTCTACACAAGTCGGTCTCATCAGTGTCATCAGCCAGTGGAGAGTTCAACAGAGGACATACTTATTTTGAAGGGGGTAACAGAACGCAGCCTTGTTACATACACTCAATGCATTTCGGGGCAGTGACAGTTCTAAACACATGGGGGTAACTGTCATGAGTGGATACCCCAGGAAGCAGCTAGAGTCTCTCATCAATGCAGGTTGAAGTTTTAAGAACAGAGGAAATGTATATGTCCTTTCTCGGCAGGTGTCCTCTCATCAGAAGGGCCGCAAACAACAAGTTGCAGTGTACTGTCTGCCATTCACAGCTACAGCAGTACATACAATGTGAAACCCATCTGATCAGTGCATGTCCTTTCCTGTCAGGTGTCCTCTAATCAGAAGGTTTCATACAAGATTGTCCCTCGCATTGAGCTACTGTAGCACAGGCAGTCAGACGCCCTCGAGATCATTGTATGTCCTTCATTTGCAGGTGTCCTCTTTTTAAAGAGCCAGCATATAATTTATTTCAATATACTGCAAATCACACTGAGCTACAGGGGTTCAGGCAATGTAAAAAAAACCTCTGAGGAGTGCATGTCCTTTCCTGGGAGGTGTCCTCTTATCACAAGGAACACTTAACAGTTTTCAATACATGTACTATCGCATTGAGCTACGGTGGTACCAGCAATACAAAATCCCTCTGTTAAGAGGGCGCCTCAAAATACAGGACACCTGGTGTCCATTGTTCTTTCCATGTATGGACGTGTGCAATGAAAGGACTCATGGTGCAAGGCCCTATGGTATCTTCTCCTGACAGGTACCAGCATAGATCTATCTTGTATCCGAAACTTAATATGTCCTTACAAAGAGACACTGGGATAAGGAAAAAACCCACTGCATTTTTATTTTTAGATACATCACATGACCGTTGTACTTAGTAAAACAGCATGGGTGAAAGCTATGAAAATCAAATTGACTGAAATTTTTTTGAGGCAGGGGTCCAGGGGCCGCCCAGGCCCTGGCGGGGTACGGGGCAGGGCCCCGTTAGGGGGTCCAGGGGGGCAACGCCCCCCGGCCGAAAACGAATTTTTGCATTATACATTGTGATTTTGTGGCCTTTCCTGGCAAAAAAATACATTTTTTGTCACTATCATGCAGGTCAAAAAAATACCTTCAGATTCTAATGATATGGTAAAAAGGGTAAACAAAATCAAAACAATTCACAGAAGTAATCATTTTTCTTTTGTATCTTTTCACACTTGCATCTTCCAACACGACACAATTGATAACAATTAACATTGACAACAGCCAATTACTAAATGAAATAGAAACTGAACAACTGAACAACTGAAATAAAAGTTCGAAATATTTAATTATAAGAAGCAAACATTGCCAGACAGGCATTGAAATAAATGATGAAACAGAATGTCACACATGCAAACAGCATGATGTAGCGCTGCACAAAGTAGCAACTAAGCAGTAGCATCTCTTATACTTATAGGGCAAAGTTCTCAAAGAAAAGCACTTGAGTTTCAAGCACCAAACTTATCACACACAGTTTTAGTTTCATGAACTCCAACCAGTCCCATCGCCATTTGTTGGCTAGACCAGCATCAATAAGATCTGTCCATGCGTTTTCCGTCAAAACCGGTATCTTTGTCGCAGAAATCGTGTCACCACTTCATAATGCCTGCCAAAACGCGAGAACTTTTTTTTTATCGTGATGCAGAGCGAATCCGAAAGCGAAGAAACCTCACCTACGGGGTTTACCGCATAGCAGTTCAAAAACGCGTTCCGCTTAAAAATTAAAAAAAAAAAAATAAAAAAAATTTTTTTTTTTTTTGTTTTTTTAATAAAAATTGCGGATTGACGGAATTTCCGTCAGACTTATTTTCAGATTGACGGATTTCAGTCAATTGACGGGCTACTTTCACCCATGAAACAGTAACCTATTCCAATGGAAAACTCTGACTAGTCCCACACTGAGAAAATAGAAAAGGTTATAAATAACGAGCTTTGAACATCATTTGCATGAATATAATAGAGGTGACTACATTTTCTTCAGTGTCTTTCTATACACATATTTAAATGTCGGGCAAGTTCGGACTTCACCCTAAATCAATCCAAAGACAACATTTGTGTAAAAATGAAGAACATCTACTTCCAGAAATGTCTTATGCTACTTTTCTGTTTGTTTTCAAGCACAAAATAACGAACTATCAAATGCTTTATGAAAAAAAGAAGAAGAAAAAACCCACAACAATGGATAATGTCACATGTAGTAATAGCTAATGAAAGAAGTTATGATGAGAATGCACTGTTCAATACGTCTAACACAAGCAATAATTGCACACCACCATTTGTGCAAAGTTGACTGTGGAGCTTGAAGATCACAACCATATGTGGCAATTACACTGAAAGTTTGATGTTATACACACACACATATCTGCCATAGGGCATCTCTTTACAATTAATGTTTTACAGTGGCAGTTGTCACTAACATTTCCTTTAGGATGATGCTGTTCCGTGCGAGATTCAATATCCCTAGGATTGAAAATGTTTGTTGTACCATCACAAGAAGTCGGAATAAGCTTTAAAACAGAAACATGAAATAAAACTTTGCTGAGTAAACTCTCTGCTGAAACACATACACATCAGCGCACACTTTATCCATTATGCTAGCCCGAGTCAATTGTCTTTTAATGGGTAGCAATTATGATAGTCTACAGTTTTACCCCAAACAGCTCAACTACAAAGTTACAGAATTAGCTCACACAGACAGAATTAAAGTTGCCAACACAAACCCACAAATCCTGACTTCTGCTAATGTTATGTGAGATTCTTCCATCACAGAGTATACATAAACATGACCATGTCATTTCTGGCAAAATGGATGATTTCACTTTACATTCTCAATGAAGGGGGTTGGTGTATGACAAACATTGTGGTACAGAGGTGCAGCTGTATAATTTGTTCAGGAGTGCTTGATGAGATGATACCGAAAATGCATTAATTAGAGGTAATTAACCAGCATTACTTGCAGTCGACCTGCAGTGATACAAGCACCCATTTGGGCTTTAAACAATTCTGGGAAGCCGTTCACTGGAAGTACTCAATAATCATGCAACCCTTTGATTAATTTGATCTTCTATACAGCACTCAAAAGCTTCTATACAGCACTCAAATGAAGAAAACAGATCATTAAAATACAAGAAGTAAGAGTTCGAAGAAAAAACAAATTCGAAAATTAAAATAAAGTTAAACAAGAAGGGCAAAGCCCATACGACTCACATGCTTTACACATTTTTCCTACCAAAATACATGTGACCTTGACCCAAGGTCAAGGTCATCCAAGGTCATGCAACACAAAGCTGTTAATTCAAGACATAGGAAGTACAATGGTGCTTATTGGCTCTTTCTACCATGAGATATGGTCACTTTTAGTGGTTCACTACCTTATTTTGGTCACATTTCATAAGGGTCAAAGTGACCTTGACCTTGATCATATGTGACCGAATGTGTCTCATGATGAAAGCATAACATGTGCCCCACATAATTTTTAAGTTTGAAACAGTTATCTTCCATAGTTCAGGGTCAAGGTCACTTCAAAATATGTATACAATCCAACTTTGAAGAGCTCCTGTGACCTTGACCTTGAAGCAAGGTAAACCAAACTGGTATCAAAAGATGGGGCTTACTTTGCCCTATATATCATATATAGGTGAGGTATTGAATCTCAAAAACTTCAGAGAAAATGGGAAAAATATGAAAAATAGCTGTTTTTTAGGCAACATTTATGGCCCCTGCGACCTTGACCTTGAAGCAAGGTCAAGATGCTATGTATGTTTTTTGGGGCCTTGTCATCATACACCATCTTGCCAAATTTGGTACTGATAGACTGAATAGTGTCCAAGAAATATCCAACGTTAAAGTTTTCCGGACGGACGGACGGACGGACGACTCGGGTGAGTACATGGACTCACTTTTGCTTCGCATGTGAGTCAAAAAGGGTTTTGCTTGCTGTATTTGAAACTGATCTAACATATTGACAGTCACCTCTACACACTGTCTCTTGGGCTAAATAAAGAAATTTTGACTTCAAGAGTAACTCGTGAGTTCTTGAGGACGCAGATCAGTTATCGACTCCTTGTTTTCCGAGTCTGTCCATTCATGTTTGTGTGCTGTACGCTCTATCGATCTCACTGTTCAAGGTAAGTTAAAGGCACAGTAAGCCTCCCGTAAACCATCACAGGGCTCCCCGAGCGTCTACATACAGTACAAGCATACTTCCATTTGAACGCTCACCGAACGGGAACATCCTGGCTGCTTTCTGTCGAGCGTGAGAAATTTTCAAAGAATTTATTTTCGTGGACTTGGTCCTCAAAAACAATGGCGCCTCGTTTTGGTGCTGGACGGCTGTTATGAATATTCCCAGACAGTAAGCCTCCCGTAAACCATCACAGATACTGTCAGGCTTCTACACACAGTTCAAACACCCTTCCATTTGAACGCTCACCAAACGGGAACATACTAGGTGCCCTACGTAAAGAGCGAGCAATTTTTAAAGAATTAATTTTGCAGATTGTCTTGAACACTTGTTGGACCCATCCTGAACTCAGGTCAAAAATGAGTTACTTCCCTTCGGGTCTCATTCTATCGATGTAAACTGGCGATAGCCGTGGATCGATGATTATCAGAATGTTTTTGGACCGTGGTGCGTTTTTGCGCTAGACCTAACTTTTAAAATCTAAATAATAAATTGACAGCTTGTTACACAAACATTCTTTAATCATAAAAGATTTTTTTTTTCATCAAGACAAGATCAGTACAATTCGAAGTTGTGAATGTTTGAAAAAAGAAAAGCCCGGAAGCAGGGTCACGCAAGGGTCGTAGCAGACGACGGTTTATCAGTGCATATCACCGTTCCTCTCAACAGTCAAAAGCCATCGCTAGAGTTCTTGTGAACCACAGCCGTTTGTTTCGTGCATAAAAACGTGCTATTGTAGATAAGCTCACATCGAGTCGCATTCAAATCACTAACTGACGACTACGTTGTGAAAAAAGGAAACTGGATCACACGGGTTCACGATGGCTCAGAGGTAAGATAAACCACGCAAAAATAAATTCTTTGAAAATTGTTCGCTCTTTACGGAGGACACCTGGGATGTTCTCAATCGGTGAGTGTTTAAATGAAAGGGTGTTTGTACTGTGTGTAAAAGCCTGACCGTATCTGTGATGGTTTACGGGAGGCTTACTGTGCCTTTAACTTGATAACTGACCTTATTCACCTGTTCATTTCATATCAGTTTGAAAAGCAAAAGAAGTAGCATTTACATCAAGTGTGACCAATATTATGTTGGCACTGCAGCACCAAAATGCATTGACCAATCGCCTATGGGTTTTGACGTCATTTAACATACAGTCTTCCCTACCCGGAATTTCAAACTGGTTGGGAGAATTTGAAGATTTATTTTTGTACAATGATGCCCTATGCCCAGTTTATTATACAGCGGAAAGCAAGCGGTTAAAAAAGGGCGCTGACAGAGACAATGAAAGGGGGAAACTATCTTGTAAGATCATATACCTATGATCAAACTTATTCAAAAATGAAAGATGCCAACATCCAACAAGAACATAAAAACATAAATACAGAAAATAATCATACAGACTCTTCTTCACATTGCTCTTACAGTTGACTAGAGTGTTCTTTGCCCTAACAAAGTTCATCATATACGATGAAGCAAACTTTGTGCACAGCAAAGGACGAAATCGAAAGTAAGCAAAATACTGAAAGAGCTGGAAGATTTGTGCATAAAAACCAACACCAAGTATAATAAAAGAAAACATGGGAAGAAAAACGCTACCATGCATAAAAGTATGACAAAATCTGTAATAATATAAACTGATTTACAATTAACAATCAAGATTTAAGAACCATTCAAGTTAAAAAATAAATACATTTTTTAAACAAAAAAGAGACACGCAAAAACAAAATATGCCGTTATCACGCCCCTTTATACAAATCAGAAGTCAGTATCGAATGGTTTACAACTTCATTGACTTCACACAGTTCTGTTAAATACAAGTGAAAGTTTTCTCTCCATTCCCATAAGGAACTACAGTGGTACCTGTGATGTGAGGCCCCTCTGATGAGAGGACACCTCCCATGAAAGGACACTTTCTGGGGGCCCTTTGTCTATTATCTCTACCAAAATCTACCTGTCATGACAGGCCACCTGCAATGAAGGGACACTTTTGGCTGGTCCCAAGGGCGTCCTTTCATCGCAGGTACCACCGTATTCCTCCCATAAGGAACTAATCCTATTTCATAACCACACAGCTTTTCAGCAGTGTGAGTTTGCAGAAAGCACTCAACCTAGTTTGAACTTTACTTCTGCAACAAAACGAATAAATATAGTGCTACTGCTGGTCAGTGCGGGGCTACTTTTATTGCTGTGCTGTGTCTACAAGTCCACAAACCCAGTCTCTGCTGTTTCATTGCACTTTTCTCAAGCTAATATACAATCATGACTAACTCGTGGTTAACAACTTGATCGTGAATGCATATTTGGCCTACACACCCAATAAATATTGAAATAATTTTGTTGTACTAATGGTGAAGTGCCCAGTGCCTCAACAAACATTTCTAGCTCTGCATTGAAATCTCTGTGTGATTTTATCTACTTCACAAATGCATGTGAAACACTGTGCTGTGCATTAAATCACACAAAGCAAGCTGTAAATATGGATCAGCCTGTAGGACTTAAAACCATACAATTATTGTGTATGTCAAACAGCTAGTGCATGATAATGGCATATTTTGGCGAGTTTTTTCTTGACATTGGTATGCAGTAACAATTACAGTAGAACTAACCAACTTTACAAAACGAATCTTCGGAACAACTTGTGCATAGGGAAAAACACTGACTTACAGAAGCCTGTCAAATTAAAAAAAGCACCAACTTTCCTTTTTAATACATGTACATTAGTTTAATCAATCAAACCAAAGTTACAACCGTATTTTCCATAAAAAATATGCCCAAAAGATTACATTATAAATAACAATGTTATGAGCAGAGCATGTCAACAAGAACTAATGATCCTCAATATATCTTCTGCACATATTTCCATGACAGGGCAGAAGTGTACAGCAAAGCAGAAATAAAAGTTGTGGTTTTCATAAACAAATCTCATATAAAAAAAAGTCTGTACAATATCATTATCAGGCAACTTGACAAATTGCTCTGAAAAACAAACAAATCTGAGACAATAACACACAACACATAAACCAGTTGCACAAAAACGGTGAAAATTAAAAATAAAGTCAGCAGTCTAAGGGTAAAACCAGGGATGGTTCAAAATTTCTCCGCACACAAATTTGATCAATAAAAATCAACCAGATTCCATCACTTTGAACACCAGCGCTCTTTTTAGATGCCTACTTACAAGGCAAAAATCCACATACTCGATCAACGAATTGCATCAACTAACAGACATCCATGTAAAAGGTTTAAAAGAAAGTACAGTAAGCATTTGCTCATATTTAAACAAAACACTCAACACTGGAATAGTCTATCACAGACAAGCAAAACTGATGTTATGCTGAAGTTTGGTTATTTGGTGAGAAATGACGCAGGACAAAGCAGGTATTCAATACTACCCCACACAGTAAATTTGACATTAATTAACACACTTATGCTGAAGATCCCACTTTGAAAACACCAATCAAGCAATTCTGAAGGAATACCTGAACAGACTCACTTGTCAACTGTTGTGTAAATCTCCAAAATTTCATATTTTAATGGGGTTCATACACCAATGGTGAGAAAAGGATCATTGCATTTACAATGTATGACGTAAGGCCAAAAAAAAAAATAGGTGTGGTTACGGTAACATAGCCAAAAAAAATAGGGTAGGTAGGTAGGCAATCACTTTTTTTTTTTTTTTACTTTTTTTTTGTAATGTGTACAAATTCAACCTACTTGACAGGGAAATAAGTGTGCGACTCGGGCGCTTTCGCTTTAATTGCGTTTTCTGCACTCGTTTTTTTTTTTGTTTGTTTGTTTTTGTTGACAAATGTAATAAAAAGTTATAGGATCGGCCCCTAAAAATAGGGTAGGTCGGGTTACCGTAACCACACCTATTTTTTTTTTAGGCCTAATGAGATTCACTAACACGAGCAGCTTGGAAAATATGCCTAAACTAAAGAACTGTTGCTAAGCAGAATAAGGGTTTCCTGTTGTTGGTTTTCCTCCAGACACAGATCAAGGCATGAGCAGAGAATCATTTTTCAAAAGAAATGAAATGGCACAAAAAAACATTGTTTTAAGACCATTTAAGTAGGTCTGAATCAATTACACAAACAGATTTGGCATGAAACAATGCTATACCAGTAGCAGTGAAGACTGCTTGACAGAATGAGTATCCTATTCCTTTCTTTAACTTTAAATTTTTTTTTTACCTCAAGCAATGTAAACATTTTTTCCAGAAAAATTAAAAAAACAAAACAACTATATAACTTAATTAACTACATTGCATTACCACTACTACTGAAAATAACAGAAAACTCGCCAGTGATTAATCTGACGATAATGCCCCTGAAGACTTGAGTTGGTTTTACATTTAGTCAAGTTTTGACTAAATGTTTTAACATAGAGGGGGAATCGAGACGAGGGTCGTGGTGTATGTGTGTGTGTGTGTGTCTGTCTGTCTGTGCGTATGTATGTGTAGAGCGATTCAGACCAAACTACTGGACCGATCTTTATAAAATTTGACATGAGAGTTCCTGGGAATGATATCCCCGGACGTTGTTTTCATTTTTTCGATAAATACTTTTGATGACGTCATATCCGGCTTTTTGTAAAAGTTGCGGCGGCACTGTCACACCCTCATTTTTCAATCAAATTGATTGAAATTTTTGTAAAGCAATCTTCGACGAAGGCCCGACTTCGGTATTGCATTTCAGCTTGGTGGCTTAAAAATTAATTAATGACTTTGGTCATTAAAAATCAGAAAATTGTAATAATTTTTTTTTTATATAAAACGATCCAAATTTACGTTTATCTTATTCTACATCATTTTCTGATTCCAAAAACATATAAATATGTTATATTTGGATTAAAAACAAGCTCTGAAAATTAAAAATATAAAAATTATGATCAAAATCAAATTTCCGAAATCGATTTAAAAACAATTTCATCTTATTCCTTGTCGGTTCCTGATTCCAAAAACATATAGATATATGTTTGGATTAAAAACACGCTCAGAAAGTTAAAACGAAGAGAGGTACAGAAAAGCGTGCTATGCAGCACAGCGAAACCACTACCGCGCTGAACAGGCTCGTCAGTTTCACTCCGTTTTGCACAAGCGGCGGACTACGGTCATTGTGAAAAAATGCAGTGCGTTCAGTTTCATTCTGTGAGTTCCACAGCTTGACTAAATGTAGTAATTTCGCCTTACGCGACTTGTTTTACACTTCACAACGAAAAGAATATGACCAACTTCACTGTGATAAGAATATAACAAGTATTTTCCCCCTCACTGACTGGGACAGTGGGAGAATAAAATGTTGATACATGTAACAATTGGTCCTCACACTGTTGGTGGTACAGTGGAACCCCCCTTTTAAGACCTCCAAAAATCTAAGAAAATCAGGTCTTAAAAAGCAGGGAGGCTTAAAATGGGGGTACATTTACAGAGGGTATGAATGCAAGGTCTGAGAAAACAGGGTCTCAAAAAGGAGAGAGTCTTAAATTGGGGGGGGGGGGTGAAAAGGGGGGTTCCACTGTTTTAGTAACTATGTTGGCTGGTAGTTAGACCGCATTGTGCCCACTGCTGGAAGACTTCAAGAGATCAGGTCGACTCTGTTTAACATAGGCATTTTCAGGGATGGGAATTGTAGGCTGATCCGCATACATTCGCTTTTTCTGTCCATCTCAGACACATAAAAAAAGAAGATTTATGATGTCCAGAAATGGGAATTAATTGTATGCTGCTTCGCATAAATTCGCCTTTTTTTGTCCATGTCAAACACATAAAAAGAAGATTTAAGATGTCCAGAGTAGAGAAATTTCTTAGCTTCAAGGGACGTTTGAAGAGGGGAGGCCAGCCCCAGTTAACTTTTTCATGTCAACCCCGGCCAGTCCTATCCCTGCACTTTCATCATAAAAATAGAAAATGGCTGCTAATGATTTGCAACTCAGCAAGATGAAGGCACCCTTTCAGCATGTGTGCAAAAATGAAAATGAATACTTGTGACAAAGGAAACTACATATTGTTGATATGTCATCATACACAACTGAAGCAACCATCAATTACCTCCCCTCTCCTATTTCGCACAATGTCCCTGATAATGTCACAATGAAGCTTGAAGTGAAATGAAAAAGAAAATTCTAAAGAAAAGCTATTACAGCAGGGCTGGTAATATTTTCTCTCACTTATATCAGTTTTTATTTTGTTCTTGTTGTTGATGATCTACCTGTACTATACTGAAACCCTTGCTGACTTAATCAATCAATCAATCAATGAGGCTTATATCGCGCATATTCCGTGGGTACAGTTCTAGGCGCTCTGCAGTGATGCCGTGTGAGATGAAATTTTATACGGCCAGTAAATTGCAGCCATGTCGGCGCATATTTACCTTTCACGGCCTTATTCCAAGTCACACGGGTATGGTAGACAATTATTAACTGTGCCTAAGCAATTTTGCCAGGAAAGACCCTTTTGTCAATCGTGGGATCTTTAACGTGCACACCCAATGTAGTATACACGGGGGGTGGTTCGGACACCGAAGAGAGTCTGCACACAAAGTTGACTCTGTGAAATAAATTTCCGCCGAACCTGGGATCGAACTCGCGCTGACAGCGGCCAACTGAATACAAATCCAGCGCGCTACCAACTGAGCTATATTCCCGCCCCGCTGCAAACCTGTCAAGCAAATCCTTCTCTGTACTCCCCAAGTCATGCCAAAGTTAAACAGAGTCGACCATTTTGACTCTCCGAGAAGTGACACTGACAGACACAACTTGTTTGACATGACAGACATGGTGACATATGACACTGCCACAGAACTGACAGACCTGGGCATTGTGCCGCTACAGCCACTCACAATACAATGAACACTGTAGGTTTGCACAGAGCCATGTCAGTTCACTGCCTCTCACTCTATGCTCTCTACTTTCACATCACACTCTAATGTACAGCAAACCAGGGCAGTCTTTTGTCCAAGCAGAAATAAACTGACAGGAAATTTAACTGAATGAAAAAAATATCCAAAATTTGTAAAGAAAAAATATTTAAAGTAACAAACAAACAAACAGACAAACACAGGTCTATTTGGCAGTTGATTATGAACACGTTCTGCCCAAGCTTTCTAAGAATCAAACGCTAACACTACGACATACAGCAGTGATAGAATATATTCTCAACCTTGGCAACTCTGTAGTACTGAAGGCAGAGAGTGTCCTGCCCTTTGCCTTTGCACTTTCACCGTTTGATTTTCATTTTTAAGAGAGTAACGTCCAACACCGGCTCTCAACCACGTAGCTTCCTACTACAAAGCACCATCACCGAATTGTGAACACCATCATGCTTGGACCTATTAGAATATGCGCACAAGCTGAGAGCTGTACAGAAATTCACAGCAACCAACAATCTGCAATCACCATTTCTATCAGATGTATCCAGTTATCATCATGCAGATTTTTCAGTTCACTGGTTCCAACATCTTTTTGCAGGTATCATAAATGCATTAATGATCATACCTGAAAACAATGACTTGTCATCAGAGTCAGATTTGAATTCGACTGATTGTGCTCACAACTGACTGCATGGAGAAACGTCTCTTACTGGGGTCTTTACCATCTGATCACATGTTTAAACTTCACATAGAGAATGAGTGACTGTCAGTGTCACCACAGGCTTTTCAGGCTAAACACAAAGAACTCTATTAGTTTTGTGCTTTTGAATACTCCAAGAGCATTCAGCTTTAAATACCTGGACTTTTTACACCCTCAAGAATATTCACATTCATGTATCGAGCACACTCAAAATGTTCGCTGTTACAAAAAACAAAAAAAAGAGATCTTGGGGTGTGATTGGTGTGCATGACTATTGTTGTATTTCTCTGAGTTTTTCCTTCCCACTGTAGGGGCTAAAAGCACACCATGCAGATAAGACTGGCGTACGTTCTATCACAGCCGTTACGCTTGCTAGCTGGCTTGCAGGTAACAATGACGCACACAAGCACACAGAAGGTGGAGGACACACTCTCATGCAACAGGCACGTTGTAGTGGCGATCATCTTCTGCCAGCAGACAGGCTGACGGCCAGTCTTCCGGGGCCTCGTCGGGGAAGGTGCAGTCAAATTCCTGCTGTCCGTGATGGTCCAGTCGAGCGACGCGTATTTTGACTCCAAGGCAGTGCCCCAGTAGACACATCTCCACCTGTGTAAAAAAAAAATCAAAACTTGTTATTGCAACTTCTTCATTCAGTCTCATGAAAGAACAGTATTCACATATGTACATGCTATGATTACACAGTAGCTATCTCTACAAAAGAAAAAGGTAAGTTTAAACACAACAGTAGAAAAAGAAAAGTGTCTACTTCAGCTTGGTCATTAAACTTTACATTGAAACTTTACTGTTAAGACAAACGGTGTAAACCTCATTTCGCTATCACCGTTAACAGAATCTTGACATATTTTGTAACATATCGGAACATGGCTGGTAAAATACTGTTTGGCCGACCTTCCAGAAAATGTGCCCCCCCCAGATTAACCTTTTTTTTTTTTTTTTTAAGCCCACCACTTTCACAAAAAGCGAAGACCCTAAAAATCCGCACTGCTTTACCTGGTCTATACCAGCCGAGTCCCCAACACAGTTAAGGTGGTTCTTCACGAAGCTGACGACGTCAGGCGAGGTGTCTCGGGCGAACATCAACCAGGCGAAGGTTGGCACATCAGCCTCCTCCTTCATGTCACGCTGAAGGTCGTTGGCTCGGAACAGCATCATGAGCTTGAGTCCCTCCATCAGCTCGATGTCGAATCGCTGACTGGTGTTCAGCAGGCTGAGCGTCCTCGCCAAGCGCTCTTCTTCTGATGGTAGTGCGCACATCTCCTCTATCTGTTGGAGGGATGGGCAAAGTGATGTGGTAATTTAAAAATCAAACAAAGGCTTTGTACAAAAACAAATCTACATGAATTCCTAACTATGTAACTTGAGTTCTATTTACTAAAAAATGTTCATATAAAAATGATTCTCTGTAATAGGAAGGTTTCCGCCAGTTATCTCTTTGAGGTTTTGGGTGCTTACAGAGTACCATGCCCCTTGCGGGGGCATCAAACATCGAGGTCACAAGCAGGGTCAAGAGGAAGGTCGGCTGGGCGGACAGGAGACTACAATAGGAAGGTTTCCGCCAGTTATCTCTCTTTGAGGTTTTGGGTGCTTAGAGAGTACCGTGCCCCTTGCGGGGGCATCAAACATCGAGGTCAAAAGCAGGGTCAAGGGGAAGGTCGGCTGGGCGGACAGGAGACTATTGGTATAAAGTCAACGAAGAATGACAGCATCATTTTAAACAGATTGTAGGTCTGAGTGACTTTTTTGTTTTTGTTTTTGTGTACACTATTCATCATCTTCAGCACGTACAAAAATGGCTTTGAAATTACTCTGCGTGATTTAATTTGAAGCCAGAGCAGAGTTTAAACACTGTATATATATCTGACTCACTCTCCAAGAAAAACATCTGGACTACGTGACGGACAGGAGTACTGATTTGATACTTGATCTATCCATGGGAAAAAACAGCCAAAGGTTGACAGAGACTTAAAGACAGAAACGGAGGCCGACACTTTCTCTAACAAATCACTGACACAACAACACCAGGGGTGTTGCTAGACATTTTCATGTTGGGACATTTGTCCGAAACTGTCAGAAAGCTTTAGGACATCTTGGAAAATGTTCGGCTATTATTTTGGCTCACACAAAGTCACCGCAACATTGAAGCACAAGACTCAAGAGGGGAACACCAATACATACAATCATTGTCTTAGGAACACAGATTACAGGGTTGGAGCAGTTAAGCCAGAGGAGGGGGGGGGGTGCAAACTGGGGTCCAGGGTCCCGTTGGATGGTCTGGGGGGCAAAGCCCCCCTGAAGCTGAAGAATTTTAGCTATTTTATATTCAATTTGTGGCTTATCCTTGATTTTAACCATGATCAACTGATGTCAGCAGCCACTCATTATTTCTTTTAACGTTAGTAACCCCTGTAACACCCCCTCTAATCCGCCCCTGGATTATATGTTGCGTAAGTACTGCAACTGAAACAATCAGCTTTGCTGATTTAACTAAATCAGACACCAGTTCTCTGAAACTTTTTCAAACCTTTAACTTTAATTTCTTGAAAGTAAAACTCTTCCAATCTTGTGCTAATCTTGACAAGCCTTGGGAAACATGACTGGTAAACCTAAACACCAATAAAAACAAGAAGAGCAAACGCTCGATCGAGTCACTTTCGCAGTTCTGAATATTATATGAGGCATCAGATGGACAGGAAGAAATTGCTATTCACAACACAATACAGATGTAAATAATTTCATGTAAAGAATAATCCTATAAAGTTTGAATCAAATCCGATGAATAGTTTCAGAGATATGATATTTCAATTTTTTTCCTTCAAGACATACCTGTGACCTTGAAAAAGGTCAAAGGTCACCAAAGCAGACGTCAAAGTGTAGAGGTCACTGGGAGTCACGTTCACATAAAATTTGAGCCCGGTCACTTTTATAGTTTCCGAGAAAAGCCCAACGTTAAGTTGTGTGTTGCCGAACAGAAAAGGCTAGTTATCTCCCTTGTTTTTCTGATAACGTTCGTAAAAGGCTACAGATGTAAATACTTTGATGTAAAGAATAATCCTACAAAGTTTCAATCACATCCGATGAACTTTGTCAAAGATATAAAATGTCTAATTTTTCCTTTGACGCTGACCTGTGACCTTGAAAAAGGTCAAAGGTCAACGAAACCATCGTTAAAGTGTAGAGGTCATTGGAGGTCACGACTAAACAAAATATGAGCCGGATCGCTTTGATAGTTTCCGAGAAAAGTCCAACGTTAAGGTGGTGTCTACGGACGGCCGGCCGGCCGGACGGCCGGCCGGACGGCCGGCCGGACAGACTAACACTGACCGATTACATAGAGTCACTTTTTCTCAAGTGACTCAAAAAACGTGTAGGGTGAGCCATTTTGCTTGGAAACCACGATTTGGAGGATGCTTTTCATTCTCTGGCTCAGCAGATTTCGATTCGCGGTGACTATCGTCTGCTATGTCGTCTGCTTCGATCGACTCGACAACACTACTACCACTCACACTGACACTGTCCACATTTGCGGTGTTCCTGTCATTTTGTCCGGAATCACTTACCTTGGCGAAGGGTAGCAAACCTTGGCCATTTTAGTTTTTTTCTTTTTGGTTGCGACATGATGTTCAAATCCAAATCGAAAGCACTGACTGACTGATAAACTATCGCGAATGCAAACGATGAGAGTGTGGTTTCCCTTGTCCAAGGGAAACCACTCTGGCATCTATATTTTTTGGCAATGGCTTCCATTCAAAACAATGATCAGGGCCTCACATCCACGTCGGACATCGGACATATGAGGATATTTTTTCCAAATGTCCTATACATTTTTCATGCAGGAGGACAAATGTCCTATTGTTTTTGTCACAAAGTGGTCAATGTCCGATTATTCTATCATTTGATCCGGACATCGTCAGTACTTCTTAATTTACAGTAGTTTGAATGCTATGTTATCGATGTATTGCGAAGCGATGTGTAGCAGACGAAATTAGATACTTTGTGCCTCTAGTACCAAAGAGTTTCCAAGGCTCGCAACTCGGAATGCTTGAAGCCAGTTGAGAGTTGCCTCCCTTCGCGCTTTTCCCGAAAATAACAAACGAAAACCGCGATCCCAGAAAAGGGACAGAAGAAATTACACTTCAAGTCCCTTCCCTCATCATCTGTCAGTAGCACGGAAACTGAGCTTCCTCCAGCCCCAGAGCAGTTAGAGCCCGATCGCCCAGGTGAGAATGTCGATCGCGATAGTCAAACATCAGAGCCGAAGAAAGACACTACCCCCTCCCTCACCCCCACGCGTAACTTCGTCTCAGTCAAGCTGGGCGACATCATTCCCGTGGATGTCGCATGACCCAGAGAGGAAACTTATGTTTTGCTGTTCCAACCGTTCGCAAATCGGCCCTTACCGATCATCAAGAAACCAAAGACCATGCTGTTAGTGTGCTTGTGCCATCTCTCCAGAGAGACAAGGAGATACAGTAAAACCTGTCAAATAAGGACACCCTTGGGACCAGACAAAAGTGTCCTTATTCTGCAGGTGTCCTTATTAGACAGGTGCAAGTAAACGCGACAAAGTCAAGTTGAGAGAGAGAGAGAGAGTACTGCACATGTACATGTACATTTATAAGAAAAACAGAAGCTGTTTAGATTAAATAGAGAAACATTTAATATTGACTGTTGTAAAACAAGTTTCAGGCATGGTACTCTCAAAAACGAAAATCCGAAAAAAAAACAAAAACAATCTGCTGATTGACTTGAGATTATTATTTTTTCTTACTCAAGCCTTGTTATCTTTCACTTATATCCCTCTCAGCTTCAAGGAGAGGGCACTAAACACATTTGAATTAGTAAAAAGTCGCCTGAGCGGCCCCCTGGACCCCCGGCTTTATTTCAGCTGAAACTGCCATTCCTTCAGTACCATGCCTGAGTTTAAAAACTTGTGATAATGCATGTTTCAGCTACTAGGTACTGCCCTGCCTTTGATCTGGCCGCACACACAGATTTCCACTCTGTTAAACTCGGTCACTGACCGGTCACTGACCCCCATGCAGGAAGTGTTTCCTCTCTCAGATATGACAGGGGAACCACCTCTCATGGCAAAAACTGGGTCATTGACCCCTGGGAAGAAGGTCGTGTCTTTTAACAAGGCCACCCAGCTATCACAATGCCTTTGATCTGGCCGCACACACTTATTATGGACCCAAAATACGTGTCCGCGTCCGTAATGCCGAGGTGGCCGTAACGTACAGGTGTTTTACAGTGTAAAGCAGTCCGTGCCGAGACTGACTGTCCGTATTCTGCGAGTGTCCGCTAAGTCCAGTGACCGTATTTGACAGTTTTCACTGTAGTTGAAACCCGACAGCTGACAAAACAAGAAAAGGGGGCAGCTGTGGCAGTCAAAGCTGCTCACTTTTTGCCAAGAAAAGTATTTTTGTTCTTTTACCCTCGTGCCAAGAAACTAGTCAAGTTTAATCATATTTACGTTTTGTTACGGGAAAAAAATGTCCTATTGATTTGTTTTTGTTCAGGACAAATGTCCTATCACTTTTACATTGGCCAGGACATTTGTCTTATGCTACCTCTCATGGATGTGAGGCCCTGAATGATGTTTCGTTTTTGGTATTCGCGAAGGAAATAAACGTCAGTCAGTTGACTAAGTACATCGGCAGCAGTTTTAGCAATCAAAGCCTGACCAATACAAAAAAAATGGACAAACTTTGGTCGATTTAGGCGAATACTCTTCGGACATTTGGCAGATAAGGACATGAAAGTTTCGGCCAAAGTAAAAAAAAATCGGCGATTGGCCGAAGGGCCGACCCAAACGACACCCCTGCAACACACAGAGACAAAGGCACTACTGCACACACTGAATAATACAAACACTCACTGTGGCATACAGGGACAGCACACAGTGTGTGATTTTGCTGAACTTGTCATCCTCTCCTTCCCAAGCCACACGTCCAGCAAAATTCCATTCTTGGAGCCCTGAGGTACTGTCAGCGTTCAGCTCGTGCAGTCGGTCCACTATGGAAATAAGCCCTGGCCATCGTCGCGTGACCCTGTGGCCTCCTACCAGGATCTGAAAGAGTGTGCTCCGTAGGGCGCAGTAGTTGTCTCCCCTCACCTGCCGCAGACCCTGGCAGTGGAACAGCTCAGGTATGGAGAAGTAGCCCTGAAAAATAATGAATAAACAGTCAATGGTTTGTAAATTCCTGCTTTGCTTCACAATCTTCATTATATCAAGGTAGTAACGAAAATTCCTATTGGAGGGAGGGCTAAGGTTGGGGGGCCCCTCCGGAACTGAGAAATTTTTATAATTTGGATATGAAAAACGGGCCATTTTATGTGTTTAGATTGACAGAAAAAAAGTATATTTAATGCAGATCCGCATAGAAATACGGTCCTAGCATTACGCACAGAGGCAGAAGATGAAGATTGAGGAACAAGCTTCAAAACCAACAATTTCTCACAACTTTCAGTTTCACAACGAAGAACTATACTCCCGACTTTCAAAGCAATAATTATGACTATTGTCAAGATTTCTTCCAGGTGAACTAAAAGAAAGACATATATGAGATTATGACATTTACCATTAGGTGCACATCCAAACTTGTCATTTGGGGCAATATAAGAAAACTGAAATCAATGTTTTATATAAGTATTCTGGCAATTCAAACCACTTCTTGATTAGTATTACACCCACAACTTCAACTAGACAAAAAGAATTCATCACACAAAACCGGCATCTGTCAGTAGTTGTCTCCCCTAACCTACCGCAGTTTCTTTAGCTAAGATTTAAAAGTTAAAACAGAGTAAAATACTGAACATATCCTTTGCAAACGTTTACCTGCTTGATGGTTTTGGCCTTTGGTGGTGTCATTAGTTGTCTCCCCTTATCTATAGCAGCTTCATTAGCTAAGATTTAAAAGTTAAAACAGAGAGTAAAATACTGAACATATCCTTTGCAAACGTTTACCTGCTTGATGGTTTTGGCCTTTGGTGTGTCCCCTTTCCATTCACTCTCTGCATAGTCAGTGATGGAAAAAGCCTCCCCTATGTTGTTAACTTTACATGAACATTCTTCTGCACATGAAAAGGGAAAGCGTGTTTAGGATTAGTTCTGAAAACAAATATATATTTATCAGCATACTACAGCATAAATGACACCATAGTAGCAAAAATTTCATTTTAACAGATTTTCTTGCATTGAACCCTAACCGTTAAGATTTCACAATTTATGAGCTGGAAATGTTCAGTGCATTCCAAGGGTCATATTTCCAGCACAATTCTGGCAAAATGAAATGAAGACACTATCTATTGAAAAGAGACGATTCATCCCATCTTTACAAACACATTCAAGTGAGCCCAACATCAATGACTACTGTCTTTAGATTTCCTTGCAGGCATATATGACTCAATAGTCACCCGTACATTGAGTCAAGTGAAAAGACACTCACACAATGACACTGACAATAACACACACACACACACGTATACATAGCTAGAAGTTTAAAACACATGCACACATTTGCACACAAACACAGATACACGCACACTCAATCTTCAGCTCAGGACTCACCCTCTCCTCCAACCAACTCTGCATCTACCTCCAGCGACAGATCCCCAGAGTCTCCGCCCGGCCCCACAACTCCTTGCGATGATTCAGCGGCCGACACTTCCCTGGTGCCCACCACTTCCCCCCCTGCACCCACCTCCCCGCAGTCCCACGAGAACTCCACGCTGCTCGCTCGGGAGCTGCGACTGGAGTCCGAACGCGACAGACTGGGCATGCGTTCCCACTTAGTCCTTGGGCGATGGTGAGGGGAGGTGTGGGTGTTCCCGCTAAGTCTACTTGTCCGATGAGGGGGGTGGTGTAGATGAGAGGGGCTGGACTTTGCAGGCGATTGTTGCTGAGGTCCGTCCTCTTTCGTTCCACGTTCTATAAGCTCGTGCAGCTTGGAGGTTATGGACTCAAACTCGCCCTGAATGTCGTGAAACTCTGTCTCTAGACACTCCAGGTTCTTGATGGTGCAGTCCTCCCCCTGTATGGGCTCTGAGGAGGACATGTCCACTTCCGGCATCATTGCCGGCTCACCGATGTGACGATCCAAACTGTGGCTGCGTCGCATGTACCGCGGCTGTGGTGACGCACATTCTGGCGTCGGGGACCGTGACTTCCCATATTCCTCAGCAAACATGGACCACTCTCGTATTCTCTGCATGAGCGACTGCCGGAATTGGCTGTCCGTCATAGCACTGTTGGAGGGAGGGAAGGGGTACACATCCTTTTCTTCTTCCTCCCCGCTCCACTCCTCCCCACTGCTGTTGAAGCTCCGAATCGACTCTGAGTACTCCAGGGAAGGATCGTAATCGTAATCCTCACTGTTGGAGTAACTGTGGAACTTTTTGGCAGAGAGCAGATGTGCGTCTGGTATTCGGACTCCTTTGTGTGCAGGGGAAGACTTGGACGAGGAAACCAGCTCCGTCCTAACAGCAGGCAAATCTGAAGCAGTGGTGTTATCATCATTACATGATATGGACACTTCCACCACTGTTTTACCCGCTGACGGACTGGAGCTCGTGTGCTCCTCCGCGCTGGAAGATGAGAAGTAGCGGTCGTTCCTATCCTTCAGCGATGACATCGAGTAATTCTCCTTGAGGGACAGGCTCACCTCCCTCTTCTCATCTATATCATCGTCGTCTTCCTCATTACATTCTGGCAAGGTTTCGAACCCTGATTCAGCTGTGGAGTAGAAAGAATCCCTGATGTTGGTTTCATACAGCGACGGGCTCAGGTCGGCCCCTCTGTTAGGTTTACTGTCTCTATCAGCCGTGAACTTGCGCACAGGTTTCTGTCGTGTGCCCAGCCTGCGCATGCGGACCTTGTCGGCCACCACATGCATCTGTTGCCGTGGTGACAATCCTTTGCCGCCGAGCGCCACCCCGTACTGCGGGGAGTAGTAAACAGCGGGGGTTGGTCCGCTGGAGTTGTTGCCCATGGCTCCATCAACACCACTGTCAGAGGAATCCTGTGAACATATGAAGGAAGGATTGTTAAACATCTTTGACTATGTAAGTTGTAACTGTCACTGCATTTATGAGTGTGTGTTTGTGTGTGTGTGTGTGTGTGTGTGTGTATGTGTCACTGTGTGTGTGTGTGTTCTTGTGTGTGTGTGCGCGTGCATGTTGTGCACGCATGTGAGTGAACATGCGTGTGCGTATGCATGGTACATGTATACACACAGGAGAAGCCCGCACAGACCCAAGCACACAACACAGAATGGAAAAATTCCGAAATTATACTTGTGCATCACAATAACATTTGATGAAATGACAAACTCCCCAGTAATAGACGCACTTTTGTCCTTCAAACACTCCCAGTGTCTTACAACAACAAAAGCAAACTTTGAGTCTCATCCTATCCCTGATATCATTCTATCAGTGAGCACACCATTTACTGGAGGACCAAGTCCGATGGTTCATGGGGGGGATGTTCCTGAAATGTTTGCAGGCACAATGTCTTACAATAACTTTAAGTAGACCACAGACTTTTTAAAAGGACTTTTTTAGAACCACAGATGTGAAACCTCAGTACAGTGGAACCCCCTTTTACGACCTTCAAAAATATAAGAAAATTGGGTCTTAAAAAGGAGGGAGTCTTAAAATGGGGGTACATTTACAGAGGTTAGGAACAGAACATCTGTGAAAACAGGGTCTTAAAAAGAAGGGAGTCTTAAAGGCTGACATAGTCCTATTTAATCATTTTACTTACTTCCAGGGCTGTTCCCATCGTTGCGGGGATGTATAAATTAAGCTTCCTGCAAAGTTTTAGGTTTGAAGTCCTTAACCAATTACGAGAAATAATTAATTCTTTATAAAGTTTATTGCTATGTTTAGCAACAGTTCTCCAGGACTTGGGCTATTTTTAGACCGTCAACACAGACAGTACAGCTTCGTCAATCCCCGCGTGAAGGAAATCGCTCACCTTCCACGTGCAAAACGTAGTGATATTGACACGCCAGATTAGCGCGGTAGCGTATTGTGCTAAGCAGGAAAGCGCGCTTTTCTGTATTCTTGTTAACTTCGCAATTTCCGGAAAACATCCACTTTCACTTTGAGACTGTTCTGTTTACATTCGACACTATCAACACCACTTTGCAATACTGAAATCATTTTTCCTGTGTTCGAAAGCTACAGCCAATCGTTATTATATCCCCTTAGGTACAGTTTTATAACATTATTGGCACATGTAAACAATAGGAATTGATTAATGAACGCTACGAAAAGGGCAGCCTTTAAACTGGGGGATCTTCAATCAATCAATCAATGAGGGTTATATCGCGCATATTCCGTGGGTACAGTTCTAGGCGCTCTGCAGTGATGCCGTGTGAGATGAAATTTTATACGGCCAGTAATTGCAGCCATTTCGGCGCATATTTACCTTTCACGGCCTATTATTCCAAGTCACACGGGTATAGGTAGACAATTATTAACTGTGCCTAAGCAATTTTGCCAGGAAAGACCCTTTTGTCAATCGTGGGATCTTTAACGTGCACACCCAATGTAGTGTACACGGGGGGAGAGTTCGGACACCGAAGAGAGTCTGCACACAAAGTTGACTCTGAAATAAATTTCCGCCGAACCTGGGATCGAACTCACGCTGACAGCGGCCATCTGAATACAAATCCAGCGCGCTACCAACTGAGCTACATCACCGCCCATCTTAAAAGCGGGGTTTCACTGTATCATCACAACAAATTGAAAAGTATGCTGACCTTCTTGAGTAATTCGTCCATCCTGACCAAGATATTGTTAAAAGTCTGAGACCAAGCACAACCAATTTGCAAAGAGTCAAACGAACACAGACTGGACTAATCCACTGACTCAGCTAATCTGCTGAGAAATTGAAGACCCGAAAAGTAGAACCTACAGTTCAGTATCAATGTACTCAGACTGAAGAACCAGACTGCTGTAGTTATCACATTCAACTTGCTTTCAGTGTCAATGTCCTCAAACTGCTAGTGCACCATTGTGTGTGTGTGTCTGTATATATAAATAATTGTGGCAGGTGAGCTATGCACCGACAATAGATTATAAAAATGCAGTCAACACTTAAGTCACTGCTAGCTGATAACAAAAGGGCACACAGTAACTTATGACCTGGTACATGTGGTGATATCTGCTCACTAGTCATGGTTATCCATATTGCCTGGCCACACAGCCAGCCTCAGCTTTGCCCTGCCTCTGGGGCAGTCTGCATTTCAGCTATATTGCTATTTCATATGTTACATGGATTTCCATTGGTCAATTGGGCAAAACTGAGCTCAGTGCAAAAGTGATATCGACGACATTTCCGTCGATATCAGTTTTGATATCGACGACCTCTTTATTGCTTCCCCACTTCAAAAACAAAAACACCTAAATTTAAAAACAAACAAATATATATGAAAATGTAATTATCCCAGAATTTAGTTGAGCAAGTGACTAAAGACTTTTTGAAAGGAAAGACATTTTAAAATACTGAAAAGTACAAGAAAAGAGTGAACAAAAAGAAATAATAATCAGAGGGAGGGATATGGAACAGCCAAAACTGAGACAAATACTTTTGTAATTTCTTTACAGTAAATACAAAATGTCCAGAGAATTAGCAATATATCTAACATTGACTGACTGTGTGATGATATCTTCTGCTATTGGTCTGTCTCGACAGACCATAGCAGAAGATATCATCACACAGTCCGTCAATATTGGGTAATCACAGTGAGCAGTCTATTGCTTCAGTACTCTCTACTTTGTGCTTGTGTTTAACCTTACCTTTTAATCAAGTATAATCATTTGTAAACACGCCTCCACAGTGTTGTCTGTGTGTGAGTGTCAAACTACACATACATCATCATTCTGATAATCCTCGCTCCACGGCTATCGCCTCATTTTGACCTGAGGTCAGGATGATACATCATATCATTACACCACAGTACATTGTTTTACAAAACAATGATCTTAGATTAGGATTCACTGGCTCATTAATCATGTGACAGTTAAGCTTAACAAAGAAAATCTCTGACAAGGAAACAGATGTGCGCACATACATGCATGTCAACACAAAGACAACGACATATCACCAACCGGACATCTACTTGGCTACGGCTTAACAATAAGCAGTGCCGGTACATGTACTTGACCAAATACAACATTTAAATTTCTGAAACTTCTTCTGGTTTTTCTGCAAAAAAGGGACTGTATTAGTTTCGCAATGACAAATCACCTTCAAGAATAGTCAGCAATAATAAAAAAAACGCTTGCGCTGGACCCGAGTACTCTTCAGACTGGCTCGCTCCCCCAGTATGAAAGTTTTTGTCTTGTGCACGTTTAAGACCAACTGATTGCTCTGTGTGAATTACAGGCATTCCCTTTGCTATATAAATACATTGCATGCGAGGATGTGCGTGGTGACTGGCCTTTCTCTTTTATTTGATCACAGTGAAAATGCACACACACATTCACACACACACACTCTCTCTCCCTCTCTCTCTCTCCCTCTCTCTCTCTCCCTCTCTCTCTCCCTCTCTCTCTCTCCCTTTCTCTCTCTCCCTCTCTCTCTCTCTCTCCTCTCTCTCTCTCTCTCCCCTCTCTCTCTCCCTCCCTCTCTCTCCCTCTCCTTCTCTCTCTCTCTCACACACACACACACTCATGCACACGCACGCGCACACACACACACACGCACGCACACACACACACACACACACACACAAACAGTAACACTAACACATGTGCACAAAATGAACACACACACACACACCGCCAGGCATGGGAATTGAATAATGTAAAAAAGGCGGAAAATTTATAACTGAAGACGCGAAGCGTCAAGTCGACGGCGCGAAGCGCTTAGCCTTACTAGGGGGGTCCGGGGGCATGCCCCCCCGGAAAAATTTTTTCTCCAAAGAACCCAGATGGTGCAATCTGGTGTCATCTGAGCTCCAAGTTTGCCATTAAATTCTGTTTTTAGAATCAGAGTTTTTAGTACAAAAATGTACCAATTTTTGCTTTTTTGAAGAAAAAATTATATACATGTATTATATGGTTTAAATTTGTAAAAAAATTGATCTGTTGAGACAAACAGGAAAATGTTACTTGTAACACAATCTGTGCAATCTGGTTTACTTTCAAACATAAAAGTTCAATAACTGAGGCGGGCGGTAGCAGTGCGTGAACAAAGTACGGAAAGTTTTCGCGGGATTTTGCGCAAAGGCCAAAGTAACCGGTGCTTTTTTTGTGTGCCTCCCCCCCTTTATTTTTTCAGCGGACACTTTTGCATTTTCGGCAGAACAAAAAAAAAAATTCGGCGGAAATCCGCCGTTCGGCGGACAATTCCCATGCCTGACCGCGCGAGAGAAAAAGACTACAGGGATGATGCATTAATTGACGTCAAAGACTTTCGACCGTGACATAATCTTTTTATGACGCTATATTTCTCGTCACTGTGGGACGCGTTCGGCTGTTCTATCAGACTGCCTGGCTGGATGTGGCTCCGCAAATTCCTCCCACCGCCAAGTCGTTTTTTTGTGGTTTATTTCGCATTTAGATCCCAGGTAACATTATGAAGTTTTAATACGATCAATCGGACCTATTATCAAGTTAGTGTGTCAACTTTTGAACGAACTGCGCCCAGTAGTTTCCAAGCAATAAGCTGTTAAGTCGAGACACACACACACACAGACAGACAATTAAAGTCTGCTGGACCCTAGTACTAGCGTACTCGGGGACAAAAACATTTTAAAACAAAAATTACCACCCACTGCTGCCAACACCAGTGACAAAGAAACTGCAGACAAACAAAACAAACATAAACTAAGAGTAAAACATTTTAGCCACACACACACACAAAACTAAGATGACTATTCTAAATTGCACTTTAAATCTGAATTTTGGTTGTCAGTACTTTTTGTTGTTGTTTTTGTTGCATAAAGGATCTGAGCTGTTTTTCCTCATTCAATAATTTCTTACAGATCTGTATGAATCATGAACGAAAAAATGTTTTACTACCTTATGCGGAGAAAATCCTCGAAAAGAGAATTGAAAAGTGTACGTCTTCTTTTCAACTCGCCGCATGCTGGACAACACTTTCTCTCTGGTATATCCAATCCACTGGTTCATGATTAACAGCAGTATTATACCATGAAATTCACTTCAAACTTTACTTCAATAACTCTTTGTCTGGGTAATGAGAATAACAGTCAATGTTAATCTTTTGTTACAACATCTCGCACTATCCTCGGAGTATGTCGTTTTTTATGGTTTCTCTCTTGCTGAATCACAGTGTGTTGGTGAAAATAAAACAACCGAACATGCTTACAACAGCCATGAAAGTAGAAGTATACGTGACTTGTTTCACAACAGCAGGAACAAGAACAAGCTGTGGCTTTCAATAATGCACCAGCTAGCTATGAACTGAAAGTGGAAGGTATGTTACTAGTTTAAATAGCAGAAGGAACAGAAAACAACTGTGTCTTTCCAAGGTGATGTCATATATATGCCAGTGACAGAGGAAAACCTAGCCAATCACACACACAGCAGGAAGATTTCACTCAGCAAAAAGCAAGCAATTGGTAGCAACATGGTAATTCTCAGCCCACAGTTTGTGTGCGAGAAGATAGTATACATGTGTGAACACCATGGGGTTTCGCCCAGCCCAAGGAAACTCCTGACTGTGACAGCTGTCTATAAATAGAGTTGGTTTCACAAACACGATCGCCTTCGTTGTTGGTCGAGTGTTTCAGGTGTGTAATCGTACCACACATTTTAACTAGGTTATATACAGTGTTGAAGAATATTGATTGCATGTTACCTATCAACTGTAGTTTAGTTTAGTGTGTGTGTGTGTGTGTGTGTGTGTGTGTGTGTGTGTGTGTGTGCGTGTGAGTGTGTGCGTGTGACTGTGTCTGTGTGTGTGTGCGTGTTGTTGATCACCGTGACCTCGCATGAGAAGGGGCAATTAATAAGTTCATTAGTGATAATAAATTAAAGACAGCCTCTCAAGAGTCTTCCCATTTTATGTAGCAAAGCTGAATAGTGTAACAAAGCCTTTAGGCAGGTATAAGCTGAAGCATTACCTGCATGACCTATTCTTTCCTTACAGGAGTGACGGCGATGACGGCTGTGTCAGTGTGACTGTGACTCAGTGATTTCCATTAAAGTCAAACCAACTTCATCAGTGTCACATGGGTTCGTATCACCCACAGGCACATGACATTGCCATTGGTTTGGAGGGGAAAGAGGGGTGGGGCTGCGTTCCCACCCCAAACCAGTTTCACATACCTGTGGTATCATCTGCTCTGGCCTTTCCGATTACAGGAACAGAATGAGAAACTAAACCTTATATTCATGACACCATTTTAAAACATTCCTGGTGCCTGTGCTGCACTAAGTTTTAACTGCCATAAGTGCGTAGAACATGGTAAATCTGCTTGTTTGCGAACAGCTGGCCTTGGAACGTAAGAATATCGAGACAAATAAGGCAATGCAATAGGTCGATATGCTTGACCCAGTATGACCCAGTGCAAGTCAAAACAGTACGTTCGTGTGTTTTTGCCTTTAATCCACAAGCGTACGTCCAGTACTTATGTACTACTACTACTTTAACCAGAGACTGTGGAGTGTGTACCAGAGACTATAGAGTATACAGTCTCTGCTTTAACTGCACGGGGTGGTTCCGCTTTTCTCTCCAGGAAAAATCCCCGAGATTGCCACCTTGAAGGAAGGAAAATCACAGTAAACGCAGGTGATTTTTTTAACGTGTGCTCCAAAACCGGCGGGGAGCCCGCCGGGGGTACAACACCTAGCTTGTAGGTCAGTGAAGGGGATCCCTGTCTTATCGGGCTACCCCACACAACTACCCCCCCCCCCCCCCCAAGTAATTTAGGAACAATCTTTGTAATTCTGGTAAAATGATTGTAATACGTTCTGGGTCCATAGTACAATGGAACCCCCATCCTTAAGACCTTGCTTTTTCGTTTTGTTCATAATGTCTCTAAAATAACCCCCACCCCCATTTTAAAACTTACTTCATTTTAAGTCCCAATTTTCTCAAATTTGTGGAGGTTTTCAAAAAAAATCAAAAATAATTAAATATTAGAAACAAGAATCGTAATAATAATAATAATAATAACTGGACATTTTTAAGTGCCTAACCTATGGCTCTAGGCCCTTTACAAAAGAAATAGAAGAAATAAAGAAAGCTTTTAATAAAACGTTCGGGGGGGGGGGGGGGGGGGGGGGGGGAGTTGATTCGTTTTATTAAAAGCTTTCTTTATTTCTTCTATTTCTTTTGTAAAGGGCCTAGAGCCATAGGTTAGGCACTTAAAAATGTCCAGTTATTATTATTATTATTACGATTCTTGTTTCTAATATTTATTTATTTTTGAATTTGTTAGTGGATAGATTTTGTTTCTCTCTTCACGTGTAGCACCTGAAGACGACAACCTCAATTTGCTAAACGTTGGGTCCGCTTTTGACAGCGGACGTGACTGAACCCGAGTTGGCTAACAAACTGCACATCGTTCAAACAAACTCCAAGCCCGAAGGGTCATTTGTGAAATCAGCACCACACACAGGCATGAGAACAAACAGCATCTGAAAGTGTGCGATGGAAAGGTGTTGAATTCCACCCCCACTCTCCGCTCAAGCAGGTTTGACGAATTTGTTATTCACACAAATTCTAAAAATCACTGAGAGAAAACATGCAGGTATTCTTAGAAAATTGGTTTTGGGGTAACCCTCAAGTCAATGTGACTTGGGGGGGCACTTACTTTGTTTTCCCTCTAGTAAGAATTGTACACACAACTGAACTTCGCCTCCCCACTTGCAGACCCTCCCTAATCTTTTCGAGGGCGTCCCATCTTTTAAAGGAAACCCGGTGCTCACGATGACAGTCTCGAACTGTTATAAATCTATAGCTTCCAAAGCATTCAGTCCCCAAAAGGACACAGAACAAGGTATGTATTCTCTAAAAACAGAACTCAACTTTCCAAGAGAGAGGTAAAAATAAATCAGTGTGGAGATGAGCGTAATAACGCAAACAGCACTCTGTAACTCAACGGTTTGTCCTCGCCGAGTTTCGAAGTTATTATTACTACACTTAAAGGTGCTTGAACCACTTGACGTTTCATTGAAGCAGGAAGAGGATTCTTTACCTATCCATTTCGAGTCTGTTGCTGAATACACACAACTGATGACACAGCAGAATAGTGGACTGGGTAATATCACAGCGCTGAACTATTTCAACTTGCTTCCGAGTTAAAAGAAAAAGAAGAAACAATGAAGAATCATGAATGACTTAAGAGATCGATCCAAAAGAAACGAATTAATCAAAAAGTTCCAACGCTTTAAATAATTGATAACATCTACATTGTAACACTCACCTTCGATTTTTCAATACCCGGCTACCGGGAAACACCCACTAACACAGCGCACAAGACCGCGCACTTGTTAGCACAATAGTAATGGCAAAGCACCTTTCCTTTCAAGCTCCTCTTGGATATTGTCGTCTGCAGACGGAGCTTTAAGGCTGTAACTGGAGATTTCTGACAGCATACCTTCGCCATTTCTGTCAACTAATGCAAGCAAACGCCAAGTTCGTTGAGAAATCAATACAAGCTTACAACACTGCCACTGGCAGCACTGAAGATTGCACAGAGACCGGCAACATCTTGAGGTTTAGCCTCCACAACAAAAATCCTAAACACGAAAACAAACCTGAGAACACATCAGGTGACAGCCACAAAACAATGTCACCCAGGCCCAGAAACACAACTGTACGTAATACGTTCAAGGTCGCAGTGTAGGCTTGTTATGATTACCACGAATACGCTTTCTTAAAAATGCTGAGCGGGGGTGTTTTTTCTTCCAGTTCCGTATCCAGATGACACAAGATTAAACTGGTGGTAACTAGCTCTGACCACAGAATTAATGCAGCTGCTGCAGTCATTACAGTCACACACAAAACAAGCATATCGATGATGCCAAGAGATAAAGATCCGGAGACATACACTCCGCATGTCACACACTTACACTGCTCCCGGGCGTAAACACAAGAATAATGTGCTTATGTCGTAACTCAATTAAAACAAAAGCCTCTTGACAATCGTTGCTTCGCCCCTGGCTTTGAAAGAGAATGCCGCATTTCCCAAATATACTACAGAGTGACGAACACAGCAACAAACACTGCAGACTCAAAAGAACATGGTACGAAGCTTTTAGATGATTTCGCCGACATTATCTCAGCGAGTACGAACAGTGCAAAACAGTTCTAGAACTGTACAGGTCTTGTCGGTAGCACACCGACTGAGGCAGCGACGGAGACTGACTAAATTCACTTCGCGATTGACTGAAGAGACTTTCTATAATAAGACTCCTGCTATTTACCACTTTTCCATGACAACCGAGCAGCTCCCTTTATCAACATTATCACTCTCGCGGGCTGCTTGAATAGAAGTAATGATTTGGTACTAGAGTGGTTGTGTACATCGTTAAATAACTTGACTCGTGTTCGCATGGGATCACATTTCGAAATCTTTTACATTATACTGTATACGAGAAAACAACAAGTCGCGTAAGGCGAAAATACAATATTTAGTCAAGTAGCTGTCGAACTCACAGAATGAAACTGAACGCAACGCAACGCAGCAAGACCGTATACTCGTAGCATCGTCACTCCACCGCCCGTGGCAAAGGCAGTGCTTGTGGAATTGACAAGAAGAGCGGGGTATTCGTTGCGCTAAGAAGGATAGCACGCTTTTCTGTACCTCTCTTCGTTTTAACTTTCTGAGCGTGTTTTTAATCCAAACATATCATATCTATATATTTTTGGAATCAGGAACCGACAAGGAATAAGATGAAAGTGTTTTTGAATTGATTTCGAAAAAAAAATTTTGATAATAATTTTTATATATTTAATTTTCAGAGCTTGTTTTTAATCCGAATATAACATATTTATATGTTTTTGGAATCAGCAAATGATGCAGAATAAGATAAACGTAAATTTGGATCGTTTTATAAATTTTTATTTTTTTTTACAATTTTCAGATTTTTAATGACCAAAGTTATTAATTAATTTTTAAGCCACCAAGCTGAAATGCAATACCGAACCCCGGGCTTCGTCGAAGATTACTTGACCAAAATTTGAACCAATTTGGTTGAAAAATGAGGGCGTGACAGTGCCGCCTCAACTTTCACGAAAAGCCGGATATGACGTCATCAAAGACATTTATCAAAAAAATGAAAAAAACGTTCGGGGATTTCATACCCAGGAACTCTCATGTCAAATTTCATAAAGATCGGTCCAGTAGTTTAGTCTGAATCGCTCTACACACACACACACACACACAGACAGACAGACGCACATACACCACGACCCTCGTTTCGATTCCCCCTCGATGTTAAAATATTTAGTCAAAACTTGACTAAATATAAAAACAAAACTGGTTAAACTGCGAAACTCATTATCAGGGGAAAAACAGACACTGCTCAGTGTTAGTGCGTGCGTGTGTGTGCGTGTGTGCGCGCGCGCGTGTGTGTGTGTGTCCGTGCGTGCGTGCATGCGCTTGCAAGTATGCGCGTGTCCGATGATGACAGGACGTATCGGGCGCAAGAAAATGTAATTCCATACCAAAACCTGAAATTCAAACATGATACCCTTTTTAAATCGGCTTATCGAACGCCGCAGCAAGTGAAACTGGTGACTATCTTCTCTGTTCCCTTGCACCTTCTTTCCTCAAAGCAAACGAAATCGAAACAGAAACAAGTCGCGTAAGGCGAAAATACAATATTTAGTCAAGTAGCTGTCGAACTCACAGAATGAAACTGAACGCAATGCAACGCAGCAAGACCGTATACTCGTGGTCCACCGCTCACGGCATAGGCAGTGAAATTGACAAGAAGAGCGGGGTAGTGGTTACGCTATGCTGCATAGCACGCTTTTCTGTACCTCTCTTCGTTTTAACTTTCTGAGCGTGTTTTTAATCCAAACATATCATATCTATATATTTTTGGAATCAGGAACCGACAAGGAATAAGATGAAAGTGTTTTTAAATTGATTTCGAAAAAAAAAATTTGATAATAATTTTTATATATTTAATTTTCAGAGCTTGTTTTTAATCCGAATATAACATATTTATATGTTTTTGGAATCAGCAAATGATGGAGAATAAGATAAACGTAAATTTGGATCGTTTTATAATTTTTTATTTTTTTTTACAATTTTCAGATTTTTAATGACCAAAGTCATTAATTAATTTTTAAGCCACCAAGCTGAAATGCAATACCGAACCCCGGGCTTCGTCGAAGATTACTTGACCAAAATTTCAACCAATTTGGTTGAAAAATGAGGGCGTGACAGTGCCGCCTCAACTTTCACGAAAAGCCGGATATGACGTCATCAAAGACATTTATCAAAAAAATGAAAAAAACGTTCCGAGATTTCATACCCAGGAACTCTCATGTCAAATTTCATAAAGATCGGTCCTGTAGTTTAGTCTGAATCGCTCTACACACACACACACACACACACACGCACGCACACACACACATACGCACATACACCACGACCCTCGTTTCGATTCCCCCTCGATGTTAAAATATTTAGTCAAAACTTGACTAAATATAAAAACACACACGGCTGTTCGCAATTTGATCACCTCCTTGCAGAATACATGCACAACTGCATTTTCTCGGTTCGATCGTATTGCAAATGGCTGAACAGCAGGTGATATTTCAATCCAAAAAGGGCTACATGGAGAACATGCCATATGCGTCACTACAATATGCAATGCACACTAACTTTTATGAGGAAAGAATTATTTGATTTAGAACCGATAAAGCCATAGACATGACAAGCGAGTGTGTGTGTGTGTGTGTGTGTGTGTGTGTGTGTGTGTGTGAAAGAGAGAGAGAGAGAGAGAGAGAGAGAGAGAGAGAGAGGGTGTTGTTCGTTCCATGCTGCTTTGGCAGATGTTGCTTTTATACTTATATTTTTGTTGCTGGTTTTTTTCCCCCTCTTTTTTATATTTAGTCAAGTTTTGACTAAATATTTTAACATCGAGGGGGAATCGAAACGAGGGTCGTGGTGTATGTGTGTGTGTGTGTGTGTCTGTGTGTGTGTGTAGAGCGATTCAGACTAAACTACTGGACCGTTCTTTATGAAATTTGACATGAGAGTTCCTGGGTATGAAATCCCCATACGTTTTTTTCATTTTTTTGATAAATGTCTTTGATGACGTCATATCCGGCTTTTCGTGAAAGTTGAGGCGGCACTGTCACGCCCTCATTTTTCAACCAAATTGGTTGAAATTTTGGTCAAGTAATCTTCGACGAAGCCCGGACTTCGGTATTGCATTTCAGCTTGGTGGCTTAAAAATTAATTAATGACTTTGGTCATTAAAAATCTGAAAATTGTAAAAAAAAAATAAAAATTTATAAAACGATCCAAATTTACGTTTATCTTATTCTCCATCATTTGCTGATTCCAAAAACATATAAATATGTTATATTCGGATTAAAAACAAGCTCTGAAAATTAAATATATAAAAATTATTATCAAAATTAAATTGTCCAAATCAATTTAAAAACACTTTCATCTTATTCCTTGTCGGTTCCTGATTCCAAAAACATATAGATATGATATGTTTGGATTAAAAACACGCTCAGAAAGTTAAAACAAAGAGAGGTACAGAAAAGCGTGCTATCCTTCTTAGCGCAACTACTACCCCGCTCTTCTTGTCAATTTCACTGCCTTTGCCATGAGCGGTGGACTGACGATGCTACGAGTATACGGTCTTGCTGAAAAATGGCATTGCGTTCAGTTTCATTCTGTGAGTTCGACAGCTACTTGACTAAATATTGTATTTTCGCCTTACGCGACTTGTTGCCTTTTACAAATCCCTTTACTCTCTGGACGTACGTTGTATTAGTCCGCCGAATCCGTTGTGGCCAATTGATCCAAATGATTGGATGCGGTGGTTTTTGTTTTTATCTATAATTATTTGAATTTAGCATTGTTTAAACGAAGTAATCAGTGATCAATGACTGACCATTACCAAATGCCGTCCATGCTTACCCATGCTGTAGTGTATATAAATCGTACTGAATGAAATTATTCCCCCGAAATCGAAATGCTGACTGAATGGCGAGGTAAAAACGGTACCGTTATACAAGTAAACATTAACTCGTGCAAAAACATGAGTGGACGTGGGAGTTTCAGCCCAAGAACGAAGATGAAGATGAAGAATGAAATTATGGCATTCCGAGGTACACCACTCCTAAACTTTAGAGCGGTCAGGCCAGTCTTTTCAAGCTCAAAATCCATCACTCTCAACTTCTATCAGATCGCCACAAACTACAGACAATCAGGATCTGGATGGAAAGTCATTGCCCCGAGTATGCTAATGCGCTCATCTACAAGTCCAGACGACCACTTCGCACCCGCTCTACAATTCGGTCAGGCTCAGAAACGACGGACACTAACGAGCTATACACCTTCCTGCTACTCGTGTGTGAAGATCGTTAGAACCGAGCAGTAAAACGGAGAGTATGGACAGTGGTGTAAATGCCAAGGACACTATGCTCTCTACAAAATAACGACTTTTGTTTATTTATAATACTGCAGTTAGGCGTAACAGCATACCATATGCGTACATACTGTTGGTCAAACTGGATTTCAAATTTCCAAAAAAATAATTATATTATCATCACCCGTCGAGCAGACTTGCCTATTGATGTGCTGGCACGAAAATGTGGAAACTCTCCAATAAATGAACAATTAAGAAATAAAAAGACACAGAAGATTCCGAGACGTCAACAACTATCGTTCTAATCGCATGACGAAACAAAATCACTAAATTCCTCAAATAGTGTAATAAAAACCTCTTCCTTGTTCCATTCATACAGGGCAGGTGCCTTCAGAACACAGATGAGTCGTGGACATTTGATCTACAACAGCCCTATCGGGTTATTTTGGACTCAATTAGCGGGTTTTCAACGGGGTGTTTGACTGTTAACCTTTGTCCTTCTGCACGTCGACAGCAATCAAGTACACGGAATCGGCTTCGTGCTCGTTTGCAGTAGTTTTCAGAATGTATTAATAATTTATAAATGACAAAGCCAGCGTGAATCACCTAAGTTCAAACCCCTGCTGTGTTCCGTTACAGTACAGGCGTAGATGTGCGGACGTGTATGCCTGCACGCGAGAGCGTTTCGTTGCCTCTATCAACCTAAACCAGAGTTCTTCAACGGAAACAGTATTGTTTGTTACGTGAATGGTTTATTAGTCCCATGCGTGTCAATGTGTGTGTGGAACAAGTTACGCCCATTATGTGTGGCGAGTCTTCGTTCGCGTATCATGTGCCTAAAGAAATCAAGACCAGGAACCATCATAATTCATTGTCGCTTGGGAAAAAACATGTTTTCGAGAGCTTAATTTTAACCGCAATTCTGTAAACGCAAAGATGTTCATAATGTGGAGTTCTTAGTGAAACAGTTGTACCCGCAAAATATGCCGTAAGATGTCGGCCAATTAATTTCGGTAAATAAATTAATATTTCAAAGGTGATAAATTCCATAAAACCACAGTTCTCCCTAGTTGTCAACTGCGTGGCACTAGCGTTGTAGCAGACGACTGAAATGCGACCCTCTAATAAACATCAACAAAGGCTAGCTGACACCACTCTGACGACAGACAAGCACACGCATCAGAACGCTTAGCTGGCAAAAAGCGAAGAAAAAGTCGATAATCGCTAACAACCAACCTCCCTCCATCCCCCCCCCCCCCCTCCTCCCCGCCCCCAATCTCCGGCATCCACACACTCTCAGTCCTCCTCAGGACATCAATAGTTGACCGAGTGGTGTACTCCCGGTTGGCCGTATCTCGGTTGGCCGTATCTCGTTTGACCGTATGCATTCATTGGAACGGACTCGCAGTCTCGTTTGACCGTATTTGCTCATGTTTGGTTGTTTTTCATTTGTGCACACACACACACACACACACACACACACACACAAACAAGCAAACAAACAAACAAACAAAGATGTCCGACCAATTGCACCTACCTTCTCCATCAGTGTTGTGTCCCGGTCAGTAACGCATCTTTTTGTTTCGATCGTCTCCATGACTGTTCGTTTGAAAATGAATTGACTCACAGCAAACTGTCCGCGATCTTTACATTGTGAGTACAAATCGCAAACATATGCTCCATGTGTCTCACGTGAGAGACAGAGAGAGAAAAAAACACATACCATTGCTGTATACACTCACAACCGTATTTTGTTTTTAAAAATCACGTGAATTGAAAGAGCATGCTACTGGTTAAAAAAAAAAAAATCTGTTTTGTTTTGCCAGTGACTGATCGCACACACACACACACACACACACACACACATACCCGGCACACGCACGATCAGGTAAAATCATACGGTCAAACGAGACTGTTTAATACGGTCAACCGCTACAACGCTTCGGTTACTGTCACGGTTAACTGGGCGGCGGCTACATCAATCCCTATTTGGTCTATGATCAATCATACGGTCAAACGAGATACGGCCAACCGGACCCTAACCGACCGAGGACACAATCTCTCTCTCTCTCTCTCTCTCTCTCTCTCTCTCTCCTCTCTCTCTCTCTCTCTCTCTCTCTCTCTCTCTCTCTCTCTCTCTCTCTCTCTCTCTCTCTCTCTCTCTCTCTCTCTCTCTCTCTCTCTCTCTCTCTCTCTCTCTCTCTCTCTCTCTCTCTCTCTCTCTCTCTCTCTCTCTCTCTCTCTCTCTCTCTCTCTCTCTCTCTCTCTCTCTCTCTCTCTCTCTCTCTCTCTCTCTCTCTCTCTCTCTCTCTCTCTCTCTCTCTCTCTCTCTCTCTCTCTCTCTCTCTCTCTCTCTCTCTCTCTCTCTCTCTCTCTCTCTCTCTCTCTCTCTCTCTCTCTCTCTCTCTCTCTCTCTCTCTCTCTCTCTCTCTCTCTCTCTCTCTCTCTCTCTCTCTCTCTCTCTCTCTCTCTCTCTCTCTCTCTCTCCTCTACCCCCTTCTCTGCTTATATGTAGCTCGTTGTTAGCCAATTATTGATTGCTCAAGTGGCTGAGAGGAACAAGATGCAAGGGCCGTTGTTTTTGCCTCAGAGGAACTCCTATACCCTGACGCGCGTATGTCACAAATATTTGCAACTCAGAGAACAGCGACTTTCTCCTGCACATCTATCAAAAGAACAAAGAGAAAACCTAGTCTACCTGTGCACACACAACCTGTCTTGTCCGTGCTTTGTGTCAGAGGTATAAACGAGAACAAGCATCACCCCTTCCGAGCACAAACTCTTTATCACTGGGCACCATTCATGAACACAAAAAAATGAAAACTGTTTCAGATGTGGCCAAGCTTTAACATAGAATATAAGACCATCCCTCCACTTGGTCACTTACCAAAAATCAACACCCCAACTATTTGCTGTGTTGAGTTGGATTTTTTTTTTAAGACCAATCGAGTGCCTTTTACGATTTTTTTTTTTAATACCACAGTGCACAGAGAGCACGCAAGCTGTTCATGTTTGGTATGTGACCAAGTGGAGGGATCGTCTTATCCCACCAAAAAGCCTGACCAGATCTGATGCGGAGTCAGTGGGCCTTTCAGCAGAAAACGGGAGCTCTGTCAGGACAGACCGCCCTCGTTTTTCAAATGTTGTTTTTAGGGTGTGTGTGTTTGGGTATGTCTGTGTTGTTGTTGTGATGGCGGTGGTGTACCCAACTACTCTATAACTCAATGCCGCCATATCCCGAAAGCAAGCCTATGTGGCAAACTTGATTCCATCAGCATCAAGTTGTGTTGCTGTCAGGCGACGAAAATGTAGGGCATCATTCCAAGCTGGCAGGATGCATTCCTGTGACACCTTATTCCCAAGAGTCCTGTTATGCTGCCCGCGTTACAAGTTTTATTTCATTGTATTGAAGCAAGGACCCAATTTACGCTGCTGGATACATGTTCTGCGTTATCAGCCGAGGGCTGAATCTAGAACGTTACCCTTTTGTTTCATGCATCAGACAGGCCATTTTCTCATCTGATGGTATTTTCTGCTGCAATTTGGGGGGCGGGGGGAGGCGGGTGTCACTGCGTGTGTGAGTGATAATAGAGCGCGTGTCTTGTACGGAATCGACCGCGACAGAGAGAGGGGGGGGGGGTGGGGGGTGTCCATGCTTTACACGTACTCTGTGTGTGTGTGTGTGTGTGTGAGTGTGCGTGCGTGCGTGCGTGCGTGCAACAGTATGCGCGCATATTGCCAAGAACATTCTCCCTTTAAATTGTTAATATCACGTGCATGTATTTTACAACTAGTCGAATGCTTCTGTCTATTCATTCCGCTACTGGTTTCGCCTTATTGCCAATCCTTTTACTACTGGCTACACCAGACCTTTCATCAGGTCATTCCTTGTCTAATATGCTTTCGTCAATTATTTTGCAGCTGGTAATACGTTTTTCACCATTATTTTGCTGCTGGTAGTGACTTTGTTAATCATGTTGCTACAGGTAATTCGTTCTTGCTAATCTTTCGGCTGCTGGTTGTACCCTATTGCCCATCATATCTTGCTGCTCTCTTTACCCAAGCCGTCCCAAAGAGAAACTCACGGAAAAATTAAAACAGCTCATAGAAATATACTGTACGTTCCCAAAAGTTTTGACACCATGATAATGAAAGTCATCAGAAATAACAAAATAACGCACACTCACAGCAACATACAACCGGTGTTGCACGATCAAACACAGTATCTGAGCACCAAATGCAGCTGATCAGTAGTCTCAGCTAAAACAGGCAGAATGACCTTCCACACCGGGGGAACACATCTCGTGTCTGTTATACCCACCCGACGAAACTCTCCCAGGTCTTCCGGGTACAGTGTTTTGGTAGCACCCAGAAAAATGATTGAGCAAGCGCTGGGGTAGAGGATACGGGGAGGAAGAAAGACTACGCAGAACGAGGAGAGGAGTCTCGGCTCGCAGCCAAAGGGCGATGCTGTGAATCGTTCGTCAGCATTAGACCGTTTGTTTCTTTCTCTCACTTTCTCCATCTCTCTCTCTCTCTCTTTCTCACACACACACACACACACACACACACACACACACAGTCTGAGTGCATAAGACCAGCATGAAAACGGCTAACTTCCTCTTTTAGCGCGCTCTCTCTCTACCTCTCTCCGGCTTAGCATCAGACAAGAATGAAAACCTCTCTCTCTCCGGTGCTTTTGCCTCCAGCCGAAGATCTTCTAGGCTAAAATATACTTTGCTCCAGCTATGGGTTATTTGGACCAGTGGCAATGCATGTTTTCTCGCCTGAAGAGAGGCATTTGCGTAGATCCTGAAGAACATGATTGTTTTATTGTGTCATTTTCTTTTCCTGCATTGTAAATTGGTTGCATATTATATGATTGGTGTGTTGTTTGGTGTAATTCGTGTGATGTGATGAATTAATGCGTGAGATTTATTGTGTTCATTTACGTATATTCTCAACATAAATACATCAACAACTTGGAAGGGCCAAGCTAAAACTTTGAACAAGGAATGTGAAGGGAAAATAGGAAGTATGACTGAAAAAGGACTGGGTGTACAGCTGTTACCTTTCAAACATATTTGAATTTCACCCATGGACTAGATATATTAATAACGCTCGTCTCCTAGACATGTACAGTCTGAATATATAGTATATACACATCAAAAGATTACTCACTATACAGGGAGAATATTTGAGGGAATATTTAAGCCAACATACCAAACATGCCGCACTGTAGAAATGATCTCATTCTGACTCAAGCTTGTCTCAGGGTTCCTAACTAAAGTTCAATTTGCTAATGAAAAACAGCACTTACCACCAAAAGACTACAATCGTTCGCTGGGGAGTTTTCTGGATCTGTGCACTGGTCGTCTAAGAAAGGTCTGATGTACTGATTGTAGAGTCTGTAGATAAACAAGGTTCCTAGACCAACACCAAGACCTAGAATGCACACCACCCCTGCCGCCTTCACTGTAACATAAAGCATAGGAGAAAACTGTCAGAGAAATGTATACTGCGTGTATATCAAACATTATGATGTTGACAATGACATGTACTGATGTAGCATAAAACCCTCTTTTTCTCCAACACACATATATATATATATCTACAAACATGTCTGAAAGCATGTGTGATTTATGATATCATATGAAAATAAAGATTTATAACTTTCAACTACAATAGTTCACTTGAAAAAAATATCTAAATGTATTTATAGCGTCTGAGAAAATAATAAAAAATAATAAGTGCAAAGGACAAAAAGGGTGTGCTAAATAATATAAGCAGTCATACAAAGATGTGCTAAATCATAAAGTGTAAGCTTTATTTCATGATGCTACACTCTAAAAGGAGGTAAGCCACAAGGCTGCATGTGTTATACCAATAAGAGATAAGCACACGCAAAACAGGCCATAAGCAAAGGGTAAAACTCTCTACTTATATCACAAACCAACCGTGTTCATCTGCTACATATTTGTAAAGTGCAAAACATGTATTAACAACCAGACAATGCACGAATAGTCTTCTATTCAACTGCAAAAAAAGGTAGGCACGAGTAATTTACTACATTTGAGCTGTAGAGCTCTAATCATTGACAATAAAACATATGACTCAAATCTGACTTAAGTGGTGCTGACAAGAAAAAATGTACTGCAAGTGCAACAAAAGGTTTATTTGGTCACAAAAAATGAGAAAACGTACGCTGTTACTGGGTCACTAAAACTTCACACTGACTTTGTGTGATCACGACTTCAAATTTGTTTTGCCAGTTGAAAAGCAGAGCCAGTGTTCAGTCAGCAAAATGCAAACAAAAAGGACACAGCTGTGTAAACCTAGCACTAAAACAACAATCATGAGCCAGCTTGACCCTATAGCCAACTCTGTTCAAGCCAACACTGTGAATTTCAAACGCCATTTCAGCTTGATAATGTGTACGTGACATGGACAAAAGCTGTTAAAGTAAACGTGACATGGACAAAAGCCGTTAAGTATTTTACCCACCCGGAGACATTTTGTCTACAGTCTGGACCACCACATTAGTTTTACTGGCCTTACAACACACTCTTGTGATTTTTAGAGTCACTATCTTGATAAGGTGGTGCAGTCTCAGCCATTGGCAAAGAGATCTACCTGCGAGATCTGCCCATGTTACAGTTACCACAGTTAAATGTCCAAAATTACCCCAATTAGCTGAGAATGTACATATTTATTTTAAATCTGTTAGCAGGAAAAGGGGGGAGGGGTGGGGGGAGAGTGGATGCATACATCCTGATACAAATTAAATCAGAGTCTATAACATGTGCACGACTATCGATCCTGTATCCAGGGCATTATGTGAGACATTGCTGGCCCCAGGGGAGCACTGAACAGGAAGATTAATAGATGGAAGTTATTACATCATGTGAGGCTCATCAATATCCCACTGGTGTACTTTACACAAGGCGAGCCACCTCGGGGAGTTCAACTTGTAATGCTTCTGGGACACATACCAACGCAAGCATTTTATAGCCTCCAGGTAAAACTGTACAGTGAATGTCAGTTCAATTCATTCTTTCCCAAGGTGTATGTACAGTATTTGATTTAACAGCAAGTCTCTTAATAGTAATTATCCAAAGAAAACGTTTGCTTCATTATTTCAATTGCATACCATTAATGATAATAAAAAAAAACACCACACGCACACACACACACGTGACACACACACTTGCCTGGGTATATGTTTTACTCACTTGCTTTGTTTCTGTCCAATTGTCCACCTTAACCTTTTTTCTTGCATTCGATTTCGACTGTCCACATTATATAACCTTTCTTGTTACTTGATTCTTTACAAATCAACTAACACTGCAATACAGGCGTTCCGATGATTCTGCCTTCCACCCCCCTACCTGAACGTCATTCTAACAAATGCAACAACTACACAAATAGTTATTGACCCCCCCCCCCCCCCCCCACCCCACCCCCACCTCAATATCCGGCTTACAAGATAACCAGTACAGTCAGAAGCTAGTCATGTGTAAAATGACCACAAATTGAACAAAGGATTGAAGCTTTTTGTAGCACGTCGTTCTTGCAAGATGACAGTGAGTGAGTGACAGCTACACCGCAAGATAAGAAGATGAGAAGACAAGACAAGACGGCATGCACTCTGCAGCTTTGGTTTGGGGTGGGGTGGGGGGGGGGGGGGGGGGGCATAACACAGGCACAGTTGTATCGATCCTCCCAAGGACCTGGAGGGCAAGAAGCGATCATTGACCTCCTCCGATCATTGACCCCCCTCTGGCAAATCAGCAAAACGGGGTCGGTTACAGCACCAATCCTGATTTGCCTGTGTTTTCCTCCGAGGGACGTCTCATCAGTTGGGCTTTAAGATTCATGCCGGCCTCGCATGAATAAACATGTAAATAACAATATTGGCAGGGGAGGGAGGAGGGTGGTGTAAGAAGCAACCTAGCTAGTTGTTGCTGTACTACATTCATACTGATCTCTGTTACTGTTTGTGTTACGTACATACTCTGAATTCATGTATGTAAACAAATCTATGTCACATCTTACAAAGATGCACACAAATGTACAGCCATGTGTATCATTTCATGCTAATACTGTACATGTATATATTTATCATCACAATTCAGTCCAGTCATTAAAGTTAAAGGTAATTTTAAACCAAAGCTTTTACTAGATGAGTTATTCAGCATTACAGATGAATAAAACTTCAAACGAATGTATCAGACATATTTTACTACGCAGAACTTGCTTTTCATGTGATTTAAATCAGAATTACTGTGCATGTTTGCACTCATTGGCATTATTCAGCAGGGAGCAGATCGAGTATATCCACTTCTAGATTATACACAAACACACACACACTGAATGACTGATCAGTGATCTGTTCAGCCCAGGAACAAACTTCCATAATTTATTTTTGTGGATCAGCTGGGAGAATTGTCAGTTTATTTAAAGGTACTGGACATCCAAATTTTGAATGCTACAGCACAACTAGGGTTGTGTTGACACTTTCCGCGCGGTCGAGTTATTCAGAGCTGCATAATAAAATTACAAAACTTCATCATGTCAAGAGACTATGCATATTTTAATTAAGTTCCATGCAAGGGAATAAGGCTAGTCAACTGTGGGAAGCACTGCCCCTTTAAACAAAGGAAATACATACACCAGCAGGCGGAATGTTAGTAACACAGACTGTCCATGAATGTTGGCTCAAGTACATATTGTAGATCTATAGAATAAAGCTTAACATAAATCTCCACACAGATACAGTGACACGTACAACATAATAGGTTCGATTGTCTCTGACAGAGACATAGCTGTGTACTCTTTCTGAGTCTTATTCCTGGATAAACTGCATATTTTGCATATATATATATATATATATATGTATACCTGCCAGTACAATGTACCACATCCACCCTTTAATAACAAGCTCATCAAAGGTAAACTGCTCTCTGTTGACAAATGAAAATATTGCTCATTTAGCACATTTAAAACAACAGGGCTGTTTAATTTGCACACAGGTATTACTTGACATTCTGTCAAAGATTATAGCTTGCAGCCAAGTTTAATCCAATTTGTCAAAGACTGTGATACCTGTACAGTGGTGTTCCCGAACTAAGAGTAAGACAGTAGGCCAGTTGGACTTCAACTAAATAATATGACTGTAAATAGGTCCAAATGTCCTGGCTACAAGAACAAAATAATGCCCAGTAAGAAGAGCTCCTACATGTATGTCGAAACTATCCGACAGTCCACCAGCAAGGGGTAACAATAATGTGTCAGATTCAAAAGGTATGCACCAATGACCAAAGACAGAGGTCTGGGAACAACATTTTAATGCCTGTAGAGTCTGTAACTCGTAACAGGACAATGTTGAGACCAATCAAAATTGTCTATTTGAGTGTTTCACTGCAGATGTCCTGGGCCTATGTGACCAGTACACTTCAGTAAAGCTGACGAACAAGTGATCAACAAGCGGAACACCTTACTGAGACTGTGACTCAGTCGAGTCAGTGTGAGAGAGTTTTGCTTGGGGAAGAGGCCCCACATTACTCATTAGTTATTACTAATACAATGTACCCCCCCCCCCTCCCTTTTAAGACCATACTGTCTATGATTTGTGTTCATAGTGTCTGTAAATTTACCTCCATTTTGAGACTTTCTCTGTCTTTAGACTCGATTCGACTTAGTTCAAAGTGGTCTCGATAGGAGGGGTTCCACTATTACTCTACTTGAGTTAAGTTCAAGTAAGTAGTTGATTTGGTACACTCCTTTATAAATCCAAAATCATGACACACTCTCACTGACTCCGTTACTGTTAACTTACATTCAAAGAACAACACCCGTGCACATCAAACACTGTGCCAGGCACAATATAAGCACACAACACTGCACACATTAACTCACACCATGGGACATTTATAATACACACCCACAGAGGTACTGTGTGTTGTGTAATTCTCACCAGTAATCAAAATAGATCTGCACAAGGGTTAAGCAAAAAGGGCACGTGAACAGAATGGTGTGTGGAACCGGGTACCCTATCTACCCATGGACTTCTTCTACCGGTTCTACAGTACACACTGACACCACCAACATACGCCCACTTTCATGCCAGCATTATGTTTAGCAGTAGTTATGTAGCCTACACAACTCTACCAGTACCAAAACAGTGTTGAAAATCACTGACCAATGCAAAATCATGCAAGACTAAGTGAAGGTCTGTATTGTCAGTGACAATGATGGTGCAAAATGAAAATAAAAACAGATGGGTAAACCATCTACAGGAGCGAAAAGCTTGCTACTGTTGGCAAAGGCTAAAAATAGACTAGAAGCTGTCTGCTATGACATTCACAGAGGAGAGAGGCTGGGAAAGGCAACTTACCATCTCCCAAGTCAAGCTTGACGGTAGTACCTCGGTAGGCAAAGTACAGCACCAGACGCTTGCTGTAGGGAGACTTGCTGACCAATTTCAGCACCTGATTATAGATGTACGAAATTGTGTCCCACGAAGGCGGTAGAAGGCTCAGTGTCCCAGCACAGTGTAATGGTTTCCTCTGACATTGCTGCCATCCATGGAGCTCCATGTTGGACCAGTCTCTCACTCTCTCTTCTCTATTGATCCCCAGTGAGGAGAGCCCCACTGCTGGCTCAGTCCATTTCTAGCAAAGGGGTGGTGGCTCCACACTTGGCACCGGCCTGCAGTTTTGCATGGCCAAGCAGACAGAGAGAAAGGAAGAGCCCATCACCAAAACCATAATGTGGACCCAACACAAAACACCCACACAAATTAAAAGCATCATAACGACAAACAAAAATTGGCAAAAAAATCCCATGTTTCAACAAAAGATATATATATGATATATCCACCTTGAAGGAGAAATTCTCCTAACTCTGACTGGCTTACTTTGAGATGCATGAGAATTAGAGGACTGCATGGTGTGACTCAGTCCCTGCAAATCAGAGATCATGTTCCTTTTATCAACACAGCAGCTTCTACAACCTTCCCCTCCTCCCTTCTGAAGTAAACATTTTCTCATAGATCTACCTGATGCAGCACAATATTGGGCTATAACAGTATAAGTATAGAAAGACTGGTTTTGTTTTGTTGTCATTTTCTCAATTTCTGTTGAAAAATTATGAGAATTGCTTCTAAGGCCTAAAAAAAAAATAGGTGTGGTTACGGTAACCCGACCTACCCTATTTTTTGGGGCCGACCCTATAACTTTTTATTACATTTGTCAAAAAAATACCCAAAAAAACAAGTAATCGAGTGCAGAAAACGCAATGAAAGCGAAAGCGCCCGAGTCGCACACCTATTTCCCTGTCAAGTAGGTTTAATTTGTACACATTAGAAAAAAAAGTAAAAACAAAAAAAAAAGTGATTGCCTACCTACCTACCCTATTTTTTTTGGATATGTTACCGTAACCACACCTATTATTTTTTTTGGCCTAACAATCAAACATAAAACAACTCATCACCTTCACCCCCAACCCCCCACACAAAAAAACCACCCATGCCGCATGCATTATTACAAAGGAATGAGTCACTGAACATTTTCAGAAGTTTTAGTGCATAACTGCATGATTGTGCTCTGAAGACTAATTTCTTAGCTGAAGTTTAAATTAATAGTGTCTTTCACTCCAGAACATTTAGTCTATAAGCATCGGTACTGCAAGTGAATATATATCTATAAATAGGCCTATCTAAAAACTAATTCTGGTTGAAGTTTGATCTAGATCTTGTCCTGTTTGCAGCCCTAGCCTACTTGCTCTCCCCAAGAAAATACTCATTTTTATGTATGCTTGCCAGCTAATAATAATGATAGTTTAATGGATGTAATAATAATAATAATAATAATAAAAATTATAAAATAAATATTTTCTTTGTTTTTCATGACAAATTATCTTCTCCATCCAGCAAATTTGTACATCTGGAGTATAAAATTGGACATTCTAAATTTTTCGTTTAGCCTGCTGAATTTCATTTGTGATTTTACTATTTTGTAGCACTACTTGGTTTTCCTTAAATTAAAAAGAGCTATATATATAATATTGTATGTTCTCTTAATACTGTATTTTTACTTCCTCACAACAATCATTAAAAAGTCATGAATGTTACATTGAAGGCATTGCAAAATTGTGTGGTTTTAGCCTGGACCTCCATGTCTAGAAGATAAAACTGTTCAAATAATCATTTAAAGTAAAACAGTTTGATCTTTTATTATTTAAAGAAAGGACTGAATATAATCAGAGATCTGTAGATCTCTGAAATAACCCAGTCATAGCATGCATCTTTCATAAGCAAAATATGCTTTCAAATCTTGACAAAGCTGACAAAATAACGCTGCTCTGCTCTTTCGTGATAAATGAACAAACACATTACACGTTCTGCTGTATGAAAAGGTTACGAACTGAGGGATAATCAGTTTCGGTCACTTGCCAGCAATGATTCACGCAATCAATAATCTCGATCGCGATGGCCAAAATGAGATGATAGCATTGTTAAAGCATTCGATCATGCATTTGAACTAAACGATTGGTGGTGGAAAGAACACAAACTTAATACACTCAGTGCTGAAGCAGAACATTTCTGTCCCGGACTGCACAGCCGATCGCATTGTGAGGTCAACTGTGCATCGCGACGCAGACGACAAAACGCACCTGCTTACCAATCCCCAGTGAATCATTCTTTGATTTCACACATTTTACGAGAAAAATCAAGTCTTTCAAGCACTTAGCAACTCACCGTAAGGCAAAACTCCCATGGTGTTGTAAGATCTCATGCACAAAAAATATTTTGTAGCAAAACACTCAGTGAATAAATTTTGTGCCGCGTTACACAATGTGTACTGAACGCGAGGATGAATTTGATTGGCCAACTGTGAAACGGAGAGAGCCACATGATGCCTTACATTTATTAAGAGCAGCGAACGCCAAGTTTGCGTAGCGGTCCCATGGTGTAATGGTTAGCACTCTGGACTTTGAATCCAGCGATCCGAGTTCAAATCTCGGTGGGACCTCGTTTTTATTGTTTCCAATTAGAATATATATATATTTTTTTGGGGAATAATTCCTACTTTATCCATGATCACTTTCTTGTGGAAAATACTATGGGTGCTGGTTTTAACAAATATATGTTTTATAAACAATGCCCACTACTTGACATGAGTGAAACAAGAATTTCCTTACATAAGCTGCTCATTAGATTGGTTTAATATATTTAAGTATAACAGTGAATCCATTCAAGGAAGAATGAGTATCAAGGAAATAAATAACGCGGGGGATCCAGGTAGGTCCCGTGGCTGGGTTCAGAGCCCCTGGAGCTTGAAGCATGTTTGTATAGATATGAATGGAATCCCCACAGGTGAAAGATATTGTGCATGTAAAGAAGGACACTGTTTTGTCCCTCTCACCTGGGTTAAACTATCATTTTTCATGTGTAGTATTTAAAAAAAAAGATTTGTTCTTGCTTTCGCGGAAATCCGCAAAATAGCGGAGATTTAGTTTTCTTGATACAAGTTATAACGTAACAATATAATAAAATTGTATTGCAATATTGAGTGATTGTACTTGTCCATCAACTTTTCAACATTGAGATTCTGATGATCGTTTCCATTTTGTCAATAAAACACTCCATTGGCATTATGTTATCAATCTTGTTTATTTTTGTTATCAGTCTCCCCACAGACACTCCACTTACAGGGTTGCAGGATCCACAGCTTTAATGGGTTTTTTTCAATTTCATTTTTTACAATTGAATTTCCAATTTCTCCAGATCTATCAAGTACCTATAGTAACACACTCCCCTATTCTTCTTCTACAGTGGAACCCCCCTTTTAAGACCTCAAAAAATCTGAGAAAATTAGGTCTTAAAAAGGAGGGGTCTTAAAATGGGGGTAAATTTACAGAGGTTATACTCAGAAAACAGTGTCTTAAAAGGAAGTCTTAAATTAGGTCTTAAAAAGGGTGTTCCACTGTAATGTCAAATTTTACATTTATGACAAAATATTAAAAGATAGAAGTATAATTATGGACGCATTGTTATTTCTCAGCCGCCGGAAGCAGGCTACGGCAATAACCATTGTCAAGTTCACCCTGTTGAATTTCAATAGAAAGCTTATGCCATTTGGAAGTAATACATTCTGTCAGATGTATTTTGTTGAAATTCAATTGAAATCTGCATATATGGACGTAGTATATTCTCTATCGTTAAAACAGTTCGTGCTGAAGTACAGGTGAAACCTTATGACATTTTCGGTAACTGTTAAGAATGCGCTATATTCTAATTTTGTGGCCGTCAATACGGGGTCGGCCCGCTATTGCGCGAATCTTTAGGGATAGGGATAGGGTTAGGGTTAGGGTTAGATTCGCGCAATAGCGGCCCAGCCCCGTCAATACGTATTGAGTTCATGATGTTTGATGTTGGTCCTTGACTTGTGTAGTGTATACATTTTTTTATATTTACTTCTTTTCTCAGGTAGGCAGTCATCTGAAACATGAATCTGGAGCTTCATGCTGTTGTTCCTGGGACATCCGGTCCCGGACATCCACTTTGGAGAAAATGGTGTGACATTTGGCTGAATGGAAGCAGGAGTTTTATTTCTCTTTGCGATTTTCCACGCTCAGGACTTCAGTAGAGTGTTTGATTGACCGATAGATTTATTTAAGCTTACTTTACTGTTAAGTGTATGTGAAGCTTTCTTCCCTCCGTGTTGTTGAATGGAGGAGGGTTGTGGACGGGGGTAGATTTTCCTAAATCTTGTAAGGGAAATTTCTTACCAGACTTCACATTAGAAACTCCAGATTTGCTTGTATGGTAATCAGGAAAGCATGTTAACCAATTACTCATCTGTATAGTTACTTGTGGTGATATCCCATCCTATATTATATATATAGCCCAAAATTATTTTTCGTTTTGCTGTTGCATTTTTTATTAGATCTTGCTGTCATTCTGACCCCCAAATGCATGCACACACATAATTTCTACAGTGGAACCTCCTTTTAAAGACCTAAACAAATCTTGGAAAGTCAGGTCTTAAAAGGGAGGGAGTCTTGAAGTGGGGGGTCTTAATCGGGGGTTCCACTGTATCAAGACAGTTTTGATGTACTATACTTGTACAAGGTTAACCCCCAAAACTGTGTGTAGTGTACAGAAAGCACAAGACTAAGTGTGCACGGAAAAGATCTTGTAATACATGTCGGAGTTCAGTGGGTTATAGAAACACGCAAATACCCTGCATGCTTCCTCCGAAAGCAGGGTATGACTGCCTAAATGGCGGGGTCAATACGCTCATACAGTACATGTATAACCCACTCGTGCAAAAGCATGAGTGCATGTGGGAGTTTCAATCCAGACAGATGAAAAAGATCTACAAACTTGCAAGTTTGTTATCGTCAACTGATCATACGAAAGTCCTTCATTCAACACATTTAGAAGTTAATATTGGCAATTTTATGGGTAGCATACTTTGAGTGTCACCCTGTATACACTAGTTTCAAAACGCTCACACATTCATGCGCACAACAGAAACCGAAGGCATTTGTCTTCGATACATATTCTATGAGTACTGTCGCCATTTGTTGTATGGGATCTGAATGGGTCCCTGTTCTTTAGAACATTGATTCCTCCTCACATGCTTGTTCAGACTTTGAGAGCTGTCTTCTGCTTTGAATTTCTCTGCTGTCGACTAAACAATTGAGCAAATAGAAATCATGACAATTTTGGTACTCATTACTGCATGAACGTGAAAAATAATTATCATGGTTGCATCATCACTTTAACAAATAATGTAGCAGTGGTTTTATTTTCATAAAAATATCAAACCAGGCAGTGCTCAGGATTTTTGTTCCTGATATCCAAACGTTCTGTCAATCATCCAATAGTTTTAACATGCAAGTCTTCTGACTAAATAATTCTTTAGTGACCATGACATGCGACCCATACTGATATTCAATCCCGGCAGCGCCGACCTAAAATTGTACTCCCATTCTGGAAACAACCCTGAAAAGCACTTCCGGAAATTCAGTCAACACAAACACTGACACGCGCAAGCTCAAAACACACCACATGGAAGACAAAACAGACACAACACAGCCAGTTCTTAGACTAAACACTTTATTTTTTAACAGAAGATCAACGCTTTCGCCTGAGGCTGAGCGAATTATTTTTCTTCCAGTTAGCGCGACGTGAACCACCAGTGGTCTTGTTGTAGCCATGACCTTTGCCAAGACCACGAGAACTTTTGCCAGCAGAGGTGAGACCACGCATCTCACGATGCTTGTGCACCGCATTACAGATCCAGTTGGCCTTGGGGTCGCGGCGGATGGCATTGTGGAAGGGGTCGATCAGGATGACCTCAAAGAACTTGTAGGTTGAGTCCTCACACACCCAGTAGGAGTTCAGAACACGGAGACCACCGCAACGACGCCCGACACGTTCCTGGTGCACAGAAAAACCGTGCGCATCAGTTTTATTCAATGCTAAAAGTTAATATCTATTTTTAAGTTTATCCTGTATGTATTTCTATATTTGAACAATGTAGCATGTTTGTTTTATCTTCACTACACTTCCGAAATCTTGTTATCCAAACAGACCTCTTCTTGGATCGATAGCAATAGGTGGCGTGAGAATTTTTCTCTCAGAAAACATAACTGTAATAGCTTGAATGACTTCCTAGTAAGAGCGATTTCAAAAGGTGAGCACAATGTTTTGTGTTCTTTTAGATTAGCAATGCTGGACTTTAGAATTTTTAGTAAAACACACATAGAACAGGAGACAATTTTTTGTGATACAAATCAGCAGCAATAACAGCTTGCAAAGGAGGTAAATAATGGCATAAAAATCAAGTGCATAAAGCATGTACCCTGACTTTGCATCCAATACTCTCTTCATATCACTTATTCTATTTCTAGTCTTGTTCATGACTTTATGTACATGGGTGGGACCAAAAAATGTCAAGAATCCTGAAGACGAATAAACCTTAACCAAACCGCACACAAAAAAAGGCCATAATCGAATCCAGATTTCCGGCATATACTGGAAGAATCCCACCCATGTATGTAACCTAAGTTTACATTGTTGGAATTCTTAAAAGTTTGTTAGATAACAGGCAACAGGCAAACAAATATTTTGGGCCCTGCTTCTGCTAGTTCAACTCTGAATTTGACAAGCGTATAAACAGTGTGCTGACACCACCCTTACCCTCCCTGTGTCAATCCAGACTTGACGCAAAGTCAGCGTCGGAATTTTGACTCGGGCATCTCTCAGATAAAAAAAGCCGCAACGTTTGTTTCATTACAATCAAACGGTAATTCCAGTTATCATCACAGAGATCCAAAACTTGTTTACGTGCAGACTCCAATATGGTATCTAATGTCCCATTTTTGCATCACCACCTGGACTAAAGTTACAGTCTAATCACCTCGGCAACACTGCGAAGACTGCACATGAACACATTAAAATAACTTAATGGCTAGCCATGCACCCGGACTAAAGTTACAGTCTAATCACCTCGGCAACACTGCGAAGACTGCGCTGGAACTTGAGCTGGTTGACTCCGTGTGTGACAGGCTTGCCATAAGTGCAGCCCTTGGGGACGGGGCGTTTGCGACCTCCACGGCGGACACGCACACGGTAGATGCAGAAACCTGTCAAAGAAAGAAAAAAGTGCTTATGAACAAACAGAACAGAAAATATGAATTGGAGCTCACTTGGCATAGCACTGGTTTTGTGATCCGCAGGTAACATGTTCGAATCCAGACTGGGAAGGACACGGGTCAACTTTTTCACTTTTCTTCTTTGTTTCACTTGTTTATTCTCGGAGCCGATTTCGCTAAATACCGTTCTTTCGTTTGCCTGGTTGTTTTGATTGATTGACACGATCCGATTATATTTTTTTCGACGGCGGCTAATATAGTGACGTAATCATGTGCCAAAATACTGAATCGGCTTCAGGATGGGCTTGTGAAGAAAAGTAGTCTAGGAATTTTTCTCGTCGTATTTTTTTTCCCACTGACCGTACCTTGTTTGTTTGTTTGTTTGTTTATTTGTTGCTTAACGTCCAGCCGACTACGCAGAGCCATATCAGGACGAGGAAGGGGGGGATGAAGGGGGCCACTTGTCAAGCGATTCCTGTTTACAAATGCACTAACCCATTACTTGTGTCCCAGCAGGCTTTAGTAAAACTAAATTAATACCTACTGGAAGATTACCAGTTTCCAGTATGTTAAAATAGGCTTAACCTATCTACTGCTGGACTTACATCAGAACACTAACAGATTAAACTATACATGAATCGCGAGACAAGCGGCAAGAGAAGAGATTTTTGGAAAAAATACAGGTGAATGAGCAAGAAGGCAGAAAAAAGAAAAGAATTCATGAAGAAAAAGAGAGCATGACAGGAAAGAGGAACCAAAAATCTACCTAACAGCAAACTAGAAAGCTCCTGCGGTTCCAAAAACAGGAGGGGCCTTTAATTTCATAACCGCAGTGCCCCACTGCGGGAGAGCGTATTCTCGACAATCATGCGTACAAAATACGGCGAAATCGTATGGGTTCCCAGGTCTGAACCACCCTTTCCCTTCCTATGTCAATCAAGACTTGACGCAAAGTAAACGTTGGAATTTTGACTCGGGCATCTCTCAGATAAAAAAGCCGCAACGTTTGTTTCATTACAATCAAACGGTAATTCCAGTTATCATCACAGAGATTCCGAGAACCAAAACTTTCGTGTTAAAATTGTGACAGGAGCCCTGAAAACTCGAGCCTTTGACTACTGCTGAGGCCACAAAAAAAAAAGAGGTGTGGTTAAGGTAACATAGCCAAATAAAATAGGGTAGGAAGGTAGGCAATCACTTTTTTTTCTTAACTTTTTTTTCTAATGTGTACAAATTAAACCTACTTGACAGGGAAATAAGTGTGCGACTCGGGCGCTTTCGCTTGCATTGCGTTTTTTGCACTCGTTGGCTCACGTAAGTGTAGCCTATGCGATCGTAACTTTGTCTGTCTGTGCGTTTGTGCGTGTGTTTGTGCGTGCGTGTGTTTGTGCGTGTGTATGTCTGTGGTAGAAACTTTAACATTTCGTCATTTGAAGACGTCACATTATGGCGTAAGAGGGTTAGACGTCACGCGAAGGAATTACTGAAAGTCTCGGTCATTATTATTTTGAGCGGGCCGAGACTAGTTGGCAGTCGTGTCTGTGAGTAGGCTACATGCAGACAGACAGATCTAGATCTAGTGTCTCGCTTTCTTGCACAGTGTCACCTATGCTTACTGTGTGTGTGTGTATGTGTGACGGAGTGATTGAGTTTGTGTTACTGTTTGTCGATTTCTTACGTGAGCCTTGAAGGCTTCGCCTCTTGTCTTGTGTGTTTTTTTGGTTTTTTGACAAATGTAATAAAAAGTTATAGGGTCGGCCCCTAAAAATAGGGTAGATTGGGTTACCGTAACCACACCTATTGGTTTTTTTAGGCCTAATGTAGTGCTATAAAAACGTCAACCGCTATTATGTCAGACTAAGATTATGCACCAATACAAACAAGATTTCAAACAAGAAGCACTGAATTTGAAAGCTCGTTTGAAAATGGCGACCAGATAGTGTGCTTGCCCAATATTTTGTTTCACGTTTTAGTACTTTCACTCACTTTAAAACACCTTGCCACTTTCAACAATAACAATAACAACACTTTATTGTCCATTAAAATGGAAATTTTTCTTCGGCACACCCTGCCTGTCTGTAAACGATTATAACAACAATTGTATAGGACGACACACATAAAACATAGAAGGGATACAATCAAATATGATATTGCACTATGTAAATTTACCCTCTCATATCACAGGAGTTGGGTTTCACAGCCGAGTAATCACATTACAAATATTTCCCAGAGTAACCGAGATGCATACCATAAAAACAAGGAGGGTCAAGAAGATGTAACAAAATGTCTCTGTGCATCAGCCTGTACCCTGTAACTTTAAAGATGAAGGATACCCAGTGCCACATTATGAAATTTAATCAAGCTCTGTGAATTAGTCCCAACGAAGCGAAGTCTTGTGCGAAGTTCCAAATTTCTTGCAGCTTGATGCCCTCGAGAATGCAATACATTTGTATTTATAAATTAAAACCCTCTGTACATGTGTGATTGTTGATTAAGGACTTCTTAAAAAGGTAACAGACGCAGACTTGACCGACTGTTTATTTGTTAATGTTGGTCCATGACAGAATGCTGTCAGATAACGCTTACCCTGCTGTCAAAAAAAAGATGGAGGAATTTAAAGCTGTTAAATAATGTTTCATTTGATAGGGGTTTGTACTTAACCAAGGGGAAACAGACACAGGCGTCAAAGCCGCAAGAAAAGTTTCATTAGAACCAAACGGTAATTCCAATTTTCATCATGGAGACGCCAGAGTGCAGAAAATGTGCAAAAATAAGAAATGAAACTGCAAAAAGTCATAATCATCGCCTAGAAATGAGCAGAGCGAGTGATGAGAGAACAACGATGTCATCTCCATCAGTATTGCCTACTGCACAAAAATAATTATATTATGTTATATATTGTTGCTATAGGCTTGTGAACAGTTGTGCTGCTGTCAAACAAATGACAAAGGCACTTCAAGGCATGTGGCCAACCCTTGGGCCAACCACACTTTTAATATTTTTTTCCAGGCTCTCTGGCATTCCTTCTGTACCGTTCCGGCCTCCAGAATTCATGCACCTAGTAATTCAGCTGCAGCTCCTATTTTGTGAAACCTTTCATGTGGCGTCTCTCAGATTAAAAAAAAAGCCGCAAGGAAAGTTTCATTAGAATCAAACGGTAATTCCAATTTTCATCATGGAGACGCCAGAGTGCAGAACCTTGAGAAAGTGAGCAAAAAGAAATAAAACTGCAAACAGACATAATCACTCAGAAATGACCAGGCAAAGTCAGTGATGAGAAAACAACGATGTCATCATCTCTATCACTATTGCCTGCACAAGATTTATCGAAAGTTTACCACTGGCAATTACAGACTTTTGATATTTTCATTTAATTTTGTTCTCATGTGTGAAACACCTTTCAAAAGAATATTAAGGACCATGTAGAGGTACGCAATCTAGGACCTTAAAGTCTAACAAAGGAGCCATCACTACTTAAACCAGATTGACGGTTCATCTTCCTTTTTCATCTGTGACACCGACAGAAAGCTTATGTTATATTATACGCTCACACTGAGGCCCTTCAAACAGTCTTGACACGTTTTAATCTGCAACTGAAAGGAGCTTGAAGTACAAAAATAAAATAAATAAAACAGGTGAATAAACTATCACAGGCATCTCTCAGAGTAAAATAGCCGCTCGGTTAGTTTCATTAGAATCAAACGGTAATTCCAGTTTTCCTCACCGAGATACCTGAGAGTTCGGGAGCAGAAAGCAAAAAAAAGGACAAGACGACAAAAAACTGCACAGAAATAATTGTATTATGTCACATTGTAGTTGTAGGCTAGTGCTATTGTCAAACAAATATGACCGACGTCAAGATATTAAAAAGCTTTAATCTAATTGTGGCCGACAACATTGTTATGATTGTAAGTATCTTTTTTCAGGGTCTTTGGTATACCTTCTGTACCGTTCCACCCTCCAGTATTTATGCACCTAGTAATTCAGCTGCATCTCCTATTTTGTGAACCTTTCATGTGGCGTCTCTCAGAGTAAAATAAAGCCGCAAGGAAAGTTTCATTAGAATCAAACGGTAATTCCAATTTTCATCATGGAGACGCCAGAGTGCAGAACCATGAGAAAGTGAGCAAAAAGAAATAAAACTGCAAGTGCAACCAGACATAATCATCACTCAGAAATGACCAAAATCAGTGATGAGAAAACAACGATATCATCTCTATCACTATTGCCAACACAAATTTATCGAAAGTTCACCACTGGCAATTACAGACTTGTGATATTTTCATTTAGTTTTGTTCTCATGTGTGAAACACCTTTCAAAAGAATATTAAAGGCACAGTGCAGCTCACAGCCTTCGTTTTGCGTTTTTGTTGCAGCTGAGTGCATTTACAGTTCAAAAATCCTCCTATGGTAGTAAAACAAACCCAAAACTACCCAACGACGACATCTGTGAAGCTCGACAGTTTCTTGTTCACGCGAGTGCATAAATTAACCTAGTTATTACGTGGTGTTTAGTCGGAGTTCAATTCAACTGAGTGATTCCGGCCTCCATTTTGTTTTAAACAAACTCATGATGATGCCTGACATAGTTTGCTTGTGACGTGTCCTTTTGTGCATGATATGGTGATCTACCTGATCTAAATTTAGATCCAAAAATAGGCCAAGACCAGCCGGGTCCGAGTACGAAATTAATTCGTAAAAAAATCGCAGTTCTTGACTCTTTGGGTGCAAGTCAATGAAACTTGGTAGTTCTTCTAACGGATAGCTGCCTGAGGTATGACTAAAAGCCCCAGGGGCTCCGTGCACTTGGATTTGACAAGTTCAGTACCTTTAAGGACCATGTAGAGGTACGCAATTTAGGACCTTAAAGTCCAACAAAGGAGCCATCACTACTTAAACCAGATTGACGGTTCATCTTCCTTTTTCATCTGTGACACCGACAGAAAGCTTATGTTATATTATACGCTCACACCGAGGCCCTTCAAACAGTCTTGACATGTTTTAATCTGCAACTGAAAGCGGCTTGAAGTACAAAAATAAAATAAATAAAACAGGTGAATAAACTATCACAGGCATCTCTCAGAGTAAAATAGCCGCTCGGTTAGTTTCATTAGAATCAAACGGTAATTCCAGTTTTCATCACCGAGATACCTGAGAGTTCGGGAGCAGAAAGCAAACAAGTCGCGTAAGGCGAAAATACAACATTTAGTCAAGTAGCTGTCGAACTCACAGAATGAAACTGAACGCAATGCCATTTTACAGCAAGACCGTATACTCGTGGCATCGTCAGTCCACCGCTCATGGCAAAGGCAGTGAAATTGACAAGAAGAGCGGGGTAGTAGTTGCGCTAAGAAGGATAGCACGCTTTTCTGTACCTCTCTTTGTTTTAACTTTCTGAGCGTGTTTTTAATCCAAACATATCATATCTATATGTTTTTGGAATCAGGAACCGACAAGGAATAAGATAAAAGTGTTTTTAAATTGATTTCGACAATTTAATTTTGATAATAATTTTTATATATTTAATTTTCAGAGCTTGTTTTTAATCCAAATATAACATATTTATATGTTTTTGGAATCAGAATATGATGGAGAATAAGATGAACGTAAATTTGGATCGTTTTATAAATTTTATTTTTTTTTTACAATTTTCAGATTTTTAATGACCAAAGTCATCAATTAATTTTTAAGCCACCAAGCTGAAATGCAATACCGAAGTCCGGGCTTCGTCGAAGATTACTTGACCAAAATTTCAACCAATTTGGTTGAAAAATGAGGGCGTGACAGTGCCGCCTCAACTTTCACGAAAAGCCGGATATGACGTCATCAAAGACATTTATCAAAAAAATTAAAAAAACGTTCGGGGATTTCATACCCAGGAACTCTCATGTCAAATTTCATAAAGATCGGTCCAGTAGTTTAGTCTGAATCGCTCTACACACACACACACACAGACAGACACACGCACATACACCACGACCCTCGTCTCGATTCCCCCCTCGATGTTAAAACATTTAGTCATAACTTGACTAAATGTAAAAAAAAAAAGGACAAGACGACAAAAAACTGCACAGAAATAATTGTATTATGTCACATTGTAGTTGTAGGCTAGTGCTATTGTCAAACAAATATGACCGACGTCAAGATATTAAAAAGCTTTAATCTAATTGTGGCCGACAACATTGTTATGATTGTAAGTATCTTTTTTCAGGGTCTTTGGTATACCTTCTGTACCGTTGCAGCCTCCAATATTTATGCACCTAGTAATTCAGCTGCATCTCCTATTTTGTGAACCTTTCATGTGGCGTCTCTCAGAGTAAAATAAAGCCGCAAGGAAAGTTTCATTAGAATCAAACGGTAATTCCAATTTTCATCATGGAGACGCCAGAGTACAGAACCATGAGAAAGTGAGCAAAAAGAACTAAAACTGCAACCAGACATAATCATCACTCAGAAATGACCAAAATCAGTGATGAGAAAACAACGATATCATCTCTATCACTATTGCCAACACAAATTTATCGAAAGTTTACCACTGGCAATTACAGACTTGTGATATTTTCATTTAGTTTTGTTCTCATGTGTGAAACACCTTTCAAAAGAATATTAAGGACCATGTAGAGGTACGCAATTTAGGACCTTAAAGTCCAACAAAGGAGCCATCACTACTTAAACCAGATTGACGGTTCATCTTCCTTTTTCATCTGTGACACCGACAGAAAGCTTATGTTATATTATACGCTCACACCGAGGCCCTTCAAACAGTCTTGACACCTTTTAATCTGCAACTGAAAGCAGCTTGAAGTACAAAAATAAAATAAAACAGGTGAATAAACTATCACAGGTATCTCTCAGAGTAAAATAGCCGCTCGGTTAGTTTCATTAGAATCAAACGGTAATTCCAGTTTTCATCACTGAGATACCTGGGAGCAAAAAGAAGGACAAGCCAAAAAAATCTGCACAAAAACAATTGTGTTTTGTGACATTGTAGTTGTAGACTAGTGCTGCTGTCAAACAAATATGACAGACTTTAAGACATTAAAATGCTTTAAAGTTTAATCTAATTGTGGCCAACCACATTTTAAGTATCTTTTTTCAGGGTCTTTGGCATTCCTTCTGTACCATTCCGGCCTCCAGTATTTATGCACCTAGTAATTGAAAAATTTTAATGTCTAATGTAAAGCGGGATGAGACTGCCATCCGGCGGTGAACAGCGCTATAAAAGAATGTTTTATTATTATTATTAATTCAGCTGCATCTCCTATTTTGTGAACCTTTCATGTGGCAGGGTTCCACATCACGTAGAATTAAGGGTATAATACCCTTTGACCCTCCATATCACGTACGAGATGCTCTATAAAGAGGTATAAATACGTAACTGTTTTCTTCCAAAGAGGTAAAAAAAAAACGTACGAGTCAAACGCTGAAAGGGTATAAGCCTTTGCTAGTTTACAAGCAACAGCACGTAGGCCGCCTGCTCTACTGAGACCACTAAAGTACACGCCGTGTTCGTGCCACTCCTCTGTCGTCACTGACACGCCGTGAAGCAGAGGTTGCCTCCCTTGTCCTCAAACTGCGATATCTTTAAACTGATCATCTCGATGGCACTGTTCGCTTTAGCCTGTCCGGTGCTGTCGCCTGCTAAAAAAAATGCCTCGCAAAACGAAAGAACAACAAGAAGAGCAAACGCTCGATCGAGTCACTTTCGCAGTTCTGAATATTATATGAGGCATCAGATGGACAGGAAGAAATTGCTATTCACAACACAATGAGTCACGTTCACATAAAATTTGAGCCCGGTCACTTTCATAGTTTCCGAGAAAAGCCCAACGTTAAGTTGTGTGTTGCCGAACAGAAAAGGCTAGTTATCTCCCTTGTTTTTCTGATAACGTTCGTAAAAGGCTACAGATGTAAATACTTTGATGTAAAGAATAATCCTACAAAGTTTCAATCACATCCGATGAACTTTGTCAAAGATATAAAATGTCTAATTTTTCCTTTGACGCTGACCTGTGACCTTGAAAAAGGTCAAAGGTCAACGAAACCATCGTTAAAGTGTAGAGGTCATTGGAGGTCACGACTAAACAAAATATGAGCCCGATCGCTTTGATAGTTTCCGAGAAAAGATATAAAATGTCTAATTTTTCCTTTGACGCTGACCTGTGACCTTGAAAAAGGTCAAAGGTCAACGAAACCATCGTTAAAGTGTAGAGGTCATTGGAGGTCACGACTAAACAAAATATGAGCCCGATCGCTTTGATAGTTTCCGAGAAAAGTCCAACGTTAAGGTGGTGTCTACGGACGGCCGGCCGGACAGACTAACACTGACCGATTACATAGTCACTTTTTCTCAAGTGACTCAAAAACCCGACCCCAAACAGACAAAATTGTCGTTTGCAGCCAGAGCAGCAATGAGTCAGTATCAGTCAGTATCATTATGGGTTGCAGCAAGAGCAGTGCTCAGTGAGTCAGGGAAAGACAAGGTGTTCCAGCAAAAATGGATGAGTTTCCGTGGCTTGAAAGGACCGAATGCATCGATAACACTATGATATACATGTATTGTCACAACATCAAAGGTGATAACTACCAGACAGGCAATCATATGGGAAAAAAATGACATTTCATGGATACACCGATTGTCACACATACCCTGTGAAAAATCTGGAAGGGGTATAAAAACCCTTTACTTTTTTCCTGAAAGGGTATGAATACCCTTGACTTTTGGGGTTGTGTGAAACCCTGATGTGGCGTCTCTCAGAGTAAAATAAAGCCGCAAGGAAAGTTTCATTAGAATCAAACGGTAATTCCAATTTTCATCACCGAGACGCCAGATTGCAGAAAGTGAGCAAAAGGACGAATATGACCGACTTCAAGGCATTCACAAATAATTAATCTAATTATGGTCAACCACATTTTAAGTATCTTTTTTCCGGCTCATTCTGTACTGTTCCGGCCTCTAATATTCATGCACCTAGTATTTCAGCTACAGCGCCTATTTTGTGTGAACCCTTCTTGTTTCATGGAAATAGAGGCTGCGTGTGGACTGAAGTCTAGAATATGCCATTAAGTTTAACTTACCTAAGCTAGAACCTATTGGAACGGGACTAATCTACTTATGAACACTCACGCCATCTCCAACCAGAGGTTTTCTCAAATCACCATATTTTCTTCAATATTCGACTGGAAATTACATAAAAATGTCATGTGTACAAAATTTAACAAAAACGTGCAACACCATCCGTCTCTCACTTTCATTTCCAGCCACAGGTTGACTAAATGATTTGATATCCCTTCACACAACTTGTTTACTATTGAGAAGCTTGCAGTTAAAACTAAAGAACACTGTGTCAAAAGCATCTCTCAGAATAAATATGCCGCTCGTGTAGTTTCATTAGAATCAAACGGTAATTCCAGTTTTCATCACAGAGACACCTTAAAATGACACCGACTTACCTAAAGTAGAACCCATTGGAACTGGACTAATTTACTTATGGATACTCGCGCTATCTCCAACCAGAAATTTTCTTAAATCACCAGGTTTTCCTTATTTTATCTTCAAATATTTTACTAAAAAATGTCCATGCAAACTAAGAATGGAGACGAGATCATCAGGGTGTATGTACATGTGCACAGCGGTTCACAGAAATCTATTCGACAGATGTTTATCATCAAAAATACTTTGCATGTGAATTCTTCCTGACATATTTTGATTAATTTCTTTGACAAAATCTATATATTCAGTCCAAAAAAAGGTAAAAAAGTTATGGCGGATTTGTGTAAACTTAATTTTTCAATCAATTTGAATGAAAGTTTGTTCACTTTCAGTTTCACGCCCACAGATAGACTAAATGTTTCGATATCCTTTCACACCATTACTAATGAGAAGCTCGCAGTTAAAAACAAAGGAACAAAGCGTCACAGGCATCTCTCAGAATAAAAATGCCGCTCGGGTAGTTTCATTAGAATCAAACGGTAATTCCAGTTTTCATCACAGAGATACCAGGATGCAGAAAGCAACAACAAGGACAAGACAAAAAGAAAATGCACAAAAGTAATTGCATTATGTCATGATCATTTGTATGCTTGTGCTGCTGTCAAACAAATATGACAGGCACTTTGAATTGTTTAGTGTGGACAATGTTCTATCACACAAATTCTGACCCCTCATGAAGTGGAAATCAGAATTGAGTACAAGGACTGACAAAAGGAGCAAACTGTTGTATGCTTGGGATTTTTTGTTTGAACGTAATTCTGAGCTTGGTGTAACAGCATGGCAATTTGTCTTAAAAGTAGCTTGTTACACCATAAGCGCAACAGTTGGCAAACTTGACTCAATCAGCCAATGTAAAAATAATTTAATTGTATGCTTTATTTACTGAACCCCCACCCCCAAAAATAGTCATGATTGATACTAATTACTATTATTTTACTACCTAATTTGTATAGTTTCTTGGCAAAAATGTATTCAATTCAACAGCTATCAAAAATATGTAACTTTGTTTAAAGCAACTCATTCTTTGACAAAAAGTAGCCATAAATTCATTAAGAGTGTCAAAAAACTGCATCTCAGAAAAATAAGCCGCATGAGTAGTTTCATAACTAATTCAAACAGTAATTCCAGGTATCCTCATCGAGATGTCGCGTGTTTTGTTTCTTACCTTGGGACTAAAAAACAAATTAATACAAGTTGCAAACATTGATGATAAAAAAATGAATCACAAAACTGTCACTGTGAGCAAGGGAATTCCTCATACAGTTCCATCTGAACGGTCTGAAATCACAAGTTCAACTTGACTTCTGCCTTCAGACCGTCCTAGTTCAGACTGTAAACCTCATGAAAACGATATGACAGGTGTCAGCAGATCAGTACGTGGATTGATTACACTGGATTTTTAACCTTAGTATTGATTATAAATTGGTTACATGGGGCTAATGCTGGAGTGTGCGTTTGCTTTAACTTTTGCTTTTAAGGAATTTAGGATCACAAACAAGGCCTGTATCCACACTAAATATTCACCTTGCTTGGCTCTGTAGCCCAGACGACGAGCTTTGTCGGGGCGGGTTGGCCTGGGAGTGCGGTGCACCGAGGAAAGCTGACGATACTGCCAGCAGCGCACTCGCAGCAAGAAGCGCATCACGTCGCTCTGCTTCTTGCGCCACATTTCTTGCATATATTTGTAGGCCCCCATGATGACGGTTTGGCCTGAAAAACGAAATATAGTACAGGGTGAAATATAACATTCAACTCTTCAAACACATAGGCTACAATTTACATAAGGCCAAGGTGAGGAACTGACTGGATAGCATTAGCAAATGGGCTTGTTCAGCCTTGTCTCTCGGCCAATGAAGTGCTATGATAAAACTACTGGTGCATACAACAGAATTGAAACAATAAAACACACATGCAAAACGGTGATAACGGACCCTTACTTTGTGACTACCACTGTGAACCCTACAACTACCAGAGGCAAGGCCACACGGATGCCTGTCTGAAAGTGAAACCAGAAAATGCACGGGAATGAAACTACCGTTTTTAACAGTTGGCAAAAGTTCATTAGAAAAATAATCCGGACCACACTGTATTGTCCCTTTATTGCTTAGCATGATAAACATAGAACTCACTTAGTTCTAACTTTCATCGTACAAAAGCGCCATTCGTTCAATTCTTCGTCCCTGATACACGCATTACTTTTCACTCAAATCCATGTCAACAGTATTGAAATGTCATCAAATACTACCGCAGAATGATTGTAAATTGAACGTTTAACATATACTCAGACCCACAAGGCAAGATGTTCAGATACTTGTACGTATTGACTAGATTTTAAAGTATGATATTCTTCCCAGTCACCATACCTTTTCGGCAACACGAGTAGAAAGAAAGATAACTCGTTTCCGGTTAGATTGACTAACCTCCCTTACCACTGTTCTCTTCACTGATCAATCTCCAGCTCTCTTAAGCGGGGCTCACACACAGGTGGAGCAAGCGGAGCAAGGGTGGAGTAGGCTGCACCAGGCGGAGAGATGACGCTACTTCCGTTGCAGGAGTGGAGAAAGTTGTGTGTGCGGTGCGGAGCAAGGAATAGGACACGTTTCTATTTTTTGGCTCCGGTGCAGCGGTGCAGCCAATCAGCGCACTCATCACTTTCTCCGGAAATAGTAGTGTGACACTAGGTGGCATCCCAAATAACGACGGCCGCCTTTTTCGAAAGAACTTTTTCATGGATTTTACACAAGAATGCCGAAACGGAAAGATAAAATGTGGTTTCCGCTAGATTTCAAGTCACGCTTTTCACTTTTCCGAGGAAGCCAACAGCTGAGTGTGAAGAAACGCTGCTGTTCAACTTCGAAATCTCCAGTCGCAGACGACCTTCGCTTTCGCAGTGCACATCAATGCAGGTGCGATGTTACTCATTTCGATCAGCTCGTTTTCGTATATATGTTTTTGCATTAAGATCATATACAATGATTGGAATCAAAGGAGGATTGACTTCGGCATGCAAATGCGTTGGTTTGGCCGAAATCAATACAGCAGTAATTAAGCTAGGTTCTTTCTCGTCAGTTTGTTTTTGCGACTGAAGTTTGTCTTCTGAATGTACCACTTGCTTGATTTTGATTGTTTGTTCAGCTCCTCGGCACAAAATTCATCATGCAAGATATCAATTTGTTGAATGAAAAGGGGATAAGTGAAGTTCAAACATTTATCTGCTTGCAAAAACAATCGCAGGGACAGATCTATCTGCTTCATTGACTGACAGATTGTCATTGAATTTCCAACGTAAAATGACTCGTTTGCAGACTCTCTAATTAGATCCATCGAGTGTTTGTGTTCTTAGATCCATTGGCTATGCAGGCTTTTTGCGATCATAACATTGTTTAGGTTTGTGCTGGTGTAATCTGCAGATCAGAGGAGATTGACCGCAGGGTGACGCAGTGTCAGTGATCAATGCAACTTGTGTTCGACACTCAATATTGCCTTCTACCAAACTCAAGGGCAAAACAAAAGGTACATGCTTGTGAATTCATATTATGTAATGTCTGTGAAGATTAACACCGTTTTTAGCTCTAGTCATAGCACTGCTATTCAGATACTACAGTCCAACAACCAACCCTCTAAAAGACGGTCCCCCCCCCCCCCCCCCCCACTCTCGGTGTAACATCTGTTGCTATCTGCACCTTTGTGTGGTAATGGGGAACTCTTGCTCAAATAGTTTCAGAACTGTTGATATTATAAGAGTTTTATTTACCAATGGTTCTCCCCTCCCTCCTTCATATTACACCGACACTCTCTATGCCCACCCCCCACCCCCTTCCCCCATCCCTTCCCTCTACAGGCACGTCTACTAAAGTCTGAGTCGTGATAGGATCAAGAGGATGCCACAATGATCCAGGTAACTTTGCAAATAATCATACTGATATAACAGAAGAAAGTTATTCCACAGTCATTTCTGCTTTATATACATTACAGTGTTTCACAATGCACAACAGGAATTTGTGCTAAGTTATAATCTACAAACAACAAAGACCCTCCAGCCACCACCACCCCCCCCCCCCCCCTCCTCACCTGCAACATATACATGTTCATGTCCAACTTTCCCAGTGGCTCTTAATCTTATGCCTATGACTGTTGATATTGAAGAGTAGAAAGTGTTTAGTTTTCAATGACTAAATTTTCCCTCACACACACACACACATACACACACACACACGCACAAACACACACGCACATGCACATAATGCACATAGCTGTTGTCTCCTTCTCAATCTCTCTATGTCTCTCTGTTTAATTAACATATTTGGATCACTAACTCTTCACTGAGATTCAGTGTTATGTGTTATGTGGAGTAAGATTAGTGAATGTTGCTGCTGATTCTGTTGTTCTTGCTGTTCTTCCTCCCTGCATAATCTTTTTACTCCTTAAACAGTTTTTTCTTATTACTACAGTGCGTCTATGGAGTGTACATCAGAGATGTGATGGGACCAAAAGCATTCCAAAATGAAACAGGTAACTTTTTAAACTGGTCTTCATTTGGTTTATTGAGAAGTTGGTTCACATGATACATTTCAGAGTCGTCCTTTTAAATTCGTTAAATATTGCACCAGTCACTACATCTATAGATGACCATGCTGATTAGTTTCAAACTGTGTACATAGCCAGCGTATCCCCACCCGTACTTCCCTCAGTTCCCAAACTACCCTTCTACAGCCCCCACCCTTCCCATCTCCCCAAACTCATTAGATCACTGACATGACACTGATCTTTATTTTATGATTAAATGTTTTTTGAGTAAAATCATATAGACTGTTGGTGCTGCTAATGTTGTTGTGACTATTCTTCCTCTGTGTATTCTTTCTTAATCTTTTCTTCAGATTGCAGTTCTCCCATGCACCACATCGTCTATCAATGGAGTCTACAACATTGTCTGAGATGTGATTTGAGTACGAGAATGTCAAAATGATGAAGGTAAACTTTTAAACACATAGAGCTGAACAAACTGCTGAATTCAAACAAAATCTTAACACTAAATGTCAGGGTATTTATCTCCATGCAGATTGTGAGGTTAAATTGCAGAGAGTTATTATGCAATGTGTGACTTGCATCGAGTTGTGTCGCTATGCAGAGTGTGACTTTTCTTGTCTAATTGCCGTACAATTCAATGGAAGATACTCAGATTAAAGAAAGTCTTACATTGGGAGGTAGGAATGTGCTTTTGCATGGTTTGTGACAAGACAAACTTTCCTTATAAGAGCTTAAAGATACATTCCATGACGTTTGAACCAAAATGTCAGCTATCATAGATCTCTCGAACTAAACAAAATGAGGGTAACCTTCTACCGGAACGCATACCAAAAGCTCTTTAGCTTGGTTACCACCCTTTCGAGGGCAGGTAATTTGAGTAGTTTTTTTGACATCTAGCATATATGAGATCTTAGTCAATGCATCCCTCAGACAACCAGTGACACCGTTAATGACACATGAAGCAATAAGGTAACTATCAGATAACACTTGTATACACAAAATCCACTCGGACAAGATCAACAAAATCTTACGATCTTGTTAACTCATTGGAGACGTAATGTTTTAATCCTTTTTTGTTGTTGTTGAAAATGTGCTGAAAAAAGAAGATTACAGCTAGATCAAAACTCAAAAGTGTTCCAAATTACCCCTCCATTTGACCTGTGAACTCGCCACTGTGTTGACCTTTGTCATGCATAAGATATAGTTAATAATCACCAAATATTAACTAACTAGGTCAACAGGTCAAGAAATATTAAGCATTTTTGTGGGCTGCATTTGTTTCATTTGTGTCACCTTTTATGTTTATACTTTTGCAGGCTGGTGTGGAGTTCTGATGTTGCCAGGGCGATGGAAGACACATACATAAGACATATAAACAAGCTTCCCTGTGAAGTGTTTTGATCACAAATCACCATTATTTTACACATTTATGCATATCTATGCTCAGCTCAGACTTGTGCTTTGAAATTTGATGTTTAAGTACTAGCTAAAACCCTGAATAAAGTCTTCGCAGTACATGGAATGGGATCAAAAGTGTGTGTGTGTGTGTGTGTGTGTGTGTGTGTGTGTGTGTGTGTGTGTGTGAAAACAACATTCAAAAATGTGACCCTCCACCACGGAATGAGTCGCATGTCACCTCGCGCGGTTTTGCGCTAGGCTTAATATAAGTCTGGGGGGTGTCTGGTAACTGTCTGAGGGTCACCTTAGTCACAGGCTTATAACTCGAAAGGTTTTCGCTCTTTTCTAAAACGGTTTTCACCACTGGATAGAGCATTCAAAACTCTTTAGGAAAATGTAAAAATATAAAAATCATGCTAAGATGACATGCGACTCATTCCGTGGTGGAGGGTCACAAATGAGGGTGAGATAAAACATAAACAAGAAGGGCAAAGCCCATACGACTCACATGCTTGACCTTGACCTTCAAATAACTAAACCTAGCAAGGTCATCCAAGGTCATGCAACACAAAGCTGTTAATTCAAGACATAGGAAGTACAATGGTGCTTATTGGCTCTTTCTACCATGAGATATGGTCACTTTTAGTGGTTCACTACCTTATTTTGGTCACATTTCATAAGGGTCAAAGTGACCTTGACCTTGATCATATGTGACCAAATGTGTCTCATGATGAAAGCATAACATGTGCCCCACATAATTTTTAAGTTTGAAACAGTTATCTTCCATAGTTCAGGGTCAAGGTCACTTCAAAATATGTATACAATCCAACTTTGAAGAGCTCCTGTGACCTTGACCTTGAAGCAAGGTAAACCAAACTGGTATCAAAAGATGGGGCTTACTTTGCCCTATATATCATATATAGGTGAGGTATTCAATCTCAAAAACTTCAGAGAAAATGGGAAAAATGGGAAAAATAGCTGTTTTTAGGCAACATTTATGGCCCCTGCGACCTTGACCTTGAAGCAAGGTCAAGATGCTATGTATGTTTTTTGGGGCCTTGTCATCATACATCATCTTGCCAAATTTGGTACTGATAGACTGAATAGTGTCCAAGAAATATCCAACGTTAAAGTTTTCCGGACGGACGGACGGACGACTCGGGTGAGTACATAGACTCACTTTTGCTTCGCATGTGAGTCAAAAAAGCTACAGCACAGATACTTTTTTGTTTTTTGTCTAGCGTCAAGGACGGATCCAGGGGGGGGGGGGGGTTCCTGTCACCCCCCCCCCCCCCCCCCCCCCGGCCTGAACATGTATCTCCTCCAAGGGTGAAAATGAAATAAAAATCAACAAATCATGACAAATATTCGGAGAACGCGCCAGCTAGATTCCACATATTCTCATCTACATTTCAAAACGTCCAGACCCTAGCGCCCTCAACTAATGAACCCCTAACACAATTGGGAACCTGATACGGTCCGGCCATGAGCGTTCTATATCGTCCTCTTTAGAAACTTGTTGCGCTGTTGACACACGTACGTTTCTATTTGCAAACATCCATAAAGTAATATTTTGTTAATCATGTTTAAAACATTTCTTCTGAGTAGAATGAAGCTAAATGAAACCACACACAAAATGAAAAAAATTAAATCTAAATCAAAGCCATATTGCGCGTAACATAAAGCAACAGTCTAACAGTCTGCAAGAGAGATTGTTAGTAGTAGATCTAAAAGAAAAGAATGGATTCCATGGAAGCTAGTGTAACTATGCACATTGAACATCTTTGAAGCTTCGGATATAACTCGATAAAACAAAAAAGAACCAAAACTTAAAACATGTCCCAACAGTTGTTAGTCCACCTCTCTCTTCACCCGACCCCCACACTCACATATTTTGTGTCTGAAAAGCTCTAAAACGCACTGGCACACACACACACACACACACACTGACTTATACAGAGTCCATTTAGAAATATGTTCAGTAATTGCGTTAAAAGACAAGACTTTTGTCTCCTTTGGTAAACATCACGGTGTTTTTTCCCGCCACTGCTTATCCACGTGTAACAATAGTTCCCATCAGACAGCGCGGGCGGAGAAACTACGTCATATCATAGGGGAATCCCCTACCGGAGCAGGATCGGAGCAGCCTGCTCCGGAACCGGAGCTTGTGTGTGAGAGGGCAGGTGGAGAGCGGAGCAGGATCGGAGCAGCCTGCTCCGCTTGCTCCGCCTGTGTGGGGCTCACACACAGGCGGAGCAAGCGGAGCAGGCTGCTCCGATCCTGCTCCGCTCTCCACCTGCCCTCTCACACACAAGCTCCGGTTCCGGAGCAGGCTGCTCCGATCCTGCTCCGGTAGGGGATTCCCCTATGATATGACGTAGTTTCTCCACCCGCGCTGTCTGATGGGAACTATTGTTACACGTGGGTAAGCAGTGGCGGGAAAAAAACACCGTGATGTTTACCAAAGGAGACAAAAGTCTTGTCTTTTATCGCAATTACTGAACATATTTCTAAATGGACTCTGTATAAGTCAGTGTGTGTGTGTGTGTGTGTGCCAGTGCGTTTTAGAGCTTTTCAGACACAAAATATGTGAGTGTGGGGGTCGGGTGAAGAGAGAGGTGGACTAACAACTGTTGGGACATGTTTTAAGTTTTGGTTCTTTTTTGTTTTATCGAGTTATATCCGAAGCTTCAAAGATGTTCAATGTGCATAGTTACACTAGCTTCCATGGAATCCATTCTTTTCTTTTAAATCTACTACTAACAATCTCTCTTGCAGACGGTTAGACTGTTGCTTTATGTTACGCGCAATATGGCTTTGATTTAGATTTAGTTTTTTTCATTTTGTGTGTGGTTTCATTTAGCTTCATTCTACTCAGAAGAAATGTTTTAAACATGATTAACAAAATATTACTTTATGGATGTTTGCAAATAGAAACGTACGTGTGTCAACAGCGCAACAAGTTTCTAAAGAGGACGAAAAAGAACGCTCATGGCCGGACCGTATCAGGTTGGGGGGGGGGGGGGGGGGGGGGGGGGCCCAATTGTGTTAGGGGTTCATTAGTTGAGGGCGCTAGGGTCTGGACGTTTTGAAATGTAGATGAGAATATGTGGAATCTAGCTCGCGCGTTCTCCGAATATTTGTCATGATTTGTTGATTTTTATTTCATTTTCACCCTTGGAGGAGATACATGTTCAGGCCGGGGGGGGGGGGGGGGGGAGATACAGGTGACAGGAAACCCCCCCCCCCCTGGATCCGTCCTTGACGCTAGACAAAAAACAAAAAAGTATCTGTGCTGTAGCTTTTTTTATGTTTTATCTCACCCTCATTTGTGACCCTCCACCACGGAATGAGTCGCATGTCATCTTAGCATGATTTTTATATTTTTACATTTTCCTAAAGAGTTTTGAATGCTCTATCCAGTGGTGAAAACCGTTTTAGAAAAGAGCGAAAACCTTTCGAGTTATAAGCCTGTGACTAAGGTGACCCTCAGACAGTTACCAGACACCCCCCAGACTTATATTAAGCCTAGCGCAAAACCGCGCGAGGTGACATGCGACTCATTCCGTGGTGGAGGGTCACATTTTTGAATGTTGTTTTCACACACACACACACACACACACACACACACACACACACACACACACACACACACACACACACACACACACACACACACACACACACTTTTAATCCCATTCCATGTACTGCGAAGACTTTATTCAGGGTTTTAGCTAGTACTTAAACATCAAATTTCAAAGCACAAGTCTGAGCTGAGCATAGATATGCATAAATGTGTAAAATAATGGTGATTTGTGATCAAAACACTTCACAGGGAAGCTTGTTTATATGTCTTATGTATGTGTCTTCCATCGCCCTGGCAACATCAGAACTCCACACCAGCCTGCAAAAGTATAAACATAAAAGGTGACACAAATGAAACAAATGCAGCCCACAAAAATGCTTAATATTTCTTGACCTGTTGACCTAGTTAGTTAATATTTGGTGATTATTAACTATATCTTATGCATGACAAAGGTCAACACAGTGGCGAGTTCACAGGTCAAATGGAGGGGTAATTTGGAACACTTTTGAGTTTTGATCTAGCTGTAATCTTCTTTTATCAGCACATTTTCAACAACAACAAAAAAGGATTAAAACATTACGTCTCCAATGAGTTAACAAGATCGTAAGATTTTGTTGATCTTGTCCGAGTGGATTTTGTGTATACAAGTGTTATCTGATAGTTACCTTATTGCTTCATGTGTCATTAACGGTGTCACTGGTTGTCTGAGGGATGCATTGACTAAGATCTCATATATGCTAGATGTCAAAAAACTACTCAAATTACCTGCCCTCGAAAGGGTGGTAACCAAGCTAAAGAGCTTTTGGTATGCGTTCCGGTAGAAGGTTACCCTCATTTTGTTTAGTTCGAGAGATCTATGATAGCTGACATTTTGGTTCAAACGTCATGGAATGTATCTTTAAGCTCTTATAAGGAAAGTTTGTCTTGTCACAAACCCTGCAAAAGCACATTCCTACCTCCCAATGTAAGACTTTCTTTAATCTGAGTATCTTCCATTTAATTGTACGGCAATTAAACAAGAAAAGTCACACTCTGCATAGCGACACAACTCGATGCAAGTCACACATTGCATAATAACTCTCTGCAATTTAACCTCACAATCTGCATGGAGATAAATACCCTGACATTTAGTGTTAAGATTTTGTTTGAATTCAGCAGTTTGTTCAGCTCTATGTGTTTAAAAGTTTACCTTCATCATTTTGACATTCTCGTACTCAAATCACATCTCAGACAATGTTGTAGACTCCATTGATAGACGATGTGGTGCATGGGAGAACTGCAATCTGAAGAAAAGATTAAGAAAGAATACACAGAGGAAGAATAGTCACAACAACATTAGCAGCACCAACAGTCTATATGATTTTACTCAAAAAACATTTAATCATAAAATAAAGATCAGTGTCATGTCAGTGATCTAATGAGTTTGGGGAGATGGGAAGGGTGGGGGCTGTAGAAGGGTAGTTTGGGAACTGAGGGAAGTACGGGTGGGGATAAGCTGGCTATGTACACAGTTTGAAACTAATCAGCATGGTCATCTATAGATGTAGTGACTGGTGCAATATTTAACGAATTTAAAAGGACGACTCTGAAATGTATCATGTGAACCAACTTCTCAATAAACCAAATGAAGACCAGTTTAAAAAGTTACCTGTTTCATTTTGGAATGCTTTTGGTCCCATCACATCTCTGATGTACACTCCATAGACGCACTGTAGTAATAAGAAAAAACTGTTTAAGGAGTAAAAAGATTATGCAGGGAGGAAGAACAGTAAAAACAACAGAATCAGCAGCAACATTCACTAATCTTACTCCACATAACACATAACACTGAATCTCAGTGAAGAGTTAGTGATCCAAATATGTTAATTAAACAGAGAGACATAGAGAGATTGAGAAGGAGACAACAGCTATGTGCATTATGTGCATGTGCGTGTGTGTTTGTGCGTGTGTGTGTGTGTGTGTATGTGTGTGTGTGTGTGAGGGAAAATTTAGTCATTGAAAACTAAACACTTTCTACTCTTCAATATCAACAGTCATAGGCATAAGATTAAGAGCCACTGGGAAAGTTGGACATGTATATGTTGCAGGTGAGGAGGGGGGGGGGGGTGGTGGTGGCTGGAGGGTCTTTGTTGTTTGTAGATTATAACTTAGCACAAATCCCTGTTGTGCAGTGTGAAACACTGTAATGTATAAGCAGAAATGACTGTGGAATAACTTTCTTCTGTTATATCAGTATGATTATTTGCAAAGTTACCTGGATCATTGTGGCATCCTCTTGATCCTATCACGACTCAGACTTTAGTAGACGTGCCTGTAGAGGGAAGGGATGGGGGAAGGGGGTGGGGGGTGGGCATAGAGAGTGTCGGTGTAATATGAAGGAGGGAGGGGAGAACCATTGGTAAATAAAACTCTTATAATATCAACAGTTCTGAAACTATTTGAGCACGAGTTCCCCATTACCACACAAAGGTGCAGATAGCAACAGATGTTACACCGAGAGTGGGGGGGGGGGGGGGGGACTTTTAGAGGGTTGGTTGTTGGACTGTAGTATCTGAATAGCAGTGCTATGGGGTGAGGGTGGTGCTGGGGCGGAGTATGTATCGTACGTAACTTGAATTGGATATTAATAAGCATGGTCACTCAGACTAGAGCTAAAAACGGTGTTAATCTTCACAGACATTACATAATATGAATTCACAAGCATGTACCTTTTGTTTTGCCCTCGAGTTTGGTAGAAGGCAATATTGAGTGTCGAACACAAGTTGCATTGATCACTGACACTGCGTCACCCTGCGGTCAATCTCCTCTGATCTGCAGATTGCACCAGCACAAACCTAAACAATGTTATGATCGCAAAAAGCCTGCATAGCCAATGGATCTAAGAACACAAACACTCGATGGATCTAATTAGAGAGTCTGCAAACGAGTCATTTTACGTTGGAAATTCAATGACAATCTGTCAGTCAATGAAGCAGATAGATCTGTCCCTGCGATTGTTTTTGCAAGCAGATAAATGTTTGAACTTCACTTATCCCCTTATCATTCAACAAATTGATATCTTGCATGATGAATTTTGTGCCGAGGAGCTGAACAAACAATCAAAATCAAGCAAGTGGTAGATATCTACATTCAGAAGACAAACTTAATTCAGTCGCAAAAACAAACTGACGAGAAAGAACCTAGCTTAATTACTGCTGTATTGATTTCGGCCAAACCAACGCATTTGCATGCCGAAGTCAATCCTCCTTTGATTCCAATCATTGTACATGATCTTAATGCAAAAACATATATACGAAAACGAGCTGATCGAAATGAGTAACATCGCACCTGCATTGACTGTACTGCGAAAGCGAAGGTCGTCTGCGACTGGAGATTTCGAAGTTGAACAGCAGCGTTTCTTCACACTCAGCTGTTGGCTTCCTCGGAAAAGTGAAAAGCGTGACTTGAAATCTAGCGGAAACCACATTTTATCTTTCCGTTTCGGCATTCTTGTGTAAAATCCATGAAAAAGTTCTTTCGAAAAAGGCGGCCGTCGTTATTTGGGATGCCACCTAGTGTCACACTACTATTTCCGGAGAAAGTGATGAGTGCGCTGATTGGCTGCACCGCTGCACCGGAGCCAAAAAATAGAAACGTGTCCTATTCCTTGCTCCGCACCGCACACACAACTTTCTCCACTCCTGCAACGGAAGTAGCGTCATCTCTCCGCCTGGTGCAGCCTACTCCACCCTTGCTCCGCTTGCTCCACCTGTGTGTGAGCCCCGCTTTAGAATAATAATAAAGAGACAATCACACATAAACAAATTATCACGAGCTTTCATCTGATTGTTAACACAACACCTTACATACAACGATTCCTATATAAGAATTTACTTGCTTTGCTTTTCCGCTGATGTCTCGCTAATGAAATTGTTTTTTGGAACTCAATAAAATTAGTTGAAGGTACGTAACTCCTTACTGAAAAAGACTGTCACATTATGTACGATTGCTCCCCTTACACAAGAATCTGAAAAAATATGTTACTAGTTTCATGTATAGATTAGTACGCAAAGTAACTGTTTTTTATATTTAGTCAAGTTTTGACTAAATATTTTAACATCGAGGGGGAATCGAAACGAGGGTCGTGGTGTATGTGCGTGTGTGTGTGTGTGTGTCTGTGTGTGTGTGTGTGTGCGTGTGTGTGCGTGTGTGTAGAGCGATTCAGACCAAACTACTAGACCGATCTTTATGAAATTTGACATGAGAGTTTCTGGGAATGATATCCATGAACGTTTTTTTTTCCTTTTTTTGATAAATCCCTTTGATGACGTCATATCCGGCTTTTTGTAAAAGTTGAGGCGGCACTGTCACGCCCTCATTTTTCAATCAAATTGATTGAAATTTTGGCCAAGCAATCTTCGACGAAGCCCGGACTTTGGTATTGCATTTCAGCTTGGTGGCTTAAAAATTAATTAATGACTTTGATCATTAAAAATCTGAAAATTGTAATTTTTTTTATTTTTTTCTAAAACGATCCAAATTTACGTTCATCTTATTCTTCATCATTTTCTAATTCCAAAAACATATAAATATGTTATATTCGGATTAAAAACAAGCTCTGAAAATTAAATATATAAAAATTATTTTCAAAATTAAATTGTCGAAATCAATTTAAAAACACTTTCATCTTATTCCTTGTTGGTTCCTGATTCCAAAAACATATAGATATGATATGTTTGGATTAAAAACACGCTCAGAAAGTTAAAACAAAGAGAGGTACAGAAAAGCGTGCTATCCTTCTTAGCGCAACTACTACCCCGCTCTTCTTGTCAATTTCACTGCCTTTGCCATGAGCGGTGGACTGACGATGCTACGAGTATACGGTCTTGCTGCGTTGCATTGCGTTCCGTTTCATTCTGTGAGTTCGACAGCTACTTGACTAAATATTGTATTTTCGCCTTACGCGACTTGTTGTTTTATATTGTTCCTGACTCACTCATGTTGAGGTGTGATCTTTTGATTGTTGATTTGTTTTCATATCCAAAAACGAATCTTAAAAAGGTCATCCGCAATAGTGGTCTTGTGGTAAAGTCAGATGGGTAAAGTTTTTCGATAAAACTTTCGAACCATACTCGAATTTCTAAGAAATATCTTTGAAATTAGATCGTTAAATAATTTTAGTTGTTATTTTTGACCTCATCACTCCCTGAATTTACAAAAAAGTTAACCAAAAAAAAGTGTATCACTTTTACAAGGGGTAGACTCCAGCTTTAAAAAATACATGTACAATCTAAGTACTGATCAATACTTGAACTATACATCTCGAACTCGACTGAGAAAGCGACAGAACTGCTCGTCGGCGTATTCAGAAAATAAGTGTTACAGTGTTGCTAATAAAAATAATCAGTGTCATCTCATTACGCCTGCCTTGTGCTTTAATTGTTTTGTACCCTCAGGCACAGGGTGCTCATTTTTTCTCCGGTGTGTGTGTGTGTCAGTGTGTGTGTGTGTGTGTGTGTGTGTCAGTGTGTGTGTGTGTGTGTGTGTGTGTGAGTGTGTGTGTGTGTGTATGTGTGTGTGTGTGTATGTGTATATATGTCAGTGTGTGAGTGTATGTGTGTGTGCATAAGTGCGTGTGTTTGTGTGTGTGTGTTTGTGTACGGTGTGTGTGTGTTCGTGTGTGTGTGTGTGTGTGTGTGTGTGTGTGTGTGTGTGTGTGAGTGTGAGTGTATGTGCATAAGTGCGTGCATGTGTGCATGTGTTTGTGTGTTTGTGTGTGTGTGTGTGTGTGTGTGTTTGTGTGCGTGTGTTAGTGTGTGTGTGTGTGTGTTTGTGTGTGTGTGAGAGAGAGACAGTTTGTGTGTGTGTGTGTGAGAGAGAGACAGTTTGTGTGTGTGTGTGTGTGAGTGTGTGTGTGTGTGTGTGTGTGTGTTTGTGTGACGTGTGTGACGTTTGTGTCCCTTTCTGGTTGGCAGTATATGCACGCGCGAGCGAACGTCTGTAATGATGTATGCGTGCTTCTGGGTCAATGCGACAAGCCCTGAGTGTGCATCGCATGGCTAAGCAGATCAAGTTCCCCGTGCCGTTTTATTCTTCAATAAAACTGACGATCACGGGTAGGCTACATACAGACTGGGTTTACCACCCCCGGGCTGATAACGGGATTAGCACGGCGGTGCAGCCATCACGCTTCGAATCGATCGATACTCAGTAAAGGTGAAGGTCGATCGATTGATACACATATTTTGCGTCCCGGGCCCCGCCGGTCGGTTCGCCGGTGTGTCAGTCTTGCAGACTCTAGAAGTTCCTAAGGCCCGGCGCTCACATAGGTAACTTCAGCAGGACACCGTCGGAGACGACGCACTGCAGCTTATCCCAGCCCGCTACACGTTGCGTGAAAGGAAAACAGGCCAAGTACTCGTCGTAATCCCTATCGCAGCATCAATAATATGCAGTGCGTCGTCTGTGCCGCTGAAACTGCGCAGGTATATTCTGCCTTTGACGGGCAGCCACCATCATAATTCAATTTTCATACGGCGATGATAAAGAACATGGCTTTGTCAGTAGCACTGTGGCACCTACAATAACACAATTCTGCCAGCAATGACTACAGGCGGAACCAATACCGTCACGGCTGTGTCACAGTGTGGTATTTATTATTCTCATGTTGACCGGCCGCGCTAACCCGGCGGCAGAGGTTATTATAAATTGATTGGCCTGCAAGGGGTCACTGACTTAGCCGACTGACCCGCGGGCTCCAGCCCAAATGATCGTTCGATCCGTCCAATTCTAATGCATTTTTGACCCGGCGATGACTTACGCCAGGCCGCTTAAACTATGAATTATTATCCATCATAATTGATATTGCCTGCAACAGATACTCAGTCGGCATGTCTGTCGGCAGCCCCACCGTTCGGCCACAGTAGGTTTATAGCTGACCAGCGAATGCTACACCGAAAGAACGATTCTTTACCGGCGTCCTCGCTATGACCTTAAAACTGTTAACTGGCGATTCGCACACACAAAATAAAAATAAATTAAGGTTACCCGATCAAAGGGCGGTATAAACTCAGTTTTAAATACCGGCGTCAATGTTACGTCCCCGGGCATTGCTAAATTGAGTACTCTCAACTGACCCCACACAAAGCTAAAAATTCATCACTTGAAAGATCAATCAGTGTGTCAGTCGAGTCAGTGCCGGGTGACATTGACTTTTTGGCGGGTCGGTCATGCTGAATCACGAGCCTGACTCGATGCCTGTCTGGAAACGATTGCGTAAATGTGACGTAACAGTACTGATCATTGCCGGTAAAACCGTTCACAGAAAAAACCGGGAGCCGGCCGGGTTGGAGAAAACCCTGCAATAAAAAACAACCACTGAACAACACAAAAAAACAAAAGGTTAGGTCTTGGCATCGGTCCTAAAAACGAAATAAATAACTCTGGTTCTAGGAGCAGACGGCACTGAAACTGGGAAGGTAACCACGAAAATTCCGGGCTGCTTGTCTGCATCATAGATTATGTTAACAGACCCTCTCCGGCTGTTTTCCACCGTCTCTCCTTCCCCCCACTCTCCACCACCCCCTGTCGCGGTTTCCCGCCCTCGGTTCACACCCCCCCGTCCCCCCCCCCCCTCCCCCCCTCTTACCACTCTGGAACCGGGGCCCCTGAACATGGATTTTCAGAGCGCGGAAGTTGCTGAAACAAGAGAGAGAGAGAGAGAGGGAAAGAAAACGAGACTTGCTTGGTTTCCATGCTGTCTGTGTGTTGTGTGTACAATTTTGAGTCACTAGAGTGTGCGCGTGTGTGTGTCAGGGGTGTGTGTGTGTGATCGTTGCATAGCAGACGGTCGCTCCCTCTCCGAATCTGTGACATCCGAGACATTCACCACGAGGGTTGTACGAGGGCACTGTGTCTTTTGCGGCATTCATCGAAACAAAAGTTGTTGAACCGAACGAAGAAGAATCGTCCTGAACTGGAGACAGAACTGACTGGATATTATTACCTCTCTCTTCCCAAGGTTAGTGGTTATGCTTGCGTTTGTTTGTTTGTCCGTCCGCTTACAAGTGTGAGAAACTGGTGTTCGAATGATGATCAAATGTCTGTGTTATATTTGTGTGCCTCTATGCGTACTAGTAAACACAGCAGAGATTGGACTGACGATTCAGTTCCCGGCGAGACACCGGAGTCAAGATCGAGTGCAAGCATGGTGTCAAAATCGATCAGAGCGCAGTTCTATGAGATCAGTGTGTATCTATGCAGAAAGCGATAATAACACACACGTGCGCAAGGTAGCAGACCCTGTCTTTTCAAACCCAGGGTAAAACCAATCAGCGTCTGTTAAGATCTCCTCGTGTTCGTGAGGTTAATCAAATCTTCTTGCGGATGTCGATACATTACAGTCGATGATCACAGGGCAGATTCTTATGCTGATCAGAAGTGTTCAGCATACCTTTTGTGACACGATGGCGGCCGGTGTGTCAGAATGAGGAGGGTATCGATTTTGGCGTGATCGTGTTAAGTTGTGACTGTTCATTGTGTTGGTGTGTATGTTACGC
>NC_090251.1:37920071-37957571 GCF_037325665.1 Littorina saxatilis | reverse complement strand
TAGTAATCGTCTTATGTGACTGTATGGCAATCCAAGGCGAGCTATAGTGATGGTAATGAACTGGAAACCTACGTATGCCTGTATTACAGTGTATTACAGTGTCTGACCATCGCAGTGACGATTTATGAGACAATAATAAGTTCATGTGCCAACGCAAGACGAAAAAACAATGCTGCGAACGAACACTATAATAGAACATTGACTGTGCAGCGCAAAGCCAAGCCCAGCGCTGTGTTTTGTCGAGTGTTGACCCGCGGACAGAGAAGCCTGTCCTCAGTTCATGTTTCCTGTAACCGTTGCATTGCTTAATTGACACTGGTTTAATTATTGTCGAACATGGTGATGTTGGCCGATGTCTCCCTAGGCTGTGCACTTCACTGTTATCTGTTATCTGGCGTCCTGATATATTTTCTTCCCGCGTGTGTGTATGTGTGTCTGTCTGTCTGTCTGTCTGTTTGTCTGTGTGTGTGTGTGTGTGTGTGGGGGGGTGTTATAAATGAAACCAGCGTAATGCGTCGAGTGTTTTGCTGTGTGCGAGCATTATTTTGACACTTGCATGCTTGAATATTTTTCTGATCTTTGTTCCACGACTCTGCTGCCTTACCTTGAAGACGTGTGTGTGTGTGTGTGTGTGTGTGTGTGTGTGTGTGTGTGTGTGTGTGTGTGTGTGTGTGTGTGTGTGTGCATGTGTGTGTGTGTGTTTTCGGTAGGTGTACTTGTGTGGATGTATAAGTGTATTGATGGGTCACGACCAAACTACGCGACATCGACTTACATGTAAAACTGCTCCGTGTGCTGGATGCTTGAAACGTTATTTCTTAGTAAGTGTTGTTCCTGTTGTTGCTTCAAATGACTAAAAACATTTCCTCGTCATTTGTTTCATGTTGTATACACTCAGGACCATTTCATCTCCGTTCATTTTGTCAACTTTTTTCTGACAGCCGCGTCAGCGATTTTGACAGGACCATGTCAAAATTGTGTCATGTTCATTCATTTTGTTTTCCTACTTTGTATAAAAACGTTTATGACCTCTTTGTTTACCCGCTTTTCGCTATAGCTTTCCCCTGTTTTTCGCTCCTTAACCACTGTTATTCCCTTTTAGAGAGAGAGACCCGTTCACTGATGCTTGTCCCATGCCTAGCTACTGATGCCCAGCCCTGGTTCTTCTTCTTCAAAGAAGTTGTAACCTAAATTTTGAATGCCTTTAGACATCGTTAATTTCAGATCCAGGGTTGGTTGTTTTTACGCAATATCGGCCAGGTGCTCGCAAAAATTGTTTTTTCTTGATCTTGACACCGTCCTGGTATATATGTTTTTAGTTTTTCACGGACAAAATGGTTTTCGAACAGCTCTCTTCATCTTTTTCCATGCACATTTCTTGTGTGTGTACTACGAGAAAAATATTGAATGTTTTAACTCCACACCCTTAAACCCCATACCCGACTCAAAATCGCAACCTTCCTATTTTAGTCAACCAATTGGAAGTAAGCGTTACGGGCATATGCTTTGGAACATTATATTCGTGCATAGTTTTGTGACACATGTTTTTGTCATTTTGCTGATGGTTTTATTGTCAGGAGATGTCCACCCAAACCCAGGCCCGCCTGGTAGAGAGCATGTTAAAGATACCTCTATTTTGCATATAAATGTACGTAGTTTGCGAAACAAGATTGATATTTTACAATGTGAAGTTAAAGAGCACGATATTGTGACTTTGTCAGAAACTTGGTTGTGTGACTCGATATCAAACGACAGTTTATGCCTCAAAGGATTTCATCCCCCAGTGCGTCTTGATAGGCCAGATGGATATGGAGGGGTAGCTGTTTATGTGAAAAACGATTTTATTTGCAAACCAAGGCCTGATTTGTTAATTCCAGGCCTTGAAGCAGTCTGGGTAGAAACTAAATTATTGCAAGAAACTGTGCTGGTTGGTTCATTTTACCGACCACCAGACTCTCGGATTGATTATTGGCACTTGGTTGACGAATCTGTAAAGCAAGTAATGAGAACACCACATAAATTTCTAATTCTTGGAGACTTTAACGAAGATTTTTTGAATAATCCATCTCCCCACTTTCTTAATTTAATACAAAAAAACAATCTGCACCAGCTCGTTACTGAACCCACACGTATTACAGAAACTAAATCCTCATGCATCGATCTGATCCTGACCACGAGTATAAACTTAATCAGTGAAGTTGTAGTGTTACCCCCCATTTGTAGTGACCATTCTGTGCCATGTGTAAAATTAACGTCACAGAGACTAAAAAAAGGTCAGTTCAAAAGGACTATATATAATTATGCCAAGTTAGATGTTGATACATTTTTGTTTGAATTGAACAAAATTGATCTTTTGAACACAGTTTTAAATGCGTCCATTGACGAAGCTGCTGCCTTGTTTTCTGAACATTTATTCCGTGTTGCAAAAACATGTATGCCTGTTAAGATAATAACAGTACGTGAAGATGATGCCCCATGGATGACTGAACATATTTTACAATTACGAAACGCAAAAAATTGTATACATCAAGTTGCTAAGCGCTTAAATACACCTGAGCAGTGGGCATTATTCCGCCTGACTAGAAATCAGTATACAGATGAAATTCGTAAAAGAAAAAGAGATTATTTTCTAGAACTTGATGAGAGGATAAATTGTAAACAGAACTTCGGAAGCAAAAATTGGTGGCAACTTGTTAATTCCTTCTTGAAGAAAAAAGGTGTTGCATGTAACGAAATTCCACCGCTAGAAGATAATGGAAAAATTATTGATAACATTTGTGAAAAAACGATTTTGTTTAATAATTATTTTGAAAGCCAGTCTAAAGTTGAAAATCCAGACGATCCCCTGCCCGAGGCAAATTGGTGTAATACATCTTTATCGACTTTTGAATTAACAGAAGCTGAAGTTGTCCAAGTGTTAAGGAATTTAAATTTATCCAAGGCCGTGGGCCCTGACGGAATACATAATAAATTGCTTGTAGATGGATTACCTGTTATCGTTCCACCGCTTACAGTTCTCTTTAACAGATCCTTGTCTGAGGGTGTTTTTCCAGTTGTCTGGAAAACTGCTCACATTACGCCCATTTTTAAGAAAGGCGATAGGAGTGCTTGTTCCAACTACCGTCCAATCTCTTTGCTGAGTTGTATTGGGAATGTGCTTGAAAAATGTATACAAATCCGTGTGTTTGGTTATTTGAAAAATTATGATTTGATTACACACTGCCAATCTGGTTTTATTGCTGGTGATTCGACTGTTTATCAACTATTGAGTATATATGATGATTTTTGTGTTGCACTTGATAAAAACATTATGTCACAGGCAATATTTTTTGATGTATCCAAAGCTTTTGATAAAGTCTGGCATCGCGGTCTGCTCCACAAGCTTGAGGCGATAGGTATAAGAGGTCCCTTGCTTGTTTGGTTTGAACATTACTTGAGCGATCGCAGACAAGCAGTAGTATTGAAAGGAACCAAATCAAGTTATGCTACCCCTTCTGCTGGTGTCCCTCAGGGTTCTGTCTTAGGACCTCTTTTATTTCTCATTTATATTAACGATATTGGTGTTGGTCTTGAATCAGTGTTGAAACTCTTTGCAGACGATACGAGTATGTACTTAAGTTTAGATAACGATGATGTACGAGCAGAGATTTTGAATTCTGATTTGGATAAAATTCGCACATGGGCTTCTAAATGGAAAGTCACTTTTAATTGTCAAAAGACAGAATTGTTGGACATTTGTAGGCAACAAAATGTTTTACTTCCACCATTGTATTTCGAAGATGCACACTTAGTTGATGTTGAAAATCACAAGCACCTTGGCGTCATTCTACAAGGTAATTGTAAATGGGATTCCCACATAAAAAGTCTAATTGCTAAATGTAGAAAGTCAATTGCGTGTTTTGGTTTATTCAAGCATCGTTTAAACAGGAAATCACTTGAAGTTATATATAAATCCTTTATGTTACCATTGTTTGATTATGCGGACGTTATCTGGGATAACTGTACACAGTGTTTGGCAGACGAGTTGGAGACATTGCATCTCGATGCAATCCGAATCATTGTAGGTGCAGTACGTGGCACAAGCCACCAAAAACTGTATAACGAATCGGGTTTTGTGCCCCTGAAAGAAAGGCGACGTCGTCATAAACTTTTGCTGTATTATAAAATTGTAAATCGTTTAACCCCAGAATATTTATATTCCAAACTGCCGGTCCTGGTTTCCGATGTAAATCCTTACCACAGACGACGCCCTCTTGAACGTAAGTTTCCATTGTGCAGAAGTGAGTTATATAAATCTTCATTTTTTCCTTCAACGACAGCTTTGTGGAATAATCTTCCAGAAAATATACAACAAACGCAGTCAGTTGGTGAATTTAAAAGGTATTTGACCGATGGAGATGTTGTTGTTCCACCGTATTATTATCTAGGCAACCGCCAGGGACAGGTACTTCACAGCAGGTTGAGATTAAACATGAGCGATTTGCAACAAGACTTAGTTAACCGACACCTCTCTGATAATTTAGAATGTACGTGTGGAGCATGCCCGGAAGATTCTGAACATTTCTTATTACACTGTCCAAAATTTAAAGAACATAGAACCATTTTATTCAATAGTCTGCCAACACACGTTCTGGACTGCAAAACACTCTTGTTTGGAAATACTGATTTAACTATATCTTTGAACACGAAAATATTCTCTGTTGTACAAGACTATGTTATGTTAACTAATCGCTTCGGCTGATATTATATTAACTGTGCAATTGATGTAGCCAGGCATTCTCTCCCTCCCTCTCTCTCTCTCCCTCTCCCTCTCTCTCTCTCTCTCTCTCTCTCTCTCTCTCTCTCTCTCTCTCTCTCTCTCTCTCTCTCTTTCTCTCTCTCTCTCTCTCTCTTTACCCTATTTGTATAAAATATAATTAAAGATTATCAAGATAAGTGTTGAAGCTATCACTTGTTCGCCATGTTTTGCTATCTGAATGTGTATTGATTATAAGTTCAAGAACGTGTCCATAAGCAATCTGCTTGTTAACGTTCTCAATGTTGTTATTGTTTGAAACGTGTGTATGTGAATTTGAATAAACACGCTTAAACCAATTGAATCCACCAATTACTCATTGGCTTAACCCAGAAACATGTGCGCGGGCAGCAGCGTCAAGGATACAGAGTTTCACAGGTCAAGTTATGGGCAAAATACATCTGCGCAGTCGCCACTACACTACATGCTGCGATAGGGATTATGACGAGTACTTGGCTTGTTTTCTTTTCATGCAACGTGTAGCGGGCTGGGGAAAAAAAAAAGAATCACCTCAATAATCTGCAGTGCGTCGTCTGTCCTGCTGGCGTTACATAGGTGAGCGCCGGGCCTTAACAGCCTCAGGTATGATAGCATGGGGTCCCTGGCCGGCATACACTTTTCAAAAAGCGAGAGTGAAACAGTCGGCTCACACTCTTCTCTTTCTTTGGTGGCTCAAATTAACGTTTACGCGGCAAGAGAAGTTCAAACTTCAGGTTGGTTCAGCGTACGTCTCTCCAGAATTAAAACTGGGGTATGACGGGCGTAGTGGCGTGGTGGTAAGACGTCGGCCTCTTTATCGGAAGGTCGTGAGTTCGAATCATAGCCGTGGCCGCCTGATGGGTTAAGGGTAGAGATTTTTCCGATCCCCCAGGTCAACTAATGTGCAGACCAGCTCGTGCCTTTATCCCCCTTCGTGTGTACACGCAAGCGCAAGACCAAGTGCGCACGGAAAAAAATCCTGTAATCCAATTCAGAGTTCGGTGGGTAATAGACTGAAACACGAAAATACCCAGCATGCTTCCCCCGAAATCGGTGTATGCTGCCTGAATGGCGGGGTAAAAACGGTCATACACGTAAAAACCCACTCATGTAAAAACATGAGTGAACGTGGGAGTTTCAGCCCATGAAAGAAGAAGAAGAAGAAGAAGAAGAAGAAGAAGAAGAAGAAGAAGAAGAAGAAGAAGAAGAAGAAAACTGTGGTATGACATGTAGAAGAATTGTGTCTCCTTGTCACAGAAGGGCACCGGAATTATTCTTCTTCTTGTCGATCACACTTATATTGTCAGGCCGGACAGCGAGACGAATGTTGCTGTCTTCTCCAGGTCTTCCTTTCCTCCGTACAGCTTAACTGACTGACTATTGGGGCTTAACGTCCTCTAAGAGCGGTATTGGGACAGGTGTTGGTAATACGCTGAGGATATGGTGTGACACTTTGATTAGAACAAGCCCGTTGTGGCTGTCTTCTTCAACACGGCAGCATTATGTTTGTCTCGTCAACGTATCGAGATACGATCATGATAATCAGAGACCGAGAGATGATGCATGCGTGTCTTCGTGTTTTCCAAGCCCTGAGACTTTCGCTGTGAACGTGGGATCTTTTTCGTGCGCATGTGTGCACAGGGGGTGTTCGGACACCGAAGATGTCTGCACAAAGTTGACTCCGAGAATTAAAATCTCTCGCCGAACGTGGGGATCGAACCCACGCTGATAGCGACCAACTGGCTACAAAGCCAGCGCGCTACCAACTGAGCTACGTCCCGGCCCCTCCGTACAGCTTGCAGTGGAGGGAGACTGCAGTTGGCCACACGGTTTTCCTCATGCTTTCAAGGATGGTGCATCGCTGGTGGATGTGTTCAGTGGTCTGGTCCTCTGGTCCACAGCTGCACGTAGGGGAGGAGATCAGTTTCATCTTCAGGAACATGTGGAATTGAAATGAAGCACATAATTATCTGGCTGGTCTTGAGGATTCAGAAAACAGCAGTGTACGTGTTGTGTAGACATTCCTGTGTTAGACACCCTCGACCTTGGAATCTCAAAGGGAAGCATTTTTTTTTTATAACATTCAGCGTTTACCATTGTTTTTCCTTTAGCTTAACTGCCTGACGAAAACTGTGTTAGTACTTGTGCCAGGTTGCCAAAAAGGTCAAAGTAATTAAAACATGCAGTTATTGACGTGGCCACGGCAATCAGCCAAACTACATTATAGCAATCAGCGGTATACTCTGATGACTAAAACAAACTGTCAAAGTCAATCAAAATCCGGAAAGGCTGACCTGTTGGTGATTTTTTCCCAATTAAAGTTGTCATTAAAATCGATTTTCCCCATTAAAGTTGTCATTAAAATCGATTTTTCGCAAACAGATTTAAAATGGATTGCATCGTATTCTTCATCGCATTTTGAATCTAAAAATATATAGATATGTCATGTTTACTCTTAAAATGTGATCACAATTAACGAAAATAGATTAATTAGTCTTACGATTAGAATTTAAGAAATCGAATCAAAAAGGATTTCATCTTATTCTTTATCGTTTCCTGATTCCAAAAACATATAGATATGATAGGTTGTATTGAAAATAAGCTCAGAAAGTTAACACGAATACAGAAAAGCGCGCTTTCCTGCTTAGTACAATACGCTACCGCGCTATTCTGGCGTGTCAATATCACTGCGTTTTGCACGTGGGAGGTGAGCGATTTCCTTCCCGCGGGGATTGACGAAGCTGTACTGTCTTGGTGAAAAACATACAGTGCGTTCAGTTTCATTCCGTGAGTTTGACAGCTTGACTAAAAGTAGTAATTTCGCCTTACGCGACTTGTTTTTTCTTCCTCTCCTTTTTGTCATGGGCCTTACTCCAACGTACATTTGTGTTACCACGAATGGGGTTTTACGTGTATGACCGATTTGCCACCGCCCCCCCCCCCCCCCCCCCCGCTCCCCCCTCCCCCCTCCCCCCTCCCCCCCCTCCCCCCCCCTCCCTGTGATTTGGGCAGCCATACGCCGAGGGATGCATGCTCGCTATTTTCGTGTTTCTATATAAGCCATCAAACTTCGGCATAAATTACAGGATCTTTTCCGCTCTTGGTCTGGTGCTTGCGTGAACACACGAAGGGGGATAAGGCAATATATATATATATGTCGTGCCGAATTCACGTAATTGCCGATTCCGCGTAATGGGCAACATTTTTGCCCATTTCGCGTAATCGGCAAAACGCTGCCCAATACGTGAAATCGGCAGCGTTTTGCCGAAATCGCGTAAACGCCTCTAAAACTTGCCTATTTCGCGAATTCGGCAGCCGATTACGCGGAATCGGCAGCCGATTACGCGTAATAGGCAAGTTGCCCATTACGCGAAATCGGCAATAGCAAGTTAAGTGTGTGTGTGTGTGTGGGGGGGGGGGGTGTGTGTGTGTGTCTCTCTCTCTCTCTCTCTCTCTCTCTCTCTCTCTCTCTCTCTCTCTCTCTCTCTCTCTCTCTCCCTCTCTCTCTCTATTCACGAAAAAAAAATTTTCTCTCAACTTTTTACGTGCTTAAGCTTGTTCGAAACGTGTGTTCATTTTGCATTGACAAATCAAGTTTGTTTGTGTGACGTGTTTGTTAATGTGTCATTTTGTGTTGATCTCTTTTTCTCTCTCTCTCTCTCTCTCTCTCTCTCACACACACACACACACACACACACACACACACACACATACACATACACACACACACACACACACACACACACAAACAAACACACACACACACAAATGTGTAAGTGTTCGCGTTCGTAAACACAACAAGAAACTCCCCGGTACATCGTCACCCAACATGAGCTATTCCACGTCCTGCTTGAGGCACATGTCAACACTGGGCACGGAGGAGAGAAAAAAACAAAACCAATTCTCCAAAATAAGTACGCGGACATTTCCGGTAAAATGATTAACTGTTTTGTGTCGGCCTGTGAAACCTGCCAACGAAAAAAGGCAAATCCAAGCAAAGGCCTGGTTGTGAAACCTGTCAGGTCAAAGTCTTTCTGCGACAGAGGCCAGGTGGACCTTATCAACATGGAGTCATCCCCTGACGGCGGCTTCGTGCACGTTCTTAATTACCAGGACCATTTCACAAAATTCCTGGTCCTACGACCGCTGAAAAGCAAAAGAGCGGCAGAAGTTGCATACAACTTAATTGACATTTTCACAATGATTGGCGCTCCGTGTATCCTCCAAAGCGACAATGGTCGAGAATTTGTTGCTTCAGTGGTTGACGAACTCTAAAACATGTGGCAAAACCTTCGCATTGTACATGGGCGGGCTCGACATCCCCAGAGCCAGGGTTCAGTAGAGCGATCGAACGCAGATGTGAAGCAAATGCTGTTAGCGTGGACCATTGACAACGGCACCAGTAACTGGTCTGAAGGGGTCCGCTTTGTCCAGCTACAAAAGAATTCATCCCCACACAGAAATTTGCAGAACAAAACTCCATACGAGGTGTTGTTTGGGGAAAAACCGAGATTGGGTCTGCAGAAGACCTTTCTGCCTGAAGAAGTTGCAGACGTGCTGACGACAGAGGAAGAGCTGGAATCTGCCATACCGAGAGATGACAGGGACCGAGGAAGTTGATGACGAGGCCATGGCCGTACCAGAGATGACAGGGCCAGAGGGAGTTACAGACGAAGCCATGGCCATACCAGAGTTGACAGGGGCGGCAGAACTCGTTGCTCAAGACGTTATGGCAGTAGACAAAGAAGATGTGGCTGCCAGTGCAGATTTAGAGACTGGAGATGAGGAATCAGCACAATCCGATTGTTCCCAGGCAGATCCCAGATCTCAAGAAGAAGAGAATGACAATAAATCTGATGACCCCACGATTGCTGAACACATGAAGAAGAGAAGGGCGTGCCGAGCGGAGGCTTCACTTGGCCAAGAAAAAAGTAGCGCTCAAATGCTGTCTTCAAGCAATGCCAAATAACCCTCCCTAAACGTCGGGGACTGTGTCCTACTTCCAGTGTCTGAGTTTGACAGGGGTCGACTCGACGCCAGAAATATCCCTGGAGTCGTGTCTAAAATCACAGAACACGGCGCGTATAGGATCGCTACAAAGCACGGCGTCGTCAATACTGCTTATTCCAGAAACCAGTTACAGAAGGCAGATTGTCAAATCCTAAAGCTTCAAGATACAAACCCAGCCGTTTCTTCTTTTTAGAAAAATCGCTACAAAGCATTCCTCCCATGGTGGTCAGGGGTATGCAAAATGCGCCTGTCAGACATCCTGCAGCTCCAAGAGATGCGCTTGTAGAAAAAGCGGCACTCTCTGCCACAGTCACTGCCACCCGAAAAACAGCAAATGTAAAAACAAATAAAAATTACTACCAAACTGCATGTCAGCCAAACTATAACCTGTGTTTGTGGTACTGAAAGATGAAAATAGCAGCTTAACTTGTATTGTTGAGGAGCGTTCTTTTTCACAATTATGCGTAATTCTTCATGTTCATCTATTTGTTCATCTTTTCCTATTATCGTTCTTTTGTTTCGAAAATAAATGTTTGCCTCGTTTGCATCACTAGTATACTGTGTGTGTGTGTGTGTGTGTGTGTGTGTGTGTGTGTGTGTGTGTGTGTGTGTGTGTGTGTGTGTTTGTGTGTGTGTGTGTGTGTTTGTGTGTGTGTGTGTGTGTTTGTGAGTGTGTGCGTACGTGCTAAAAAGTATATTATCACATTCATGGTCAGTATCGACGACAACACACACACACACACACACACACACACACACACACACATACACACACACACACACACACACACACACACACACACGCATACACACACACACACAAACAAACATACACACTAAACTCACTATTGCCGATTTCGCGTAATGGGCAACTTGCCTATTACGCGTAATCGGCTGCCGATTCCGCGTAATCGGCTGCTGAATTCGCGAAATAGGCAAGTTTTAGAGGCGTTTACGCGATTTCGGCAAAACGCTGCCGATTTCACGTATTGGGCAGCGTTTTGCCGATTACGCGAAATGGGCAAAAATGTTGCCCATTACGCGGAATCGGCAATTACGCGAATTCGGCACGACATATATATATATAGCAGGTGAGATGAGAATAATCTCCAACCTTAACACACCAGGCGAGGCCGGGATTCGAACACTCAACCATCCGCATGAGAAGCCGGCGTCGTATCCATTATTAGGCCATTGCACCCGTCCAGTTATGTTCAATTAAACTAAGTCTTTCTTTTTAGTCGTTTTGCAAGAGAGATGCCCTTCTGGAGATCACCCAAGTGAAAAAGTACCACATAGTATACTACAGTATACTATAGTAAATGTACCGTGTACTATAGTACCAATTTCATAGTACTATAGTATACTATAGTAAAGTACATGTACTATAGTATACTAGAGTAAATGTACCATGTACTATAGTATGTACTATAGTACATGGTTCTGAGTACTATGGTACTGTGAAGTAAATGCACCATCTCATTCAAAACCGCAGGCCTTTCCTGAGCTTTAATACCCAAAGATCACAACATCATCATCATCCATTCACAATCGTACACAAGCTTTCAGCACTCAGCCCTTGTTCACACCTGTACGAGTAACATAGGGGTGCACGATCACTTCAACGCCGATCACCTGTGCCAACATCAACACACTCCTTCCTACCTGTCTTCGCTTTTTCCTTGAACCGCCGCCCATGCTTTCAAACAACACACGGTCACTCATCCACACTACATCTGCGTCTGTATAGGTTATGCTGTGGTCGGCTTTGGTCGGGGTGGTGTCTGCTACTTCAGGTGAAGTGTTGGTTGCCGTCAACCTGGCAATGCCAGGTGTCTGATACCCGGGATGTTACCAGGGTGTTTGGTGCGTACCTATAGGTTTGCCGTATTGGTGAATTCAGAGTTATTGGTCGGTGAGAAGTGTGCAATGACTTCATTTACGAAAAGTGTTTGTAGGAATACTGAACGAGTTGACCTGTCAGATCAATTTTGATCATGAAAAAAGTGCATATGATTCGCGAAACCGTGCACTATACTTGATGCTGATTTCAGAACTATTGGTCGTCAAGAAGTGTACAATTAATAGCTTCATATGTGACAAATGTTGCAAATAATCTGTCACGTAAATTTTTGATCGTGAAACTGGTTAATATTCGTGAAATTGTGTGTTTTAGTATTGTATTTGGAACGAGTGTATATTATCTATTAGACAACATTTGTCAGTTAACTTTGTGAAAAGTTAGCAAAACGGAACCTTAATTCTTTAACTGAAGACTGATTGTAACTGGGGACTTATTTCTTTGAAGTGATGGAGCATACTATGCTTTTTGTCACCCTTTATTCTTGTCAACGTTATGGCCGGTTCTCACTAGAAGAGGTCACATTTAGCAAGCTTTAAACGCACACTCCTTCACGTGTAAACAGTTAAGCTCAACATCTAAGCCATTGAGTATAACTGTTTTATCATCATTGCTTTGTTGTTGTTCTTTAGCCATTTACGTTGAATGACTTGTTATACATTGACATTGATAGTTTTATTCTTCTTCTTCTTCGTCGTTCGCTAGTTAGTTTTTATCATAAGAACCTTTTCAAATTCCTATTTATACATAAATGCATATTTTGTATTGTAAAGCAGTATGCATTGTTAGAGGATTTTTTAGTAGCAGTGTTTAAATGTCGAAGCTGCTTTTCCCATTTTTACCCAAGAGACCGACTGTATATTGTGTTATTGTATTTGTCAGACTTGATTGTACCAAGTCCCTACACATGTTGTAATGCGCTTAGAGCCAAATATTTTTGTTTTTTGTAAGGGATAGACGCAAAATAAATACACTTTAATATTATTATTATTATTATTATTTCATATCTGGCATGGCTTTGATCCAAAGCTTCAAGACAAGAAACAATATTGGGTGGTGGTCTTTTTACATTTAGTCAAGTTTTGACTAAATATTTTAACATAGAGGGGGGATCGAGACGAGGGTCGTGGTGTATGTGTGTCTGTGTGTGTGTGTGTGTGTGTGTGTGTGTGTGTGTGTGTGTGTGCGTGTGTGTGTGTAGAGCGATTCAGAGTAAACTACTGGACCGATCTTTATGAAATTTGACATGAGAGTTCCTGGGTATGATATCCCCGGACGATTTTTTTCATTTTTTCGATAAATGTATTTGATGACGTCATATCCGGCTTTTTGTAAAAGTTGAGACGGCACTGTCACACCCTCGTTTTTCAATCCCGATACTGGTTGCTATGCCAATCGATCTGCTCAAGAACGTAACAAGACTCGCAGTATCGAGATCAGACCAATGAAATGAAGGAGTATCGAGTCTGCGCATCTCGATACTGCCAGTATGGAGTGTGCCAGTATCGAGGGTTGATCTCGAGAACGTGGGCCTTTTGGCGTTCCATACACATACACCACGACCCTCGTCTCGATTCCTCCCTCTACGTTAAAACATTTAGTCAACACTTGACTAAATGTAAAAAGAAGTACCACACGGCGTGATTTAAAAAATTTAAAAAAAGAGAGAGAATACGAATACGAATACGAAAGTTTATTCAGTTTTAGGCCAGAGCCCCTTCTGAAGGGTATGCGTCCATATACAACATAATCATAGTAAAATATTGTGTTTCATAAATGTCCCAAATTTGTATACATCAAACAGTAATACATGTGTACATAGATCATGTCACAGTGATTAATCTTTTCATTCCCTGATAAATATATTGTGCTAATTTGGATATTTGACTGACATTTCCAGTAGACATAAGCAAAGTATATCGGTACATACATGGATGATTATAATATTTTGGCTTTATCAATAATACTCTTAGGTCACGTAGTGCAGGACAGCAGAACATAAAGTGTATTTCATTTTCTTCAGCCAATTTACACAGACGACACAACAAATCTTCCTCACTCCGTACACTATACCTACACCTGTGTACAGCAAGATCCGATACACCGAACCTGAATTTAGTTAATGCACTTTTCACATAGCTGTTCATTTCCATATCTATATACGCTTCAGTACTGCTTGTGGTCTTAAACAATCTGTATGTAGAGAATCGATCACTGCTTTGCATATGGTCGTTCCAGTCTTGCCATCTGCAATCTATCAATCGCTGTCTGAAACATTTCAGAAAACCACCAATACTGTCCACCCCTTGGTTGTACCATACATCTGCAAACCCATGAGAGAACAAACACTTTCGAACATCCGTCGCCCATGTAATCTTGCCATTACAATCTAAATTATAGAGAACTTTGTATGCTTTACATGGAATCTTAGAATTTTCCATTCTTGTTAGTTTTAGCCAATATGTAATGCACTTTACATATGAGTTTAGATATATTGGGAATCTTCCCAATTCACCATACACAAGGTCGTTTGGTGTTCTCATGTCTACATGCAGGAATCGTTTCATGGCGAATAAGTGTAGTTTTTCTATTTCAGTACCTTTTTGGAAAGCCCAAATCTCAGCACCATATTGCACAATCGGTTGAACTTGAGAATCAAACAATTTTGTAAACAATTTGTAAGAACTACTCTCTAACTTGTGCAACACACGGAGTATACCAAACACTGCCCGTTTACCCCTACTCACCAAATCCTGACAGGAAACATTAAAACTAAGTCTCGTGGAAAAAAATATTCCTAAATACTTATAAGCGTTAACAACAACAACTTTATCTGCACCATAATTCCATTTTTCACAACTAGCTAAATATCCTCCTTTACGGAAAACAATAATATTAGTTTTGTTCATGTTAACTTTCAACTCCAATCGAGAAGCTGCATTGTACATATTATTCAGCTGTCTTTGCAGGCCAACAACAGTTGTGGAGAGCAATACAATGTCATCAGCAAAAAGCAATATGAAAAATTCAACAAAATCAAATGTCACACCATGTTTTCCATTTTCCATTACTTCCAAAGCTAATTCATTAATAAATAACGAAAACAACACAGGGCTACATACATCACCTTGTTTTACCCCATATGTACAATTGATTACATCAGTAAATTTAGCGCCACATCTTATTTTAGCTTTCACATCCAAATACATGCTTTTCACACAACGATGCAATTTTCCTCTAATACCGTTTTTCATAAGTACAGGCCACAGAAGTTTCCTAGAAATCGAATCGAATGCCTTCTCAAAGTCAACAAATGCGACATACAATTTTCTGTTATTAGTAAACTGTTTCTGAATGGCCGCCAGGAGTGTAAAGATATGGTCAACTGTTGAATGATCTTTTTTAAATCCAGCTTGATGTTCACCAGTAATATTATTAGTGCTAATCCATTCCTGCAATCTGTTATTAATTATGGAGCTATATAATTTACTGCTGACATCGCACAGTGATATTCCTCTGTAGTTATTGGTGTCATTTATCTGACCTTTCTTAAACAGAGGCAAGATTATTGATTCCTTCCAGTTGTCCGGGTAAAAGCCACTATCAAACAAGACATTAAACAACCTTACTAAAAACACCACCACAGCCTCACCCGAATGCTTGAAAAACTCACCAATCAGCCCATCTGGACCAGCAGACTTTCCGTTCTTCAGCTTTCTAATTGCAAGAGTGACTTCTTCTTTCGAAATCGGTCTATCTAATACATGTTCAACAACATCATCATCATTTCCTTCATCATTAACATCAACATTTTCATCCACAGCCCCATCAACGACGTCCACTATAGCTACATGTGTGTCCTTCTCTAATACATTCTTAAAATGTTGGAACCAATCATCTAGAGTAATGTTATGACGCGGCTGCGTTTTCCTCCGTGAAAGTTTCTTCATAGTTTCCCAAAATAGTTTCTGCGATTTTACTGAGCTGCTCAAGCCTGCGAGTAGACCAGCGTTGTAGCTTTTCTTTTTCATAACAATCAGGTATTTATATTCACGCCTAGCAATGCAATATATATTTTTATCCAAAATATCTTTTGATTTTCTACATTTATGTAACATCTTACGGACATGACTTCTTGCTGTTTGGCATTCATGGTCAAACCATTCTCTCTGTATCGACTTACCACCTATTGACATTCTTTTTTTCATGCATTCACCTTGCTGTTTTATGACATCATTAAACTTGTTCAGTGCGGCGTTAACATCATTCTCAATTAAGGCAGCAGCATTGACAAGTTCGTACTGTACATCACCTGAGTTCATTAAAGAGGAGAAGGCAGCCGCACATTCAGTCTTCCAACAATATTTGACAACAAATTTGTCAACCTCACAACCAGCTTCATTCATAATGGCATTCGGCATACATCTTTTATCATGCAAAACCAACTCCACCGGCATATGGTCTGATTCAATACGCTCTAAAACATTCAACTTGCAATTATTCGCAGCTGATTCAAATAGATTTACAGACATCAAAAAGTAGTCATTCACACTGCTTCCACTATCAGAGATAAATGTGTATCGTCCACGAAGGTCACCTTGACACATTCCATTCAGAATACACAATCCGAAACCAGTACACATACAAAGCAATTTTTTCCCGTAATTGTTCAAGATTTTATCTTCGGAAGACCTTTTTGTCTCAAACCAATCAACTTTACTAACATGTACATATAAATCCTGTTCGTCAACGTAATCAGGTGTAATATCCGAGGTCCTAGAATTCAGGTCACCACATACGATTACATCTACATCATCCAAAGACAAAAGACTATCCGCCAAGCATGATTCTAAAATATTTATTCCATTTTCAAAATCAAAAGCAGTATAATACGGTGAATGTTCAGGTGGGATGTATGCACAGAGAAGCAAAATGTCCTTAGTGAACCTAAAGTACTCTTTATGCAGAACAAACGAAAGGAAGTAGTGACTATCACTTTCCAACTGTGTAACGTGGGGGATAATATTATTCCGTATTAGACATATCACCCCACCCGAACATCTTCCCTGCCGCGTCAATTTGACTGCTGGCTTGACGAAAACCGTATGGTCATTAAAAAGACATGACTCGAAAGTTAGAACAAACGTCTCTACCAGACAGACAATGTCATAAGAAGAGAGAAAATCGACAAACTCGGGATCGTCTAATTTTGACAAGATACCGCAAACATTCCAATGAAGAAAAGATAATGAATTACCAAATTGTTCAACGTCATCAGATCGATCAGTGCCATTTAAATTTGACGTATCCACCACCTCGTCATCACCGTCACCATTCTCACCACCATTCGTACCGCTCACCACTGTCAAGTGCCTCGTTTTCACTTTCTCCAAAACACATTCGCTGTCGTCCACATTGTTATCGCTAACACAGTCCGTTTTTCCACGTGCGCTCACCGCGTTGTCCAAAACTACAGGTAACACCGGTGTCTTTCGGATGTCCGCACTGTTCCCACGTGCGAAATACTGCTTTGCCCCAGTCACAACACTGTCACAACAATTGGCAGGAACTTCCCTTACACGTTGTGAAACCGGTGTCACTTTTGTATGTGTTCCCTTTGCACTATGATTCCCCGGAAAAATCAAAAACTTACTATCTGAAGTTTTCCTTGGGGGCCGGCCGAAACCTTATTTCCGTTCATGCAGGCGATCGTCTTTATCAACCACACATTTTTTCCCATTGATGACTAGGTGGTCGTATATCATTGTCGCCTTCTTGCCATCTTTCTGAGCCGCCTTCAGATGTGGAGTGAGCTTCTTCCTGATGTCTCTCACACGTTGAGAGAAATCTTCACCAATGAAGATGTCGCTACCTTTGAGCTTTCTTTTTGCTTTCAGAATCAGCTCCTTGTCTTTGTAGAAGCAACATCTAGCGATGACTGGCGAGTCTGGTTTTGCACTGACCCGGTGCACGCGGTCAAACTGGATATCTCCTCCCAACTCAAGCTTGTCGACAATGAGCTCTCTCACCGTAGCTTCACAGTCTTCCCATTTTTCGTTTTCCTCCCTCGGCAGTCCGTAAAACATCACATTGTTTCTTTTGGACCTACATTCCAGATCATCGGTCTTTGCCTCTAAACGCTCCACTTTCGTTTTCAAGACATCGTTCTCACTTTTCAGCTCATTGTTCATTCGCCACACTTCCGATACTTCTTCTCTCACTTCCCGCACCTCTTCTTGCAGATTTGCAAAGCCATTTTTCATTTCCTTTATGTCACCTTTTATGTCAGCCAGCAGATCCATAACATCTCTCAGACTAGGTTCGCCGTCAGCAGATGCCGTGGCAGAAGTAGCAGATGCACCACGTCTAGGGTTAGGTCCAGGGTTGAGCTCGATGTCTCCACATTGGTGCAGAATGTTTCCGAAGTACAGCAACACCAGTAACAAACCTACCATGACACCGGTTGGCCTGTTTCGGATTTTCAATACACGCTGATACATGGCCGCCTTCTCTTTTGCACGTCGAAACATGAAACTGGCAAATACAAACGCAAATCTGCCAACAGCACCCCTAAAGTCAAGTGCTGCAGATGGCATGGTGGCTTGGCACTCACTATGCAAAGTTTCAAGGTGCTAATTGACGTTGCACAGAGTAATTAACAAAAAACGGCGGAGCTACCTTTTCATGCGTCACGCATCGATGTGAGCTCGTTCACACACCCAAAGAGAGAGAGAGACTAAGAAAGAGAGAGAGAGAGAGAGAGAGAGAGAGAGAGAGAGAGAGAGAGAGAGAGAGAGAGAGAACGAAAGAGCGAACGAACGAACGAACTTTATTTTACAAGGTTAAAGGCACATTGCCTTGTCTAACAACTTGTCTTTAATTAAATTCAAAAAGATTATAATATCCACTAAAGAACAATACAATGGAACAAATTGATAAATGAAAAATATTAAATGCAACCAATAAAATGGAAACAAAAATTAATGCTGAGAGAGAGAGAGAGAGAGAGAGTGAGAGAGATGATGAGAGAGCGAGAGAGAGAGATAAGAGAGAGAGAGAGGAAGATAAGAGAGAGAGAGAGAGAGAGAGAGAGAGAGAGAGAGAGAGAGAGAGAGAGAGAGAGAGAGAGAGATCACCTAAAACGATTTTATCTTGATGTGGTTATCGCAAAATTATGAAACTATCAAATATTGCTATTAAAAAGCTGTCAGTTGACTCGTGCTAACAAGAACGCACACAAACACGCATATGGACACACACACATACACACACACACACACACACACACACACGGCGGTACAAACACACACACACATACACACACACACACACACACACACACACACACACACACACACGCACACACACAGTCTGACTTAGATATAAATAAGTGAGCTTTAATAACAATGGCGTGGACAAAAACTTTTAACTTCACTCTTTGTTTCTCTCTTCCAGACCTCCACAAGAACAATCTACTTCTCGGATCACCTACAACGACTCCTCCTGGACTCATCGGCCTAAACCTCGCGTACCCTACAAAATCCAAACAGAAAGTCCATGATGGCAGACGAGGAACAAGATTACTTCAAGCCGCATCCTCACCCGACCAAAGCGCGCGTCAAAAACGCCATGTTTAACATGGTCGAAGGCGCCTTCGAGGAGAAGACCTTGACCTTGTCAGGCGACATCCGACGGGTGAAGAAGAAGCCGGTTGAAGAGATAACGCCGCCGGAAGCCTTGCCGGAAGTCGTGCCGGAAGCCAAAGAGGTCAAGGCCGAGCCGGACGCCGAGGAGGAGGAGGAGAAGACGCCTGTGCAGGAGTCGATGGTGGCGCAAACCACTGTCATCACTGAGGCAAAGCCATGGGACCATCCTGACGCCGTGAGTCAATTATTTTTTTCTCTAAATATCTGAACAACAAGATGACCGGTGTAACACGACATTTTTACTCCCCGAAAAATTTACTCCGGAGTAAATATTTCGTACGAAATTCTTACTCCGAGTACACTTTTCGTACGAGAAAAGAACTCCCCAAGGCACGAAAAAGTTACTCCCTCCACGAAAATTTTACTGCCCATTTTTTTTACTTCCAGTAAAAATCTCGTACGCAAAAATGGGATGCGGGTGAAGGGATAATGCCAATAAGTGATCTCGCGCACACGAATGTCGCGCTACCTTGCTTGTGTTGGGGTGAAGTAATTTATTCGTTATTTATTCGTCAGGGGAGTAACATTTTTGTACGAAATGTTTACTCGGAACTCACCTGTCTTGGGGAGTAATTTTCTCGTGTAATGGGGGAGTGCTTTTTTCGTAAAGGGAGTAACTTTTTTGTACGAAATGTTTACTCCGGAGTAAAAATCTCGTGGGAGTAATTTTCTCGTGTTACACCGGGGCCAAGTTAGTTCAGTTGTTCGAGCACTGGACTCGTGATTCTAAGGTCGCAGGTTCGACTCCGGGTCAACTTTATGTGCACAACCCAGAGACGGTAGCCATGTCCCACCTCCGTGTCACCACAGTGGCACGTAAAAGACCTCGGTCATTCTGTCATAGGTGCAGATGGCTGATACCACCTGAACACGCATGCACTTGTGTATCTCATCAAAAGCCGTGAGGGCGTAAAACTCGAATTATGTAGCCTGTAGGACATGAATCATTCTCTATTTTTTTAAAAATTTCAACAAGCTGACTGTGGGTGAAAACAAAGTTGAAAAATAAAAGAGATCGGTACTCACCAACACAAAGTCAAAGTCGAATTTTCGCCTATGGTGGCTTCTTCGGGACAATGTTGTCTTTGTCTTTGTGCTGTCTTTGAGTTGGTGAGTATACCGATCTCTTTGGTTTTTCAATTTTCTAAATAATGTTTCACTTTAGTTGTTGCTGCAGCAGTGTTGTCCTCAGGAGGCCACGGTCTTCGGTCATTAACGCATACCTTTTTTTAATTTTGTTTTATCTCACGCTTTTTTTTTTTTTTTTTACCCCTGAGCCGAGATGCACGAGAAAGTTACCAACCGGGTGGGAGATAGCCGCGGTATTGGATTGGTTGAACTTGAGATTTGTTGTGATTTCAACGAATCCGACCACGCGGTTTGTTATCTCCCGTTTGGGTGGCACCCACTTTCGGTTCATGCACTTCAGACCCGGTCGGTTGACTGTGCGATAGTTTTGACATACACGCAGGAGCGCTTCTGGCTGAACATTTGTTTCGTAGCCAGAACATTAATTCGACCAATGCTTGTCTTCAGTCCAGGCAAAGCTGACCTATCAGTATGGTCCTTTCCTTCTGGGAACAACACTGCTTCGGTCCTTCTTTATACCCGTACTCGTGCTTTTTACCTTCGCACCAACTCATGTTTTGGTTGTTGTGTTGTTGTTGTTGTTGTTGTTGTTGTTGTTGTTGTTGTTGTTGTTGTTGTTGTTGTTGTTGTTGTTGTTGTTGTGAATTGGATTTATTCCTTTAAACTTTTTGTTGGTTTTAGTGGTTGTTGTTATGGCGTTGATGATGATGATGATGATGATGATGATGATGATGATGATGATGATGATGATGATGATGATGATGATGATGATGATGATGATGAGAAGCCCCCCCCCCAAAAAAAAAAAGTTAAACAAATTGGTGGTCCCTCAACGCACTAAAGGTGAAAAGTGCGGGTCCCGGGACACACTCAATTTAAATATCATGCGTACCGTCAGTACTAATGCTTTTTTAAACTGTAGATTCCACACACAATTGACAAGAACGTACATTTCACTGGATTTGGAAGACGAGAACTTTTTGTGTCGGAAACCTTCCGATGCGCATTTACGGAGTTAATCTCAATCACATCACAAAATCCTCCTTTTGTGAAGGTCTCACAGAACTCCCAAAAGTCCTCCTGGTGTTGGGACCCTCTAATAAAGTTCCGATAAAGGGTCCTTAGACCCCTAAAAATTATATTTGAGGGTCTCGGGACCCTCTACGTAGAGCATCTGTGGATAACCCTGGCAAGAATACTCTCTTGTTAGTGTGTTCGAATTTCCTGCATTTCCCTGAAAAGGGGTCTCTGCGATCAGATAGTTCTGCAAGAGTTTATTATACTGCAGCCCTTTTAACTTTTAATCCTGGTTAATCAACATGTTTTGGTAAAAAAACCAAAGAAATCGTTTTAAAGAACTGTTGGTCCTTCTGTTGACAGTATAGTATAATGCTCCCTTACAATAATTATTTCGGACTCCCTGCGGAAATTATTCCTGTATCTCATGCACAGATTTTGTAAAGATTTTGTATGAACTCGAGCGTGCATGCGTGTGTGCGAGCGTGCATGCGTGTGTGCGAGCGTGCATGCGTGCGAGCGTGTCTGTCAGTTCAGCGAGTTTTCTTTAAAATACAGCGCGGAAGTTAGACTGAGACTGTCAAAGTGTGTCACGGCGACCTAGACGTGTTGCCGGTGCGCGTGTCTCCTGTTGCACGTGCATTCGCGGTTGTGTGATACGGCACGCGCGTCATATCAGTGATTCATTGCACAACACAGCTTGCAGCGTCAAGTGCAATGGCGGTGTAGGATTTTGTTTTGTGGCAAAACACGGGCACACTTCAAAGGGGGGGAGGGGTCTCTTTGATCGTGATGAATGGGGATTCTTATTGCCAAGTCTACAACGCAGGACCATTGTGTTCCAAGAGAAAAAAAGGGGGGAGGGGGGAAGGGGTCTTTGTCTGTCCCTTAATTGTGTGTGTGTGTGGGGGGGGGGGGGGTAGTCTTTTTCTGTTGTTTTTTGTTTGTTTGTGTGCTATGTAAGAGCGGCTCTTTGTTCCGTGAGGTAACATTGTCGTGCAGGTTCTGCGAGGGCGGGCAGCGTTTCTTTTGGTTAACTGGATAACTTGCTTCCGCTTCGTACTGTGCCAGTTCAACCAACTTCCGAGAGAGAGAGAGAAAGAGAGAGCGAGAGAGAGAGAGAGAGAGAGAGAGAAAGAGAGAGAGAGAGAGAGAAAGAGAGAGAGAGAGAGAGAGAGAGAGAGAGAGAGAGAGAGAGAGAGAGAGAGAGAGAAGATGGGGGGGGGGGGGGAGGATGCCTCTAAATACTATTCCATTTTCTTTAACGGTGCTTGGAAGTCCAGTTACGATCCAAACGTTGTTTTGTTTTGTTATGTTTTTGTTTTTATCTTTCTTCGAGAAAACAGGCCATGCATACTGACGTTGTATGGCTTTTGGAAATTCCGTTTAGCACCGAAACGTAAACGAGTACCGGAGCATAAAAGGACAAAGACCATGACAATAAGCTAAATAAACTACTACAAAACAATCACAGCACAGAAACGTAAAAGCAAAAAGACCCACAGAGCGGGAAAAAAATCCCGAATATCACGTCAATTACCAAAGTATACTACTACATAAAACCACTACGGCCTAACTTTACCGCTTTCCCCGATTAATTCCACATCTACCCTACCACAGTCAGCCTTCAAAGAGAGCATCAACAGGAGGAAGACATTATGGGGCGGGGGGACACACCTGCAGGGGGCGCGGAAATCTTTACGACATTTTAAAAGCTCTCCCGGCACCAAATTACGTCTTCGTGCACTCAGGCTCTGGGCGGGTCACACACATTCACAACAGATTACCACAGCTTTTACGGAAGCTCTTCGTCAAACGACCTTGACCTCGGACTGATCCTTTAACTCACATCTGGAGGATGCGACAAGGGAGGGGAGGAGAAGACAGAGAACTGGAGGATAGGACGGGTGGGGCCGCTGGGGCTGGAAGATGTGGGAGGGGGGGGGGGGGGGGGGGCAGTGCAGAAAACTCTATCTCTTTCTTTCTCTGATGTCCTGTTGAAGACCTGTGGGAATGATTATTAAAAGGGAGGACCCCATCTCTGTACAAAACGTTTCTTACAGGTAATCGGCATTCTTACCTTCGATGAAGCGAAACGCGTTTTTACATTTAGTCAAGTTTTGACTAAATGTTTTAACATAGAGGGGGAATCGAGACGAGGGTCGTGGTGTATGTGTGTGTGTGTGAGTGTGTGTGTGTGTGTGTGTGTGTGTGTGTGTGTGTGTGTGTGTGTGTGTCTGTGTCTGTGTCTGTGTATGTGTGTCTGTGTGTGTGTCTATGTCTGTGCGTGTGTGTGTGTAGAGCGATTCAGACTAAACTACTGGACCGATCTTTATGAAATTTGACATGAGAGTTCCTGGGAATGATATCCCCGGATATATTTTTCATATTTTTGATAAATGTCTTTGATGACGTCATATCCGGCTTTTTGTAAAAGTTGAGGCGGCACTGTCACACCCTCATTTTTCAATCAAATTGATTGAAATTTTGGCCAAGCAATCTTCGACGAAGGCCGGACTTCGGTATTGCATTTCAGCTTGGTGGCTTAAAAATTAATTAATGACTTTGGTCATTAAAAATCTGAAAATTGTAAAAAAATAAATAAACGTTTTTATAAATCGTTCCAAATTTACGTTCATCTTATTCTTCATCATTTTCTGATTCCAAAAACATATAAATATGTTATATTTGGATTAAAAACAAGCTCTGAAAATTAAATATATAAAAATTATGATCAAAATTAAATTTTCGAATCAATTTAAAAACACTTTCATCTTATTCCTTGTCGGTTCCTGATTCCAAAAACATATAGATATGATATGTTTGGATTAAAAACACGCTCAGAAAGTTAAAACGAAGAGAGGTACGGAAAAGCGTGCTATCCTTCTCAGCGCAAGTACTACCCCGCTCTTCTTGTCAATGTCACTGCCTTTGCCACGAGCGGTGGACTGACGATGCTACGAGTATACGGTCTTGCTGACAAATTGCAGTGCGTTCAGTTTCATTCTGTGAGTTCGACAGCTTGACTAAATGTTGTATGTTCGCCTTATAGCGTGGGGAGCCTGTCCAGATTTATGCTTAGACCCAAAAAAAATGGTTACAGAAAGTTTTTTTGTTGCAACGCATTTAGATAGCCTGTCTCAACATTCCCAACGAGTTATACCGTTGGCAGCCTCTGCATAACTTTTTTATGACGGTTTGATTACGTCACATATAAAAACCCTTGTTTCTGCCAATAACGCCGCAAAATTCCACTCTACGCCGCTTCATTAGCCTACCATCATCTATAAGGAACACTTTATTAAGCCGGTGGACGGACAAGGGTCAAGTGTATGTGCAGACCAAGAAACGGTATCCATGTCCCACCCCCGTGTCACCACAGTAAAACGTAAAAGACCTTGGTCATTCTGCTATTAGTGCAGTTAGCTGATTACACCTTAACACGCGCACACCTGGTTAGCACCACTCTTGTTGCTGCAAGCTTTCATTTGGAGGAAGCTACCCGAATTTCCCGGCCCTGGGATAATAAAATAATGAAAATGAAATGAACAATAACGCATTGCAATGCGTTGTTCACGTACGGACGATAAAAGAAATACGCATTCTTTAATATGACTATACCTATTCTTATATCCCTTTGTCTTCTTCAGCAGAATACTTCCTAGGACGGCTTTCATTCAAAGTCATCTACAGGTGAAGAAAAGAGTGCATAACACAATAGGCCTACCTTTTGAGGAAAACATGATGGTTACGATGTTTCACTCTCGATTTCAAAAGACGGTAGAGGCGAGTTGCAGCAGCCAACACCGCGACATTCCCCACATCCAGATGTGCACTCTAGTCCGTGTTTCCTGCAGCTACACCGCTTTGTGTCACAACCACTTTTGCATGTGCAGCGAATCACCTTTAACACATCGGCTGGTGCTGCCGGCAGATCTGTTGTCACTGGAACAAGGATGCCATGCTCAAGTTTCCAGCCGTAGTCCGTGGGATCCATGGCCACTTTGAGTCCCATCCATTCTTGTACTTGCAAGTACACTCGCATGCTGTGGAATCGGGCAGCTGCTGAGGTGGGTGGCAGAGTGTGAACTTGCACAAACGTTGTTCCAACAGCTACCTTTGAACAGAAGAGTCGGTAGCGAAGTTCATCGAGACCCTCTCTGGAACTACCGTTGTAGAGCAGCACTAACGCCTTTTCACCTGCTGATAGGATATCCTCTAAGGTCGCATTGTCTTGGAGGAACACTTCAGCAAGTGTTTGCAACTGTAGGTTGTTTCTGAGTTTCTTCATCGAGGCTGCTTTTCCGACGCCATAGGGCCTAGAGGTTGTGTCGCTGCCGGTAAAGGCGTGGAGAAACAGGAGCAAGTGGCGCACGTTGCCAAGAGCTGCAATCAGCTGTTTGATGTTCCAGAACTTTGAAGATTTACCGGCCTGTTTGTCAGAAAAGAGCAGGATGTCATGTGCGTCTGCACATGCATGATGGCCTAACAATACCAACAGATCCGTGTCTTCGGCAATTACTGCAGTGACTTTTTCTCTGGCGCAGTGTGTTGCTGAGAGGACTATCTGCACGTCAGCGTCTGCTTTGGCATGGATAACTGTGCAGTTTTTTTCCAAAGCTGTACCAAGTGCACAGATGAAACGCTGTTTGTTCTCTGCGTTTGCAAGAAACTGCTCTTTTGTGGATCTGAGAACCATGTCCGGTGAGAAATGGACAGCAGCCCCTCTACGCCCCTTTGTCCTCCGCAGGTGAGTCATGTCCTTCGTTGATGGCCCAGACATATAGCCATCAAAGACAATGACGGCATGTGGGTACCGGGAGTTGACGAACTGTGTATAACCATCTATGATGCTCTGGAAGGTGTTTCCCCGCGTCCACGATCCTTGCAGCCTTTGAAGCAAAGAGCCTCCGTCAATGACGAACTGTACGTCGGCAGGAAAGTTTGAGCTGGGAGAACCTGCATGGGCAATAACCAGCTTCCACAGTTCATCCGCCAGGGTAGCTTTGTTCGGCTGTCTCAAAAATTCATGGGATTCAAACAGGGCTGAGGGGAAGCTGCACAGTTCAAACTGAAAGAGTTCTTTCTTGTCCTCGTATGTTGTGTTTGCCACTGTTATGAATCTCTGGAAGAGAAGCTGAGGGTCGACTGTGATCGAATGTCCATCAACCTTCAGTGACTTTTTTGTTCCCAGTGTTATGACTTGATCCTTCTTTTTTAAGACGAGATCCGACACTGTTTTCCCTTCCATGGCCTGCATTATGCCACACCCGACCTCTCTGGCCTTGGTAACGTTTACAGCCGCTTCCCCAACAACTCCAGTTGCAATGTTCCTGAGGGCCTGATCATCAGCAAAAGGGTTTCTGTCCAGGAGGTAAGACGTGATAGCCATCATGTCTTTTGTGTCCCGAGCTGTTCTTGCTGACCCCATTTCTATATGCTGGTCACTTGAAAATCGCCGTGTGCCTGTGACTTCTTGCATGGCATTGTTCACCTGAGCGCAGGCTGGCATGGAGAGCACCCACTTTGAACGCTGAAACTCAGTCATGCCTCTCCCTCTTGTTAGACCACCTGTTGTCTTTGCATCCCGCATCAGGGTCTGTTCTATCGCAAGATCTGATGAGATCCCAGCCCATTGGCGGTCACTTCGTCTCACAACGTGATTTCCTTCTGTGAAGCTTTTGTAGACATCAGGACTGGTTTTGTCAAGTTGGTTCATCATCTGCAGGTACAGATAGGCTGACTTGGTATACGAGTTGTGTCCAGCTGCTGCTAGATATGGCAGCATCTCCTTTACAACAGAAAGGTGAAGAAACCAATCTCCCGTCCTCTCAGCTTTCAAAAAGCGCTTCAAGATGTCAACCATTGCCATGTACAGTAACCAGAGTTCACTGGTTTTACTGCAAAATGAAAGTGTTCTTTCCTGTAGTTTCGTTCTGATTGTGACAAGATGTTGGCTGTTCTGGATCGACTCTGGAGTCAGCTCTCCCCTCAGAAGTTGGTCATGAAGAGAAGAAGCAGCCTTCAAATCTTCTCTACCTTCGAAGTCACGCAGTGCATCTCTCACTATTCCCTTCACATCAGAGGGGAGCTGGGAAACTGGTTCTAACTCTAGAACACCGTGAAGCTGCACAGCAGTGTCCTTATTGATGCTCAGTGCGTCAACTTGGTTCACATTGAGTTCAGACTCGTAAGGGGTCGGAAGTGTTCCTGTCTGCTCATCTTGCGTGTTTTTATCTCTATTCTTTTCTGTGTCACTTTCGGGCAGTGGCAGTGGCACACGGAATATGTCAGACAGCAACAGCATACTTAGTGCTGCGTCAACAAGTATGTGTCCTCGAACGGCACGCAGCACAGCTTTCCCTTGAAGCATGTTGCTCGCTGCGTTTGGTGCGTACACAGTAGACAGCACTTCATGAAGACCCGTTTCTTCCATCAGATGGCCAATACACGCCAGGAAACTCATTTCCAGATGGGAGGGTCCAAGGCGAAGGACAATGGCTTTAAGGTCGCTGCCATCTGGCTCACTGGAGATGATGCCAAGAGCTTTCCACCATAAGGGTTGGTCAAATGTCAACACAGGTGTCGTGTTGCTGCGCTTTGCCTGAGCACTGATGAAATGCAGGGTAGAAAATATGCACGTGGTGTCACTGGGATTCATGTTGATCATCGGCATAAATATTATGGATGACTGTCCTGGATATCTGCCCTTGTGGATGGCTTGCATGAAACCAGACCAAGATGGTCTGTCGGGTTGCAACAGCCAGCAAGCTTTCCACAGCAGATCCACCTTTGATGTTACATCTTCTACAAACACGTTTTCAAGATGTTCAAATTTCAGCTTCAGCAGGCCATCACACGCTTGTCTGTTGTAGTACTGAATGTCAACTTTAGCTCTTTTCACTATTTCTTCTGGCTTGACGTCAGTTCTTCTTCTGATCCTGTCTGTTTTTCCGATGGTGGGAGTGACAGTGGCGATCATTCCCATTCCATGAAATGTGTTGCACCCGTCAAGTGTTGCTGTGTTGTGGTCAAGGTTGTCTGCGATATATTGGGTAAAATGGCCATCAACTTGAAACGCAACGTTGTTTTCTGAAACGGCAGCATTCATTTCATAGGTCAGAACCTCCTTGTACGATGAACAGAATCCCAGAGAATACAATGTGTCAATGAGAAACTTTGAATCAAAACAGTGATGCATTTGCACAGCTAGTCCGATCTGTAGGGGACACAGCAACAATCGTGGGCGAGATGCCTGCATAATTGCCTGTCCAATCGATGAGACTTTCACGCTGGTTTCCTTTCCACTGAAGATGTTTTCAAGAAGAATCTGTAAGGACTTTGGAACAAACTCTAAGTTGGCGCCACGCGATGAAATGTCATCATCACTGGGGTACATTGCACGGGATGTCGGCACTGCTCTTATGTCATTCTTTAGCAGTTCTGCAGCGGTTTTGAGAATCAGCTCTTTCTGTGCATCCTCATCTTTGACCTTTTTTGCATAAAAGTTATGAAGAATTGAAGAGGCCGTCTTCCTGAATGTTACGACATTTGACTTGCCGTTGACTTCCGTGACGATGAGCTGCTCACCAAAATAATTTTGAAATTCTTGTTTCATCGTCGGGTGGCTATAAGCATCATCTGTAAACTCCTTCATTTTGATAATCAGGTCGTTCACTGTTATCTGTTCGTTTTCATTTTGAACCAGGTAGGTAGCAACTTTCTCAAACGCTTCAGCTTTCCTCTCATCTTTCGGTCGACCAAGTTTCACCTGTTTGTTGCCTTGGTGGTGGTCTTTTCCTGCTCCGAAAGCAAAGACTACAGTTTTGATGGTAGACTGCATCAGCAGCTGGCAAATCTGATACAAACTCCAGTCTGCTTCGTACAATGTCTGCCCATTCATCACAGCGCTGCGAACAAACTTGAAAAATTGTGCGTTCAAAGTCAAGTGTCCTAACTGGATACACTTTGGGACCAGAGCGCGAGTCAAGGTTTGCTTCCTTGCCGCAAAAAAGGCAACATTTAGCAAAGTCAAAATATTCTTTCTGTGAGCGCAAATTCTGTGCTAGATTTGATAAAGCGTTCTCTTTTTCTGCTTTCTTCTTCAAAACGCTCTGAATGTTACGTGCATTCGTGTAATTGCGACGACAAACCTCGTGCACTGCTTCACCTTCTGATAGACAAACGGCATCACCACGTTCCAGACTAGCCTTGTTTATGGTATCTCTTCCTCTGTCTGTTGGCACAACAGTCTTCTCTCCAAGGTTGAGCGGATCACCACACAAAACACACAGCGCCATGGTTTGTAATTGGAACAAAAGCTGCAAAATAAATTAAACTGAGTATGACTATGAGTCATTCTGTTTTATATCACTTTAGACATTTAATCTGGCAGGGAATCACACACACACACACACACACACACACACACACACACACACACACACACACACACACACACACACACACACACACACACTCACTCACACTCACACATACACGCACGCACACACACACACACACGCACACACAAACGCACACGCACAGACTCGCACGCCCAGTTCTCAACAAGGCAACGTTAGAATATACATGTAGCTAAATTACCTCATTGTTTGATCATGAGAAGTACAATAATGTCTTTTTTCCGGTGAATCTATTTTATACACAACACTGTCTCAGCAGCTTTAGATCTGTTTCGCGAGCCATACTTGTGACCTAAAAAACATTAGCGCCGGCGTGAAGGTGAAGGTCGGCTGAAACAATTCGGTCCTATTTACAGTAAAATACAGATATTTAGCTACTGCTGATTATCATCCTCTTGCGCATTCCAAGAAAAGTAGTCAACTAGATCATTTTCATAAAGATAAAGACAAAAAAAGGAATTATAAACATATATTCGAGCGAACACTGCAGCGTATTACAGACTGTCAAAGCATCGTCTGCTGCAGTATCAAATCGATCGCTTCCAATCGCTTCCGATCGTTTATTTGTCCTATAACAAAGTAAAACCTCGGAAATATTCATTGATATTGCAAGTTTTTAGTGGCAACTTTTTAATTCAAACTATAAATCGCACAAAAAAGACGAAATACTTTACTTACCAAAGATTTGTTGACGTGCAGAGTTCTGCTTCAAATGCTCGCGCAAAACGAAGTTGTAGTTGTCTCCCATGGTAAACAAATCACCCAAGCTATGGCTGGCCAGTGAGGGCACATTAAATTCTACTGTTTTTCAACTTGAAAATTCTCCATTATGCAGAGGTGTACATAGGTATAACATGATGCAATTGTTAGATCTACATTCACTTTACCATTTCCATTCGATATCATTTCTGTAACCATTTTTTTTACCCCTTTTGCCCCGTTCCCCAGGTTATTACGCGACTTGTTGACACTTGTTTTAGTGTCTGAAAACATGATACTCGTTGTGCCAGAACACTGTGCTCAAAACGAAGCATAAACTGGAGATAATTTCATGATTTGTGCCAGACCTGTTTCAGCCTTTCCCGGAGAAAAGCAGAACAGCAGAATAGACTACGTGAAAGTAAAACAGAAAATGTGGTAGAGACCTTGCAATACAATTCTTTGACTCTTTGTCATCAAGCAGGATTTTTCAACACGAACAAGAAGCACTTTACATAATGTACGTATTCGCTTTTAAACCATCGGCGTCGACTTCTGTTTCTTTTCATCAGCTTTGTGGCACTTTGACTTTTACACCGTTCCCCTTTTACTTTTCACTTCCAAGAGTTCCCTCCCTTAGCCAGGTGGAGTTGTCAATGAGTTATCGCCCGTGAGAAGGTTGGCAGCTGTGCAGTGCAGTTTCGATTGTGTCGTGCGCCGGCTTGTCTGGGGACTTGATTCACTCAGTCTTTCATTAATCATCACACTTAGTCCAGGAGAAGAGAATGCGAAAAGAGTGATAGAATGACGGATTATAAAGCAGGTGCACAACAGGGAAGTAAGGAAGGGGGAGGAGAAAGACAGGATGTTAGCTAGGAAGGACTACGACAAAGAGAAAGAAGAAGAAGAGCAGTAAGTAGAAGAAGAAGAAGAAGAAGAAGAAGAAGAAGCAGCTAAAAAAGAAGCAGAGAAAAACGAAGAAGAAAACAGCGCTGAAAGTCCACGAAATGGGGCACTGGCCTTTGGCTAGTACTTGTCATAACTTACTAGCCAGAGAGCAAATTTTAGTATTTTTACTCACCAAACCAACCATTTGTTTCAGCAACTTTACTCGCATTTGGCGAGTAAAATACTCGCTACTTTCAGGCCTGGAAAAGGAAGAAGACAAAGAAGAATACGAATGGAAACGCAACTGAACGGAACTAAGGAGGACAACTGTGGAAAATGAGTACGATGGAACATGTTACAGCCCATTTCAGTCAAGGCAACCTTGCCCATGGCCAAATCCAGAAAACCATACACTGACGAGAGACAAGCAGACATTATGGAGAAAATAAAACCACGACAAGGATTGTCTGGCAACAAAATGACCGTCGAGATCTGTAGTACGCTCAATTATGCATGTAGCCTCTTTTTGCTCTCGTGCTTCATTGTGGCGAGAGCTCATACTGGATTCAGTCACATGTGACACGCGTTTGTAAGTTCTGGGGCCATAAATCCTCAAGCATGTGATGGGATTGTGTTGCTTCAGGAGTTATGGTGAAAAACTTCTTTCCATGGACCTTAGTTCACATTCTTCGAGAAGCGGTAGTATCATGAATCTCATTCCTTAGATTCCAAAGTGTAAGAGGACCAAGGACACAGGCGGGCGGAGAGGAAGAGAAGGGAATGAAAACCAAGTCAAGAACAAAGGGAAACTGTATGCGAACAACGATACGAGTATTAAGATCAAAGCGAAAGAGCGTAATCATAACCAGCAGCTGTACTGTATGTTATGTTCGTATACACATTGAATGGACCCGTACAGGAGGGCAAAGCATCTTCGTTGTGATGTAGACGGCGTTGCAGCATGTCATCTAATCCCGCGTTACTCTATCAAATACACTATTCATTGTCAAATGCCATGTAGCATATAATTTATTTGTTCCCGGAATTACTGTTTTCATCAGTTTCCTGAACGCAATGCCAAATGGCATTGAGGGCCCCAAAGGGTTTAAAATCGTGATCGTGATTGGCGTTTTTTGACCTTTCTGTGACCGTGATTGCCGAAATTTCCATTTCTGTGATCGTGATGGGACTTTGCCCGTGATCCGTGATGACAAAAAATCAAGTCTCGTGATCGTGACCGTCATTTGTTTTCGTGATCGTGATGGGCATTATTGCAAAGCATTTTATTTTCAACGTACATTTTTGACAGCTGTATCACTCTATGATCCTCTATTCGTCAAGATGTTCGTGATCGTGAAAACAAAAATCAAGGTAACTGTGATCGTGAAAGCTAAAATTTCCTTTCCCGTGATCGTGATGATACCCCCCATTCCTCTACAAAGCGTAGATCATAAGAACTGCGGTGGTAGCCTACAAGATGTTTGGTTCCGCCCCTGGAATTAAATCTAGTATTGTCGGTGGAAATCTCTATACATATCATATAACCTCGTGTTGCTTTTCACATATTAAAAGAATGGCGTAACCTGGCATTTATTCCCTCATTTCCGTATACATAAATTTGGATAAAGCGATATTAAGTGCCATGGAGCCCCGCATTCCTGCATATAAGGTTTTGAAAATATGACACGCGAGTAGATCTTGCGTTACCGTGCGCGCAGTTGGTGCTCTAAAAAGTCCAAATTTGATTCGTGGAAAGCGAATGAGGGACAAGGTTCTCGCTGTAAAAAGCTCATTTTTGTCACGTTTTCAAATGAGATCCCACAAGAGTAGTGTGTGTGGCAGGAGAGTACACAACACGGGTAGCATCCTCCCCACCTATTGTTCTTTCGCCCTTCATCCACGAAATCACACAGAATCCAAACAAGAAGCAAGAAAAACATACAAATTTCCACACAATTTCCCATGCCATGATCCGTCCGAACCTCACCTATTAACCCTTCACACCTATCTAACAGACAAGTCTCTTTACACACTGAACAACAACTCTTTTCTCCTTCTAATCTCACGCTTATCTTTGAAACGGCCGCTGAGAGCGCAATAGGCGCCAAAGCCGGGGAGACCCGACAAGGCATTTTTGTGATAGGGCCATGTTTCTGCACTGCACTATAATCACAATTGCTGCAGTTTGGCTGATAACCTCGTAAAGGGTGGAAGCATACGGGGGCAAGGCGGAACATATCGTTTAAGAGCGTTTTGCAGAACATGCAAAATGTGAAAGTGTAATGTCGGTTGTTACGTGGCAGTTGTAGCCTTTTTGCCATTCGTGATTTACTGCAGTTTTTGAGTGTGTGCTTCTTTTTTTTTTTTTTTTTTTTTGGGGGGGGGGGGGGGGGGAGGGGGGGCTGTTTGTATTACGTTTATGGCATCTTGCTTATATGGTTGTGTCTATGTCGGAGGCGCGCCCACGAAACACAAGCAAATGATACCGTTGATTATTAGTTGTAACAAAGTCATTTAACAGGAAAAACGCCGTAGTTATATTTTCGCATAATTATATTTGATGTTAAAAAAATATTCAAAACGTAAATAAAAGTTAAAAACAGGGTGTTCAGTTTTACCTGTTTACCTGTTTAAACCATGAACAGGGCCGGACCCAGGGGGGGGGGGGGGTTCCAGGGGTTCCGGACCCCCCCCCCCCCCCCCCCTGGAAAAAGCATGTACCTTGCTTTGAGTGTTTTTTTGGGTTTTTTTTTAAATAAATTTTGTGTGTGTCTCTAACAAATTTTATTCAATGTGAAATCCGATGAGAAAAAGGTAAACCCCCCCCCCCCCCCACAATGCTGCTCTTAACCCTCAAAACAAGGTCCAGAATGCACCAGATTGCACAGATTTTAACCGTTTTTCAAAAAATTTCCGGGGGAGCATGCCCCCGGATCCCCCTAGTTCGCGCGCCTGCTTTGCAGGCGCGCGCTTGTGGCTTCGCCACTTCGCTGATTTGTCCCCCCAAAAAAGGAGGAACCCCCCCCCCCCCCTTACAACTCATTTGGTCCGGCCCTGATGAATGTGCCGTTTTTCATGATCTTCACCATATGCCTGTTGCAGCCAATTTTGGAAAGGTTATAAACATTCTGTTACTGCTTATAAACATACTGTTACTGCAAGAATTATACTACGCAAAAACGGCTGATTAGGGTTTTTATTCTCATTTAAGGGTTGTAAAACACAGAGACAGTCCTTCCCGTGTAAGCCATTATGTCAACTATCACAGATCTGTCCATTAACTTAGATACATACCAAAAATCAATATCCTGCCTGCGTAGTGTGTGGAATGATAATTTGTTGGGGATTTCATTTAACGAATTGGCGTAGGTGTCTGTCACAAGATCAATTTACAAAATGACATAAACTCAATGGAAGAAGGTATGTTTTAAACACAAAACAACAAAAGAGTGCAGTAGTATGGTAAGGATTTTACGACGAAGCAATAGAACAATGACCTGGTCTGAACTTAAGTCCGTCCTCCTCCACCACCTCCCCCCATCCACCCTTCCCCCTTTCCACACCGCCCCCACAGCCTCCCCCCCCCCCCCCCCCCACCGTTATCTCTTATCTATTTCGTGGCAGAAAGAACACCTGAGGTCGTGTTCTCACTTGGCACCTCCAGAATCATTTGATCGCCTGAGATACCAGGCTCGCATCGCTGGCGCATCTTTCTGACCGACAGAATGCCTATCCTCCCTATACTATCTGTGTGTGTGTGTGTGTGTGTGTGTGTGTGTGTGTGTGTGTGTGTGTGTGTGTGTGTGTGTGTGTGTGTGTGTGTGTGTGTGTGCGTGCCTGTCTATGCGCAACAAAGATATTCTACTGCTACGCGATTGGAACATAGTTGGGCCGAAACAAGGAATGAGGACATGACGTATGATTACACCACCCAATCAACCTTCAGACGTGTGCGTGTGTAGGTTTCACTCTGTGTTTTGTTTATTTTTGTTTGTTTGTTCGTTTGTTTGTTTGTTTGTCTACATCGCTTTCCGCACTTAGATCTCTAGTGTTTATGGGTCGATTTAGTTGAAATTTGATGTGTACACATGGTCGCAGCAAAAATATACACTAATGAGAGGAAGAGTTGTTTTTTTTTAAAGGTATGGGGCACGTTTCCTGCATGTAGATTGAGATGTATTTTGTCATTTAAAGGTAAGGCAATTCTGGATGAAAGCAGGATGTGTGTGTGTGTGGTACATTAACTTTAAACACAATTAGCGGGAAATCACAATTCTGATCAGTTTAGTGATTATGCAGGTCCTTTACAACGAAGATGAAGTCAAGTTTGTTGCTTACAATGATGGGATAGATTCAGCACTTAATAAGAACAACGCTTAAAATTTTGTCCTACAAATATCTTAGTGAAAAACTCAAATCGCAAAAAGCGAAAGACAAAACAGCTCAAGAGATTGGCACAGATGATTCCAACATTCCCAACAGACTGTGTACACCGAGACACGACTCCTGCACACAGACAGCAAAACAACAAGATAACGGTAAATCATCCTCTTGGTCAATGGGGAAAGGTCAGACCCTCCACAAAGAAAACACCACAGGCGACACGTATCCTCCGCTTACAATACCTGGCCACCAGGTAGCCATGCCTCCCTCTCTTGTCTTCTACCTTGTCTTTCACGGAGGGAATGTTGGAATCAGCGTACCTGGATGGTGTACGGTGTAAGGAATGTAAGTAGAATTACTGCAGAACAGCATATCTTCCGGTAATATGTGTTGCTTTTAATTTCGCACTTATGAGTGTCTCTGTATGTTATATATGTGTGTATGTTCTTCGTGTGACGAAAGGAAAGACCGATGAACTAGATTGTACAAACGTAGATGTGAACGTAGACGGACAGATGTCGTACTGATGAACTGAATAATATAACTTACAAGCAGGGTTTAACCCTAGATACACGCGCTTTATAAATATTATGCATTATGATATTATTATTATTATTATATTTAAACGTAGACCGACAGATGTTGGGCTGATGGACTTAAAATAGTGAAAACGTAGATGTGAACTTAATCAGCCAGAGGTCGTAGGAGGTTCACTGCATGTTTACCAGACAAGCTGACAGAATGACAGACAGGCAGACGCAGAGAGATGAATACAGCTAGATTGCACGCGCGTGGACAGTCACACGCACACATTGACGGAAACATGCACACAGGCACTTAAACATGCAAGCACTTCAGAGAACACGATGGCCTTCCTCAGCTATCATGCCCATACTCCTCACCGACGAGCACGCACAAACACACCCACACACACTCACACACACCACGCACACACACGCGCGCGCATACACACACACACACACACACACACACAACACACACACACGCAAAGCAGCTGCAGCAAAGTAATGAATTAAGAGCTACTCAAGTCAAAACTCGTTCACCGTATAACAAGCCTTCCTACCATTCGAACGTGCCTTCTAATACTCATCTTATGTTGCTGAGGTCTTGCTATGGGTTTCTTGGGAACCTCACAGCCTCTGATATCAGGGACTGGCTGTCTGTTGTGAAAACATGGCTCAGATTGTTTTGTATAGGTAAAGGAATGTTTTTTGTTTGTAGACCTCTCCAGTGAAACGCACCACAGGAGCTAGCTGTTTCGGTTCATTTCTTCCGTCGGAAAGACTAGTTTCGGACGATTTGATTTACGGAACATTCTCTTTAAGTGGAAAATAGTTGTATTGACTTCTTTTATTTCTGTGCGTGGGCGGAATGTTTTAATTAATTGAATAGATAGAGAAGGTGCTTCAAAGCACCCCCTCGAGAACAACAAGAAAACAACGATTTTCATGGGAGGAAGGAAATGTCACCATTCACCAATGTTCTCAACTTTCTCTCCACTTGCTGATTAAACTACTGATTGTCGAAATCAGTCGCAGATCAAAATGTCCAAACCTTTTGATTTGTTCGTGCTCAAGCTGCTATGTCACGGAGAGAGCAGGTACCGTGGAAACCGTTTTCTAAGACCTC
>NC_090251.1:37911096-37919871 GCF_037325665.1 Littorina saxatilis | reverse complement strand
TATATATATGACTAAGTGCCAAAAGGTGCGCACGAAAAGCGGACAAAGGGGCTAAAAAATAAAAGTTGACAAACACGACTGATATTGTGATTTTTGTTAAGACAACAGATGCTGGAACCCAATTACGAAAAGAAAAGATAAATTTACCCAAATGATTTTACAAATAACGATAATTTTGTTCGTTATATCATTCAAAACGGCACTGAGTCATAGCATTAAGGTTATCTCGCACGTTTTTAAAGCTAGGGCTTTGAAACTTGGCACACAACCAAAGTATAATGACCTCCAGGTATGGTGCACATCACATTAAACAACATTGAATTTCAAGGTCACAGCGAGGTTAAATTTCCTTTGCAAACTGGAAAATTGTCGTTGTCACGTCTTACATGTTTTAATACTAGATCAGTTAGACTTTACATACTTCACATACTTTCAGCATTTTTATAAAACCTCATTAAAAGTGACCTGCTGGTTAATCTTTGTCAAAGTTCAAGGTCACAGCGGGGTCACATCTGGTCCAAATGTGGAATATTTTCAATTTATTCAGCGCGTTTATAGCACGAGCTTTGAAAATACACACAGTTCTAGTGTATAATGTTCACACACGATTAAAGTCTGGTTGAAAAAGTCAAGGTCACAGCAGGGTCGCGTTGAGGTCAAACATATACATTTTTCAATGAGGTTTTCTCATATGTTTTTGAAGCTAGGGCCTTGAAACTTGGCACACTACGCAAGTTAAATTAAACCTCATCAAATTCCAAGGTCACAGTAAGGTTAAAGATCCTTTAAGGATATTTTCTAAAAAAGGTGACCGCCTGGTTAATGTTTGTCAAATTTCAAGGTCACAGCAGTGCCATCTGGCTTAAACTTTGAAAAATTGTCAATTTCTTCAACTAGTTTTATAGTGTTTGAAGTCATTCACACATGATGAAAGTCTGGTTGATAAAATCAAACGTCAAGGTCGCAGCGGGGTCGCATTGAAGTCAGACACATACAATTGTCATTTTCACGAACGCCTTTTAAGCAACACCTTTGAAACTTCACACATTCCAAAGTTTTGATGTTGTTTGGTTATAATCAAAGTGTGGTCAATTTCCATGATTGAGAGCATTCAGAGGGGTCAAGTTGAGGTCACACAAAAAGTGATAATCTTTATAAGACTCACGTTTGCTGCTATTGCTCACTTGACATTGGTGAAAGTGCTTATTTTATAATTGTTGATCTTGATGTTTTGACTAATTAATATTACCAGGATCAACCATACCAGATTTCAAAGTCCAGAAGTTGTCAAACCTCAAACCTGTTGGAAGTTTCAAAGATTTAAGCATCAACAAATTTCTATTTGATTTGACCTTAAATAACAGATTTGACCTTAAATCTTAAAACAGATCAACCAGACTTTGGTTTTATATAAATTGAAGTTCAATACAATTTCCTTTTTTTTTTTACCCACGCGAGACCCTGCTATGACCTTCACATTTCTCAAGGATCAACCTTGAATTCTCCATGTTGAACAATCATTAAGCAAAAGCGTTGTTTGAAGTTTGAAGGTTCTAGCTTCAAAAATCTCTGAAAAAATATGTTTCATCCGTTTTCTGAACCACATGTGACCCAGCCGTGACCTTGAAATCTGACAAGGGTCAACAAGACTTTTACCATGCATGGGGGCGATTAAACCCCAAATGTGTGTGAAGTTTCAAGGTTTCAACTTAAAAAACGTCTGAGAAAAATATACATTTTCCTTTTTGGACAATGTGTTGCACGCAAGACAACACGACAAACGCTCGTGTTATCATTCTTTTACTTTAAGGTCGACTTGCGTGCCCGCTCTTTCGCTAATCTCAATTAAAATTCATCTTGGAAGTTCGGTTTTATTACGCTTTTAATTAAGAAGATTAAACTAAGACAACAAATAGTTAGTTTTACCCATTAAACTCGATAAGGTAGTGACATTTTATGTTGAACGCAAGATGGTGTCGCACGCAAGATCTGAAAAGATGTTGACGACATAATTTCAACACTTGATAGCGCATTCGTGGTTCGTGATTTCTTCACAAATTTTGAACACAGAATGTGTCACGTGGTTCCGTAGATGAAGTAGATCTTTGTACATGTAAATTTTGTTTTTAAAAGAAAATAACCGTTAATTACCGAACATTTTGTCGCACGCAAGATATGACGAAATTTTCAAATCGTTTTCAAAAATGCTGTTCAAAAGTTCTGCAGTCTTTGCTGGATTACTTGAAAGACAGCAGTTTGATACACCGTTATCGCTTGACGTGTCGACATCAATTCCAGAGTTTTTGAAAAAGAAATTTAGTAAATATCTGCGATTGAAAAATGTATGCCGTGATGACGACACATCTTGCGTGCGACACCTTAAAATTCGGTTATCGAAAAAAAAAAATTCTCTCGAGATTTAGATTTGACGTTTGGTCTCGTCTGTAAAGCGATGTTTCAGGCATTCAATCAAACTAAATGCAATTCATTTGTGCTTCTTGTTATTTTTCTGTGGCATATTCAAAACACGAGGTATCACGATGTCCTTTTTCAGATGGCCGGTTTTGGCGTTATTTTTGACTTTAAACAAAGATAACTTCAAAACCGTTCAAGTCAGACACACGAAATTATGTCCACTATCTCTTCGCACATTCATCCACACACACACCAATTTTCAGCAGACACACGTTTTTAGAAACATTTTTATTGTAAAACAAAGTCGTCTTCTGTTCTGTGAGCACCTTTTGGCACTTAGTCATATACGACTAGAGTCTGTGTGTCTGTGTGTCTGTGTATCTGTCTGTGTATCTGTGCGCGATGCACGGCCAAAGTTCTCGATGGATCTGCTTCAAATTTGGTGGGCATATTCAAGTAGACCCGGGACACGACACAACCTGGTCGATATTTCAACACGTGCTCTCAGCGCGCAGCGCGGAACCGATTTTGGTTCCACCTCAGCTATTTTGGTTCCACCTCAGCTTACCCGGGCCCCCATACCGACACACCATAGCCGCTACACCACATCACAACGCCAAAGTTCTCGGTGGATCTTTTTCAAATTTGGACACCGTATTCAGCTACACCCCGGACACAATATCATCGATGAGATATTTCAACACGTGCTCTCAGCGCGCAGCGCTGAACTCATTTTCGTTTTTGGGTTCATTTCACCATTATAAGTAACTCTTCCTTATCTTCTCCAGTGTTTGGCGTTTATCTCCCTTCCTTCGTGTGGCTTTCCCGTTCAGTTGTAAGTTACTACACTGCGCTGTCCACTGCGCTGAGCGTCTTCGGATATTCCCGGCGTTCTGTTACTGTTACCTATTTTTAGAAGGTCAACGCAGTGTACAGAACGTAAATTGGACCCGTAAATTATCCTCACTGTAAAAGTGCAAAGGTCGAATCAATTTATAGCCACGCGAAAAATACACTGTCATCTATCTCTCTATAGATACGGCTTCTCTGTGTTTGTGTGTGTGTGTGTGTGTAAGTGTGTGTGTCTCTATGTAATCAACACCTGTGCATTCTTCAGTTCTGTTTGTGATGTGGTCTGGCGGCTTTTGTGTAATTTTATGTACTGGCCTTCCTTTGAGAAGCCATAACTTGCTCAGTCCTGTTTGAGTGGAGTTCGCCTCTAAAGGTGATTAACACGGTTACATTCGTCGACAAGGATGGGACTCGATATGGTCAGGAATGGCATTATGGCCACTGAATCATTTTCGTGCTGTTCCCATTCCACGAATCTGGGAGGGACCTAAGCTTGGCGGGTCCATAGTTCGGACGGCTTTAAGTACTTCTTCCCGGCGAAGCCGGCTACCCGGCGAAGCGGGTATTCATTCTAGTTTCAGATATTTTGTAAGCATGCACTTGAAAATTCTGGGTCATTTTTTTTTATCCCGAAAGCAGTAAATCTGCAATCAGTCCTGAATTGTTTAATCTCAAAACTACCAGAATAGAATGGTAAAACGGCCTGTTTTGATGTCGTAGAGCTAGAAAAGGAGAAGAGATCAGATACCTACACTGTTTGTGTTTTATGTTTTACTGTCAATGAGGGTTATGCGGAACAGCTGATCACCAATCGAAAATTGCCCCCCCTCTCTCTCTCTCTCTCTCTCTCTCTCTCTCTCTCTCTCTCTCTCTCTCTCTCTCTCTTTTAAACACACACACACACGCGCATACACACACGCCTTCACTTTTATCAGTTTGACATTATCCGACTGTGATGCAACGAAGGCGTCGCGGTGGGGGCGTTTCCACTGACATTTTCAGAGGGGATAATCGTTGGCGAAACAGAATAGTTTTTACACCCCGGTTTCCAATAATGAGACTGATCATTCCTGCCCTCTATGTATAGAAGGGCCTTCAACTGGCAGCTTTTCTAGGATTAACTCTATTCACTCGCTGGGTTTGATTTGTTTCAACTGTTGTTGTGCCGTGCCAGGATTGTCGTGGGATTAGAGAGCTCCGCCGATTATGGCAAGTTGCTGTGTGTAGGTTAGGGATGGGAAGGTGTTACTCTGAACTGCTCCTTCAGTCAAAATTGTGAGGTGTTTTTGAGGGAACTTTGCGAGAAGTTTGTAGATTTTTTTTTCTTTCCAGTTGATGTTGTGTAACGCAATTAAAATGTATGTGAAATAGTTAGAAACAATAGTATTGCTTTACCAACAGTTGAGGATTGATCAGTTTACGAGCGTATGTTTAGTCTTGGTACTGAATCAATCAGTATCTTAAAGTGAAATACTGTTGAACTGCCAAGGAGAAGTTACTTGGTGACCGAGGACTTTTCGTTGTCCAGTGGGTGACCGCCGGTGCTGTGGTCTTGCCGGTGACTGGTCAAGGCAGTGTGCATATAAGAAGTGCGAGGTGTCTATTGTTCCATATCCAACATAAACGTTACACTCCGTTTGCTAAAGCTGGCAAAACACAATAGCTTGGGGACTTCACTGAAGTGGGACGGCCAGAAGAGGGGCTTGGGAAAATGAGGCTAGTCGGGGTAATCGTTTGAGCTGAAGGTAGGTACTTGAAGAACTGAGGGGTGTGTAGTTACACTCGAAATGCCCCTCTCTCACTGTTGCAGAGTGTCTGCCATTAAGCTTCATTAAAGCCCATATTGGCATACCAGAAACAGCTGAACAAGTCATCGTACCAGAAAAATCAATCCAGATTATGGCCAAGCTGTTACCAAGCGAGAAGTGTGTCAACGCTTGGTTATTATCAGTGATCTTGTGCTGATATGATCATACTGAAATTGGGGGAGGGGGATGGGTGGAAGAGCAAATATAATGGTGATGGCACGATGTGTGCGTAGAAGCTGTTGCATTATTGATCCTGGCCTTGCTGAAAACGAGACAATAGTGCACGTGTTACATGTCCAGATTGATTGCGTTTGATGTCTTTGCTATGCTTATTGTTCTTTTGTATTGCATGGTTGGTTCGTTTTGTCATTGTTCTTATGGATAGAAAAAAGGTAAATAAAAGTAAAAGAAGGTTCGTTTAAAAGTCGAGTAGTACCGGGAATCCGTCCAGAAAGTTTGTCGAAGCCTTACAGCAACACACTGTAAAAACAACATTGAACCAACTGAAAAAAAATCACCACCACGTAAATTACAAATCCCCAAAAATTCGAAGCACGAAGTCTGGCAGCTTACTTCTCTCTCCCGCATCTCAACGGTAGTAGACACGTTTTTGAGAAAAGGCCCGAAAGAATGCCTTCGTGAGGTATTTTTTTTAAACAAGTTCAGTTCCAGAGCTACGCTGCAAACCGGTAGCAGCTAGCTCCCCAGTTCAGGGTCGGCTGGTTAATACACGGCTGCTTCTCCCGCTGGGGTTGTTTGCTCTATTGCTTTCATCTTACTCCAAACTCATCACTTACCATTCTCTTCTAGCTTTTAGGCATTTATTCGCCTCTTTCGTCAGGTATGCGTGGTTTGTACGATGGCACAACGAAGTTATTTTGCTCAGCAGGCAAGGTTTGTATTGAGCGGCGGTGGTGGTGGGGGTGGAGGGGAGGTCTTTAGACTAACCGAGATGGTGACTAGAGAGTGTTTTCAACCGACGTTCCAGTGATTTACCTCTCTTTAGAAAGTAAGTATTGTTTATGCGTGAGTTATAGTAACAGATTGTATAGACTCCTACTTGAATTTTAAAAAAAATTGAAGAAAAAAAGAGAAAGTAATGGTCCTCAGCGTGTTGTGTGTTACTGTTTTATACTGAGACCGTGCCCAGCAAAGTTCTACTAGTAGTTGCCTTTGTGTCAATCTTTGTCAGTAAGAAAGAGTCAGCGAGTTATATACGTTTGAAAAAGAGTAAGTTTTTGTTGGGGTTAGGGTACGTACTGTATTTCATTATACAAGCTGGTGTAGAGTCAGCTTTGTGTTTAGTATGGTGAGGGTATTATACTGTATATTAATATGGCGTTGAGTCGATACAAACGGGGTCTTTTCTCCTTCCCAGTTTCGACCTTCCCTATACCTTTTTTTTAAAGCATAATCCACAGGAGGTAACGTTTACAATCGCCCTCCGATGTTAGTTAAGTACGTCTATGTAAACAAGCTGCGGATCATGTTTTATGTGTCGAGGGCCATATTTCTCGTCCTTTATTCTTGCTGTCAGTTGTGTTGATGAAGTTGCCACGCTTGAGCCCTCCTTTTCTTTTCTCTTTTCCTTTACTTTTCTTCCTGCACTTGTCGCATCGTAGCGTGTCTATAATGCATTCAGAACACAATTCATTTACACGACGTGTGAAGTAAGTAAGGGTCTTGTTATCTTCTCCCATCTTTGTGATTGTAAGGGGGAAGGGCATTCCTGTCAAAGACAACATTCCTGTTTTCATATCTCGGTGTGTGAGTCTGGTCTCCTATTACACGTACACAGGCATGAACCAGCATCTTGAAGACTTTTTTTCGCGCTCTTGCCGTGTCGAGGAATAGAAGGGGTGAACTTTTACAGTCAGGTTTCGCGATAAGTAATCCTTTGTGAACGGTGCGAGAAAATAAAGGGGGGGGGGGGTTGAAGTTTTAAAGGAGTCATGGAAATAGTGAGAGTGTTGTTTGCTGCTTGTGGGGGCTGTGTATTTTAGTTGCTGGTGGTTGGCATTTCCCCGTGTTCAGCCTATGGTTGTCAAGCACAGAAAGAAATCATTCATTGGACTACCGTTCTTTTCCGGAAAACGTTACCACTCTAATGGGTTTTAAAGGGGTAATTTGCATCACGTGTCACGATTTCGCAAAGTCTGTAAGAGCACTGTTTACACTTTGTTTACCTGGGGCTGAAAACCAGTTGACCAACAACTGGACACAATGATGACAGTAGCATCTGACTGATATAAATGAAAACTTCAAAAACGAAAAACGACCAGTTAACCATGTTATGTGTGTTTTGTGAGATAAAAAATACTTCGGCATTTATTTATCATTTTAAGGGGTTACTTGTGTGTTCAAATCGCTCGTCAGAAACATTACACATTTTGTGCACAGGTTCCTCTAAGCAATATGGACACATCTGTGCAAAGAAAAAAGGGGGTCGACGTATTAACTTTTTTTTTAGAATTTTTTTACTGGGGGTTGTCAAGTACGATTTTGCGAAAAACACTGCGATTTTTAACATGATCCCAACTGACATATTTAGCTCTACAAATAATAAATGAGACATTAGTTTGTGTATATAAATGAATGGAGAGTATAACTTTATCATAAAACGGTACTTATCAACGTGCATTTTCAGAAAATGATCGAGGTTTATCGAGGGCGTACACATAAAATTATCACTCCTTTAGTAGTAAAAACGTATTTAAAAAACATTCGCGTGTGAGAAACATTACACATTTTGTGCACAGGTTCCTCTAAGCAATATGGACACATCTGTGCAAAGAAAAAAGGGGGTCGACGTATTAATTTTTTTTTTAGAATTTTTTTACCGGGGGTTGTCAAGTACGATTTTGCGAAAAACACTGCGATTCTTAAGGGGTTACTTGTGTGTTCAAATCGCGTGAAAGAAACATTACACATTTTGTGCACAGGTTCCTCTAAGCAATATGGACACATCTGTGCAAAGAAAAAAAGAGGTTGACGTATTAACTTTTTTTTAGAATTTTTTTACTGGGGGTTGTCAAGTACGATTTTGCGAAAAACACTGCGATTCTTAACATGATCCCAACTGACATATTTAGCTCTACAAATAATAAATGAAACATTAGTTTGTGTAGATAAATGAATCGAGAGTATAACTTTATCATAAAACGGTACTTATCAACGTGCATTTTCAGAAAATGATCGAGGTTTATCGAGGGCGTACACATAAAATTATCACTCCTTTAGTAGTAAAAACGTATTTAAAAAACATTCGCGTGTGAGAAACATTACACATTTTGTGCACAGGTTCCTCTAAGCAATATGGACACATCTGTGCAAAGAAAAAAGGGGGTCGACGTATTAATTTTTTTTTTAGAATTTTTTTACCGGGGGTTGTCAAGTACGATTTTGCGAAAAACACTGCGATTCTTAAGGGGTTACTTGTGTGTTCAAATCGCGTGAAAGAAACATTACACATTTTGTGCACAGGTTCCTCTAAGCAATATGGACACATCTGTGCAAAGAAAAAAAGAGGTTGACGTATTAACTTTTTTTTAGAATTTTTTTACTGGGGGTTGTCAAGTACGATTTTGCGAAAAACACTGCGATTCTTAACATGATCCCAACTGACATATTTAGCTCTACAAATAATAAATGAAACATTAGTTTGTGTAGATAAATGAATCGAGAGTATAACTTTATCATA
>NC_090251.1:37843596-37908596 GCF_037325665.1 Littorina saxatilis | reverse complement strand
TGGCAGAATGACCAAGATCTTTAACGTGCCATTGTGGTGACACGGGGGTGGGAGATGGATACCGTCTCTGGGTCTGCACATAAAGTTGACCCGTGTCCGTCCCGGCCCGGATTCGAACCAGCGACCTCTCGATCACAAGTCCAGTGCTCTACCACCTGAGCTACCCGGGCACACAGGTGCTCAGCAAATGTGTATTGAAACTCGTTCAATTATCCCAAAATGTCATAACGTTTGGCAATATAATTATTTAACAACAACAAAAAGACTACCGGATTCCGTACATAAAAAAGTCAGGGGCTGTAACAACAATTCGCGGCATTGGACTGTGGGAGGTCGTACACAGCTAACACTGCGACGCGTAACCAAAATCTACGGACACACTTTTTATCAGTTGATGATACGAACACACTTGCATATTGGGGCACTACTAATTGTGTATAATGCATCACGTTACCTCAAACTTCGTCTCAAGTTGGAAATGTCCCCCTTGTCCAAAACCCCGCTCCTACCATCCACAACAGGGAGGACATTTCCAACTGGAGACAGAGTTTCATGAAGATCTGTCCAGTAGGTGTCTCTGAATCGCACTACAATCACACAAACACACAGACAAGCACACAGACACACGCACATACACACGACACACATGGGTGAATCAGTTACTTTGTAAAAAGGGGTGTACTTTGAATTCAAAAGTCTAAATTGAGGACGCGAAGCGACTTAGGCTAATCATAAGAATGCGCCCCCCCCCCCCCCCCTCCCCGAAAAAATAATCTGTCGTGAGATACATTACACATTTTGTGCACAGGTTCCTGTTAGCAATGTGTACACAGGTTGGGGTTTATAGTATCGGTCCTCCCCCCCTTCTCAATTTCCCCCTGTCCGCAAACAGGCATCCTCTGCCTCGGGGTCGCATGGACCCATATCTTCATAGATCAATTGGATATTGTTAAAAAGGTGTTTGGGGAAAGCTCCTTTGAACGGAATCGAGGTAATAATTCATTTCAAAACCAGGTGTTTTTTGTGGCTAAGTGTCTGTTCTACACGAACATTCTATAACTTGTTAATCTGTGTCCGAATAATGAACTGTTAACAAAGTTACTCGTATGAAGGAACTATGAAGCCAAACGCACCAAATGGACACATATTAACTGTGACACACATACACACACACACACACACGGCGAACACATAAACAAACAGACAAACAAAGCTTCGCAATGCCGTAATGGACACCCACTCTCACTTAGTAGATTCCGACCTTTCTTAAACTATTTATCTGTCACTATTTCTCAAAACTTCGCTTTCTCGCACTCAAGACGACATGCACAGACACAAAGACACACGGGCACACACACGCCCGCCCGCCGGCACGCACTCACACAACAAACAACACACACACACACACACACACATGAGGAAGGGATAATCACACATAGTGCGCCAGTGAGGTTAGAATGGTGAGGTGGGGTCTGAGGCTGGTAAGGGATTTGGGGGTAGGACCGACGAGAGGGCACGGATTCGGCGGTTCGCCGTGTCGAGTCAACTTCATATAGATCTGTGTAGGTGATTAACAGCCCCAGCCGATCTGGATCTGTTCAAGTCAAAAGTAAAGTCAAGGATACGAAGAAGTTTACCGAAAAACATCGATCCCAAGGACTCATGTTGTAACTTTTCAAAGCAGTTACATTCAATCAAAGCTCTATCCACATTAAACCGAACGGGAATCGTCGAAGATCCACGCAACTTCACTGCAATGTCGAAAACGAACTCATAATGTCACCGCAGATCTATAGTTGGTTTTGGTTTTGTGTCGCAGCAAAGAAACGAAGCAAATCTCCGGCTTTTATTTCACACTAAAAAAACGTTCATTTAGCGGGTTATTAAAATATATTTCTTTGAGGTTGCAAGGCAATGGCATAGCTGAGATGTACTCCTTCGAACACACGACACAGGTTAGAAATTGACTTCATTTGGGCGCTTTTTACGGCCAAAACAGAGTGAGCTTTTTGACGGGTTTATGGAAAAATCACTTCGGGGGCAGGTCTAAAATCCTGTGTACAGTGCCAAATCATACATCATTCAAAAGAGCAAAGTATGTTCTTTATTCTAACATATGGGCTAGGGTAAGTCATAGATATAAGTATCTGTCTATTATATCTGTAGGCAAGTGTATTCCATTCCTTCGATAGTCTCGTCATCTACACTTGCGTGAAAAATGCAATTTTGAGTCTGTTTTGCATAAAAGACCTGCGAGATTTGTAGAAGTCAAAACAACAACTTACAGTCCAGCCTCTCAAATTTCGTTCCATGCAATTTGTTTGTCTGTACGTATAGACTGAGGGGTGCCCCGAAATGATTTGTAATCACAACATTCACAGACTTCAAATACGCCATTGAAAACTCGTCCACGTGCGTTTTAGATATATACTTGGGTGACTAAAACTGTCGTACCTACCAAAGGCCGCTTCGCGTAAGAAAATGACTACCAGAGTCGCAAGGCTCGGGATTTTTTTTTACAAGAAATTTATATTTCGTTGTTCTAGTCCGAATGAATATGAAGATATGGCGAGTTGAAAACGCCGATTCTTTCGCCAGAAACACGTCTGTTTCCATACCGGAAAGAAGGAATGGACTGAGCTACTAGAAGCACGGCGCCGTGCGTACAATCGATCGAATGATGTTATTCACACAATACCATTTGGCGATCTCTAAAAAATCATTTAAAAACGAACTAGTTGACATGTAATGAAACTATTTACTGAAATCAAGAAGTATCTTAGTTCTAGCCGTGCATATGACACACCCTTTCGCGAAAGCACACTGAACCGTGCGTATACGCATTCGCACCCGCAAACCACCAACCCAGGCGGGTTATCCAGATCCAGATCTAGATCCAGATCCAAGGGAAGTAACTCAGTGAGTATAAACATGAGCAAGAACCGCAACTCAAACACACTCGTAACACCTTAATTGCCCATGTCATGAGGCTGAGAGAGAAAAGGGCGTATTTAAACACACACAAAACTGTTGCTCGGGACACATTTGCTTTTAGTAAGAGCTCCAGGACTTGTTTTATTGGAAAGAACTGTGGCAGGAGGGTAGTGCTACTACTCTACACTGACTAAAAGACAAGTGTCTACATGTAACCTGTACACGGACGTAGATAGCTTACAGGGAGGAGGGGGGGGGGGTGTCATCAGTTGTGGTCCGAGAAATGATCAAAGCTAGGTCAGTGCTGAGATAACGGACGACTGGCCTGACAGACGGCAGTGTAAAACAGCTTTCAACAAGTGCCTGACATAGACAACTGACATGAGGAGTTGTGTCGCGGAAATGAGATAATGGGGGTGACTAATGCAGTAATGCACTAATGGTGTCATTTTCTGTGACCGCAATATAGACTCATTTTTCTTTTCCTGTGTTTATGTCAATTTACAGTCATAACGGGGTCACAGTGTAACTCAACTAAGTGATGTTGTTGTCTGTCTTTGCATTGTTTCAAAAAAGTTAACACTGTGTAGTTGCGTGTTCGGAATGAAGATTTGTTTGCGCATTTTTTTCCAGAGGCAGATGGCTATTTTATTTGCTACTTGTTTTACTCTCGGCGTCTTCCAAGCTCACAAGTTTCGTAGTCGTCGTCTAGTCGCGGTCGGCAGATTGACCGAGGCAGTTAATCCTTAGTACTAAACTTTAACGTATCAATATTATAAGCGCATAGCTTGTTGTTGATTCGCATGTGTTCATCATCTAATGACTAATGTACCAATTAGTTGCTGAATAAAACAATGTTTATACCAAAAGTGTCAGTATGAATTTGTGCTTAACAGAAAAAGTGCAAGCACGCTGAATCAAGAATGCCAACTTTTGCTTTGCAAGTCCAACTCTCTTCTTGTCCTCTCCGGCTTTGCTCAATAACAGAGTATCTGTCTTGCTAGTTCAGCGCCGTACGGGCTATGGCTTATTGATCACTGAACATGTTTAAATTACATCATTGAACATGTTTAAATTACATCATTGAACATGTTTAAATTACATCATTGTGCATCACAGTTAGTAATGTTGCCGGTGTATGATACTGATATTGATATTAGTTATTATTACGGCATACAGAGAACTGCCGCAGCGTACGCTCTGACAAATAACCACTCCACCACCACCATCCCCCACCCCCACCCCACCCCCCTCCATTGACACCCACACACCCACTCTACCTCCCTGAACCCTCACCCAACAAGGGGAAGCTCTTTTTGCCCAAACGACGGTGTTTGTTTTGTATTCGTCTTCATGTACGGAAAACATGTTGTGTTGATTGAGTGCATGTTTCACAGTGATGGGTGGAGCAGACGATGAAAGACGCAGCGGAGCGATTACTGACCGTACTTGTCACGGTGACAGGTGTATATGGACGGTAATAGCCATTGAGGTCGGCTACTGTTAGTGTTACTGTAACCGTATATATGTCAGCATGTGTGTGTGTGTGTGTGTGTGTGTGTGTGTGTGTGTGTGTGTGTGTGTTGCAATATGGCTTGTCAATATTGAATGTCGCGATGAGTAGACTGTGCATTGCCATATTCAACTTGCGTTCAAAAACACCATGCAAAACCTTCGTTCTCCAATCCCCCCATCCCTCTTTCTTTTTATGTCTGCCCCTGTATAGCTGTGTGTGTGTGTGTGTGTGTGTGTGTGTGTGTGTGTGTGTGTGTGTGTGTGTGTGTGTGTGTGTGTGTGTGTGTGTGTTGCAATATGGCTTGTCAATATTGAATGTCGCGATGAGTAGACTGTACAGTGCCATACTTATTACACCCCCGGTATAGGGGTGTGTATGGGATTCGGTCGATGTGTTTGTTTGTTTGTTTGTTTTTGTGTGTGTGTGTTTGTGTTCGCATATAGATCTCAAGAATGAACGGACCGATCGTCACCAAACTTGGTGAACAGGTTCTATACATTCCTGAGACGGTCCTTACAAAAATTGGGACCAGTCAAACACACGGTTAGGGAGTTATTGGTGGATTAAGATTCTACAAGGACTTATAGAGGGACATATTAATGGTCAAAGGGAAATAACCTTCTCAGTTGGTGGCAGTGAGAATGGTTATTTCCCTTTGACCAACGGGGGTGTTTTTCCTACCTCGGAGGAATTTCTTGTTATCTCAGTATCTGTCCATTTGCGTTCAAAAACACCATGCAAAACCTCCGTTCTCCCGTTCACCACATCCATCTTTCAGTCGTTCTGTCTGTCCCTGCATATCTTTGTGTGTGTGTTTGTGTGGAGTAGTACACATTCATTTCATAGACGTGACTAATCGACAAGTCATGTGTGTATGGTACAGCTGCGTTCATGCTGATGACATCATCAGTCTGTAGCATATTGCACCAGCCGTGACATCCAACAAACAGCCAAACGAGGTGTTCACTCATACTGAGTGTAATTTACCACATGTATAGCAATAAAGTTCGCGTTTTCTACGCATAATCCGAACGCGGAAGTTGTAATTGAGCCGACAAGGTCAGTGGGCGCACTTTCTGGCTCTACACACACGTGTACGTGCCTGTTGTAACATGCTGTACACGAACAGGAAAGCGAATGGTCAAACTGACTTTTCCTCTATTGCAGGTGGGTTGAATGGGTATGGGCCTGCGTGTATAGAACGTGGATTGTGCTGCTCTCCTGTTGGCTATTGCATAAGTAGAATCGAATCATTTCTAAAGTGTTCAACATAACATAGATACCAACAACAGCCCAGCTTGGGATTGAAACACACACACACACACACACACACACACACACACACACACACACACACACACACACACACACACACACACACTTTGTTCTGTCTTTTGTGACTTTTGCAGCCATAGAATTGGGACTTCAATGGTTGAAGTTGACAAAGCAACCCATTGAAGTGAGTCAACGCCAACAGTTGGTGACAACAGTGTGGTACCGTTACGTGTCGTAACAAGTCGCACATCTACAGAAAAACGTACGGTCAAGCTGACTTTCTGTTGTAAGCGGGTTGAATAAAACAACTTTACACCTTTTCTCTGCAGGCCTGTTAGCTTTGGCAGAGGCACTAATGCAAGATTAAAATTTAATTGTGCGACATACAACAACAAAAAAGGTTCAAAACATATTTTGTGTGTTCGTCTGTCAGGTTGCGGAGTGAAAAGAGAAAGCTTGTGAAAAACCCTCCTTAGTCGGGTTAAAATGAATAGGGAAGCCTAGCAAAAACACGAGGTCAACTTTACTGTAAATTCGAAGAATGACCTGTAATACCATTCTTTTTAGTACTTTTACTTTACTTTCTTTACTTTTTTTTAGTGTTGAACGTCGTTTTCAACCGTTCAAGGTTATATCGCGACGGGGAAAGGGGGGGGGGGGGGGGGATGGGATAAAGCCACTTGTTAATTGTTTCGTGTTCACAAAAGCACTAATCAAAAAATTGCTCCAGGGGCTTGCAACGTAGTACAATATATGACCTTACTGGGAGAATGCAAGTTTCCAGTACAAAGGACTTAACATTTCTTACGTACTGCTTGACTAAAATCTTTACAAACATTGACTATATTCTATACAAGAAACACTTAACAAGGGTAAAAGGAGAAACAGAATCTGTTAGTCGCCTCTTACGACATGCTGGGGAGCATCGGGTAAATTCTTCCCCCTAACCCGCGGGGGTATCTTTTTAGTACAAAGACAGACAGAAAGAGCTCTTGAAAAACACACACAGGCAACTTTTACTTCAAATTCAAGGAGCGGCTTTTTTGATCTCTGTCATTGTGGTCTGCTTTACAGATCACACTGTTCAAAGAAACGCTGTCACTCTATTGCACACTAGTTGTTAGGCCTAAAAAAAAGTCTGTTTACGGTAACATAGGCACACAAAAATAGGGTCGGTAGGTCGGGATTTTTTTCCCAAAAAAACACATATTTTTAAGTTATTTTGCCAAAAAACAAAGATTTTTCCCCCCCCCCCCCCCCCCCCCCCAAATGCCCAAACAAAAGTCTAGGGTCGCGCGAAAAAATAGGGTCGGTCGGGATACCGTAAACAGACTTTTTTTTTTTTTTGCCTTAGCAGAACAAACACAGAAACACAGCTATCATGGCCTGAATTGCTCGCAGGTATTTATAGGGTGGACTGCCAGTGTTCAAGGAGTTGGCTGAAGATCAAGAAATATCTGTTAGACGGCGCTATTTTTTTCTTGAAGAAGGATAAGAGATACTTTGCTGCACTTGCAGTGCACGGATGTGGAGTCATTCTGCAGATTTGTTCCTCCACTCGCCAGAAGACAGGTTTATGGAGCCAGTTTTACTCAGCTTGGTTTATTTAGCCCTTTCGTTCCACTTGGCTCTTTTCTCAAATTAAAATGAATATTGTCTGTGTGATTCATCAAGGTGATTGATCTGTGGACGCATAGATATATTCCTTTATTGATTCAGTCATAGGCAAAAGAACAGTACCAAGGAATAAGCTAACTGACCATCGATCCCAACAAAAAGCACCTGACCTCTCTCTCTCTCTCTCTCTCTCTCTCTCTCTCTCTCTCTCTCTCTCTCTCTCTTGCTCGCCACCCTCTCTCTCTCTATCTATCTCTTGCTCGCCACCCTCTCTCTCTCTCTCTCTCTCTCTATCTATCTATCTCTTGCTCGCCACCCTCTCTCTCTCTCTCTCTCTCTCTCTCTCTCTCTCTCTCTCTCTCTCTCTCTCTCTCTCTCTCTCTCTTGCTCGCCACCATCTACTCTCTGTCTTATACATTTACATGTAGGTTACTGTAGATATTTCACAGGCTTCGCCCGATCAAGATCCTCACCTATTTCTGTGAGGAACACCTATACGCAGTCAATCTTCCTGATCTTGCTTCTGCAGGCGTGCTGCACGTGCGTTTCTAGCGCTGCAGTGTCCCGTCGTCATCATTATCCCCTATCTTGCCTTACACTTTGATGGAGAGTGTGAGATGAAATAGAAATGCAGTTGTACTTGTTGCTGTACATAGTATGCCCGGCTTCACTTTGCCAGTCACGCTTGTCCCATATTTCGAGATTGCTCATAATGATTAATCATACCTGCATCCAGTTTTATTGCCAATTGATGGGACTCGTGCTATAAAAAAAAGTAATTTTTTGTTATTATTATAATTTTATTATCCAATGCGCATCCGTCGCGATTCTTCTTCTTCTTCTGCGTTCGATGTTGGTGGCCGTGCTAGATCCTCAGACCAGTGGCTGCCAGGAAGTCCGCAGTCTTGCGCAGTTCGTCGGCAGGACCCCAGAGTTTGGCTCCAACACTGGTCTCTTCTTGCCAGAACTTCTGGCGTATTGTCTCTAGATGGGGGCAGTTCTGGAGAATGTGCTCCGGAGTTTGCTCTTCCGAGCCACATTCACAGTGTGCGTCATCCGCAAGGCCCAGTCTCTTGAGGTGTTTCTTCAGTCCACAGTGCCCTGTCCTTAGACGGAAAATGGTGGTTTGGCTTCTCCGGTCTAGTTTGTTGATGGGGTCTTCCTGTGGGTTGTAGTCTCCGTTTCTCTTTTTCCAGTTTTCTTTCTTCTTCCGTTGTAGAAGAGTCTTGGCTTCTTTGTACGAGGTGGAGTTGTGTGGTTGGGGAAGTCTCGCACCTCCTTTTGCCAGCCTGTCCGCTTCTTCATTGCCGGCAATGCCGACATGAGCCGGTATCCACTGGAGCACCACCTTGTTGTGTTGAGACAGGGTGCTGAGGCAGTTGTCGAGTTGCCTGGTGGGGAGGTCAGTGGGGCCAGACAGAAGGGACTGGAGGGCGGACAGGGAGTCAGTGAGGAGGACGATGTTTTGCCGACTGCGGTCTTCCCCTGCTGCGTGCTCTGCTGCAGTGATGAGGGCGTGGAGCTCGGCCCTGTAGTTCGAGCTCAGGTCACCAGCTGGGACGGAGAGGGAGGTGGTGGTCCCGTTTGGGCGACGGATGTAGACGCCACTGCCTCCATTCCTTACGGCGTTCTCTGAGGAGCCGTCTGTGTAGACGTGAGTCCAGGTGCAATGTGGGTAGCGATCCTGAATCATCTCCATGGCGAGGGCCTTCTGGACATGTGGTGACTGTTCGCCCTTTGCTGTCAGTCCTGGTACATCTGTTCTGACTTCATGGAAGCTCTTGCGTGGGGCCCAGACGTCTGAGACGAGTGTCTCACAGCAGTTGGGGTCGGCTTCCAGAGCTTCAGCATACTCCGTTTGGAGGTCCTTGACCTGATGTTTGAGGCTCTTTCGTTTCAGCCTGTTCTTGGTGCCCTTGTTGAGGTTTTGGTGAAGTGGGTGAGTGGTCAGTCTCTTCATCTTCTCTCCCTGGAGGACAGCTTTGTACTCTCGTCTGTCCTCGAGTGGTTCCAGGTCTGCTGTTTTCTCCATTTCTTGGATGGGTGTACTTTTCATGGCACCGAGGATGATCCTTAGCCCCATGTTCTGGACTTTGTCCAGCTTTCCTTTGTTGGTTTTGGAGGCAGTGGTCCATGTTGAGGAGGCGTATTCCATGACCGGTCTGACAGCGCCTGTGTAGACCTGTTTCAGAATGCCAGAGTTTGCGCCCCACTGGGTTCCTGCCAATTTCTTCATGAGCGAGAGCTTCTTCATCGCTCTTCCTTCTGTCGCTTCAATCTGCGGCTTCCACGTCAGACGTGTGTCCAGGGTGACTCCCAGAAACGTTGGCGTGTCGACCTGTGGGACTGCTTGGTCTTTCAGTTTCAGCAGGACCTTTTCCTTGGAGGTGGAGAGTGAGAAGAGAGTGCTGACCGTCTTGGTAGTGTTCAGCTGTAATGCCCAGTGTTCTGACCAGCTGGACACGCTATTGATGGTGTTCTGGATACGGTGTGTTGCTGTGGAGGTGTGTTCTTCTGCACACCAGACTGCAAAGTCATCCGCATGCAGGGTGTTCGAGACATGTTTTGGCACCGTTGTTGTGATGTCATTTATGTAGACGAGGAAGAGGGTAGGGGAGATCACTCCGCCTTGTGGGACACCCTCTCTCAGCTTCACGAGGTTGCTGGTCGTCCCGTCTACCATCACTCTTGCTGTTCTATTGAAGAGGAAATCACTCAGCCACTTGAACATCTTGCCATGGACGCCCGCATGCAAAAGCTTCAGTAGCAGCCCTTCCTTCCAGACTGTGTCGAAGGCCCGGGACAGATCAAAGAACACTGCCAGGACCTTCTTTTTCTCTTGGAAGGCATCTTCAATCTCCTGCGTCAGGAGGGCAAGCTGGTCTTCGGTGCTGCGATGTTGCCGGTAGCCTGTTTGGGTGGGTGCAAGGAAAGATCTGGACTCAAGAAGCGACAACAGTCTCTTGTTCACGATCCTTTCCAGAAGCTTTCCAACGCAACTGAGTAGGCTGATGGGTCGATAGCTGGATGGGTCACGCTTATCCTTTCCTTTCTTCGGGATGGGTCTTATAAGGGCGACTTTCCAACTCGTAGGCACAGTGCCTGTCGACCAGCTCTGGTTGTAGATGGACAGAAGGAATCGCTTTGCACCAGGGCCGAGGTGCTTCAACATGTCGTTGGAGATGCCATCAGGGCCTGGGGCCTTCTTCTGCTTCAGCTTTCTCAGTGCTTCTTCCAGCTCACGGAGGATCAGACGTTCGGTCATGCATGGGTCCAAATCAGTACTTGCTGTGTTGTGAAGTGCAGCTCGAGTCTGGCTTCTGACATCCTTCAGTCTGTCAGCAGGGACCGTCACTGTACTATCTGCCTCAAAAGCTTTGGCGAAGACATTTGCGGCTGTTTTGCCTGTGACATCTCCGGTGTTAGTGTGGAGGGTGACCTTCCTCCTCCCAGAGTTGTCCTCGTTCAGTGTCTTGGTCAGCTGCCATAGCTTTTGAGTGTCTTTCTCCATGTTTAGGGAGGCCGTTTTCTCTCTCCAGCTGTTCTGGGTTTGGCGCTGCTTTTCTTTGTCAAAGTCTGTCCTTATCTGCGAGTGTCGCGCCACATTTTCAGGTGTGGGGTCCTTCTCCATGTTTTCTCTCGCTTCGCTCAGCTTCTTGTGCAACTCTTCCAGGGCGTTGTTCCAGTACGGTTTGTAGTCACGCCGCCTGCCTCTTGGAATGGACTTTTTTGCTGCCTGGAGTATGGCGGAGTTGAACATGGAGGCGTTTCTGTCGACACTGTGCCTATCGAAGGTGATGGACTTTGTGTAGAGGTCAGTGAGTTGGCTAAAGAGCATCCAGTTGGCTTTCTTGTAGTTCCAACTGGGCGGCAGTTTCCCTGTGCTGGGGATGACCTGCTTGGCAATGGTCAGGATTGTGGGTCTGTGGTCGCTGCCTCCAAGTTGCTCGCTGACCTCTCTCTTCGTGATCTTGTGCACGTTGTCAGTGGCTATGGCAAGATCAGGTGTGCTGGTCTTCTTCCACACTCTGGAATAGAAGGTTGGGGGATCATCAGGCTTGTTGACAAGGACCAGCTGGTTTTCGATGAGCCAGTCTTCCACTTCTTCGCCTTTTGCATCCAGACTTGGATAACCCCAGCTGGGGGAGTGGCTGTTGAAGTCGCCAACTACAATCCAGTCTTCAGTGCCAGGTCGAAGACAGTGAAGTTGCATCATCTTGTTGGGCGGACTGTAGAGGTTGCAAATGGTCAGGTTTCTTTCTGGGAGAATGAGCTTCACGGTGATGAATTCCATGTCAGCATCTTCTGATCTTTGCACCTCTATGGAAGACAGGTTGGTTTTTACCAGAGTTAGGACTCCACCTTTTGGTCTGTTTTCCCGGTCAAATCGATGTGTTTCATATCCTCTTACAGAGAATCTATGGGAGCTGTTGAGATGGGTCTCTTGGATGCAACATATGTCTATTTGTTGTGACTTGAGGAACTGTTGCAGTTCAAGTTTCTTCTGTCGCACCCCTTCTGCATTCCAATGCATGATGCGAAGTTGTTGACCGGTAGCTCTATTCTGCCCTCCCCCGGTCGAAGGAAGAGGGTCAGAACCGCAGTCAGTCGCTGAAGTTGGACCTCCTTGAGGCTGGAGGCCCGGCGCCGTCCTACCCTGGCTGCGGGACACCAGGACGACACCACATCGATCTAAGGATAATTGTACGGCCATATTATCGTGGGAGCGTAGACAGCCGATTTTCTCCCCACGCCAAGTTGGCTGCTGTCTTCCGTCTTCGGTGGTTGAGGTTCTTACTCAGGGTTACCTCCTCCCCAAGAGTAGCTGCCTTGCTGGGCTGTCGAGTCCACTCTACCCGGGTTTGACGTCGAAGTTTTCCTTCTTGTAGCCTTTGCCTTTCCCAAGGCGCACACAAGGCAGTGCGGGTTTTGAAATCGGAGTTGTCCTTCTCCTAGATGAGCGACCATCCAAGGTTAACGAGCCCCATCTGCCCGAAGCAGCTGGTTTTAAGGCGCCAGTGACCCGCCTGCATCCCTTCTCCTGTTAGTCGAAGACAGGGCCCGCCACGTGAAGGCCAGGAGCTGGATTTGACTGTCAGAGGTGTTTGGAGACACGAAGCCATTTGGAGCATTTCTTGGGAAGTAGGCGCTTATCTCTACTTCCACCCCGGCATAACAGTCCTTGGGTCCCATCCGTCGCGATATAACCTTGAACGGTTGAAAACGACGTTAAACACCAAATAAAGAAATAATCCAATGCGCAGTTTTAACCTCAAGTTTGGTTTTTCCTCAAGAACACTGTTCAATTCAGTAATCTTCTTAGAGGTGTAGCTCACTGGCAGCCCCATCAGTTCCACACTCATTGTTTGGTGTTCAACATTTTGCCCTGCATCAGCATGTCCAGAGATTACGCACCACAGGGTTCCGCCAGGTGAGAGGGTGCCGGGCAGGGTAAGTGAGGGAGAGGGGTGGCGAAATGTCAGAAAGGCACATCAGTCACACCGTTTATTGGCCACGTCAGATGCAGACGGTGTGCTGTATCGGAATCAGAGGGCCATGTACTTGATACCTCCGAAATATAATCTATGTGCTGCCGCATCCACAGCCCGGCCAAACTAAACTAACCAAGCTAATCGCGGGAAGAGAAAACGATATGTCTGCAAACGACGTAGGAACGTTTTTGTTCAATGTCCTTGTAAATGATATCATTTGGCACGGCGGGTTGCTGTATGCGTCAGTGCAGATAACGTTCATCCACTCCGCTTTTAGAAATTTTTTTCTTCTGTTTTGTGGCAAACAATGCCTTTAAATCTTGCGGTCATCTTGGAAAACAAATACTATGGGTGAAATCTAGTGTCTTGAATTTTTTTCTCAAGGTAGCTGAAATTTAGCACCAAAGGCATGGCCCTTTTTGTTCGGCAGTCGTTTGGTGCTTAGCGACTGCATTTTATTTGAGCCTGGTTTTTCGAAGAAAATAAATCAAGAACTGCATGGACATATATATATATATATATATAATGCTGACTGCTGTTCTCGATAGAAAATTATGCTATTCGTCTCAACGAGTTTCAATGCGAAAAATGGAACAGCAGGTAGGCATTCTGAAGTCCTGCTTTATATTGGTATGCAATGATTTACGTCGTGGGAGAGTGTTCAAGCCTTTGTCGTGTCAGACACTTGAGTTTTGACACTTTAGAGGACTTATCTAAATCCCGCCCACCTTGAGAGTACGAGTGAAGACTCCCATTTGAGTATTCGAGACAGAGATAGCCCAACACAATGGCCTTTTTGTAAGTAATAGCTGTGGCGGTGAAGTTTTCCGTTCACGTTTTCGATGGATGACATTGATCCGACAAGCAGCCTTTATTCTCGAAGAAAAGGTTTGAAGCATGGATTGATTTTTGGTGCCGCATGAGCTGACTTGTTAAGAAAGAAAGTACAGGGCGTATCGAGCGACATGCGATCTGTCTTTGGCTTTTCCTGTTCGAACAGTTTAGTATGGGGTCATCCAGCACAAGACTGTGCACGTTGTTTCATTCTGTTTCTGACGCACCTTGCTGTATGCACACGAATTCACCCTATGGAACCTTTCCGCCTTCCATATACAACTGCACCCCACCCTCCCCTTTCCCAATCCTCAGTAGCAAAAGCTAGACTGCAACTTAGTCATCAAAAATCATTCATACTAAATGGTATTGATACCCGCCCTCTTCCAATAATATGCCAATATTAACTATTAAATCGTATTTGCACAAAACACTTCGAAAATAACGCAAACAACACAGTTGTGAAATTAGTCCACTCTCTCTCTTTACCAGAATTCACAAAACGAGCTCTGTTGAGAACAAAACACTTGCTGTTGGAATCTGACCCACATATCTGCAATGGAAAACGCCATACAATTAGTCCAGATTCCCGATAGATCGGTGCGCGTGACTTTCTCCTGTGCTGTTTGTATTGGCACCGCTGGTTTCTGTCGCTGGCAATTGTTCCCTATCGCTCTTATCAATTCTGACTTGCCGACATTTGTTGGCGAGCTCGACTGACATCATCGGGTAACTTGCCTGGCATAATGACAGAAAAGGCCAGGGTAGAAACAGGTGAAAAATAGTTCGGAGATGACTCGGTCATGCCTAGAGCTATGTGCGTGTTTGTGTGTGTGTATGTGCGCGCGCGCTTGTGTGTGTGTGTGCGCGCGCGCGTGTGTGTGTGTGTGTGTGTGTGAGTAGAATCCACACTACCTGATGTCAAAAGTTATTATTATCGAATTTCCTGCTTTTGACAAATAGGGAGTATTGCTTTAAAGGTCAATGGTGCCCAGATGTGTTAACGTATTCTTTCCGGCCGCGTTTTAGCACTGTTCATGTGTTGTTGTTGTTGTTGTTGTTGTTGTTGTTGTTGTTGTTGTTGTTGTTGTTGTTGTTGTTGTTGTTGTTGTTGTTGTTGTTGTTGTTGTTGTTGTTTGTTTCGTTTCCTTGTTCATTTCTCTGTATGTATTGCAACCACTGGCTTTGCATCTCTTGGGCGCGCCAAGTGTCATCCTCAAATAGATAGAGGTCGACTGCCTGTTCCCACTTGACAGCACGTGATGCAAGGAATGCTACCATCGGGAAACTGTACCAGAACACGCACACGCTCTTCCACATCCAACAGGTTGCTGTGTGTAGGTTGGGACCCTCAACATAGAATGCTATTTTGGACTCGTATTTTGCAGTCTTGCGACGAACACTCTGTAACATAAAGGTCACATCGTCATTGCAGATCCCCTTTCAATACAGTTTTGTAAAAAGAGGGTATGGTGGGGACCGCATCGTTATTCAAAACTGAGGGTAGTTATTTCGGAGAAGCCGGTACTGTTTTGGAGGATAATCAAGAACGTGTGTCCCTGCTGCGCTACATGATTAATTTTATTTGTGTGGTGCAGGTGCTTGTTTGTTTGTGTTCATAGAATCACACAGTGCATTCTGTGACGTTTTGTATGGTTATTGTTGCTGCAGAGTTGCCTTGAAAGAAAATGCAGGTTTGTGTGCATGGTTTGATGACACAGAGGGTGTTGCATTCCTTTGTATGATGCGTGTCATTTATGTTGGAACAAAACACGATTTTGCATTCATGTGTGCGTGCAACTGTTGAAGGCTTATCCATAGTGAAGTCTTTCCGGTATTTCCTTCTGAAACCAAAATGATAAGATATCAGTTGCGATTAAAGTAGGTGCTTTAATGTCGCCTCTGTTCTATTAACTGCATGTCGAGCAGCTTTGAAAACTGCCCTTTGTAACAATACTAACATACACGAATTTCCACGACCAATCACGACACAAAATAAGTTATTTAACACATGTAGTTGCTTCCACAAAACATATCGCCATGGTTTTGAGGTCTCGGTGGAAATTGTGAGTACATGCACAGATGAACACAGACGTCAGCTGTCCTAATGGCTTGTGGTATGAATGAGTCAGACCTAAGTTTACTGCCGATTGGATTAAAGTCATTATCTTGAAATATCGTGGCATTTTGAGCTATCTAAATCTCTGCCCGGGCGACTGAATTAAATAGTTTCCCTATAAAATGTAAACATGTGTATCGCTACCAAGCTCTAAGATCTGTTCAAATAAAAATGGACATTACATTCTCTCTGAGTGTCTCAGCTCATGGGAAGGGTTGCTCCGTCCTGCTTGAGGGACCGTGATTGTCCGTGACAACCTTGGAACTGCCCATACAAAGATACAGCAGTCTTTTCTACTGGCTTTTCCTATGAATTATAAATCACCAACCAACGCAAATCCGTTCAAATTTTTACATGGAATAGACCTTAGCATCTTTTTATTTAGGCACAAACGAAAAATCTGCAGCCTGGCTGGTTCCTGTCCAAAATAGGATTGTTGTTGGTGAATTAGTTCCCAAGGTGCACAGATGTGTCCATTCATTCAGCAATATATACCCACTCCGCACAGAAAGCAGCCGGACTGTTGATGGTAGGTATGTGTCCAAGTGTTATGGGTGGCCGAGTGGTAACGCACTTGCGCTCGGAAGCGAGAGGTTGCGAGTTCGACCCTGGGTCAGGGCGTTAGCAATTTTCTCCCCCCTTTCCTAACCTAGGTGGTGTGTTCAAGTGCTAGTCTTTCGGATGAGACGAAATACCGAGGTCCCTTCGTTGTACACTACATTGGGGTGTTGCACGTTAAAAATCCCACGATTGACAAAACGGTCTTTCCTGGCAAAATTGTATTGGCATAGATAAAAAAAAAATTTCCACCAAAATACCCGTGTGACTTGGAACAATAGGATATGCGCCGAAATGGCTGCGATCTGCTGGTCGATGTGAATGCGTGATGTATTGTGTAAACAAAATTCCATCTCACACGGCATAAATAGATCCCTGCGCCTTGAGTCCGAGTCTGGAGATACGCGCGCGATATAATACTTCATATAACAAATGGTAAAAGCCTGGACAGGGCAGTTGTGGCCAACACGGTCGATTGCACGGGAAGAAAAGTAACCCGGCTTTACGTGTCATGGCCTGAAATGTGATATACTGATATGACCCACAAGCTAGGTTAATCAGTGGTGATGTGGGGGCTATGATTACTTGTGATTGTGTGTACCCGGGGGGTGGGAACTACCTGTACTCAGCAGGAGGTGTCGAGATCAAAGGGGTCAGCATACGTGGTGTGGGTGGACAGTTCTTGTCAGTTTCTGGAGCTCTTCAAAGCGCTACGTTTTGACAGATAGCACGCAGTGTAAGCTGGGGGTTATGATGAACGTCATACAGGGCAGGTTAAATCATTGTGTTGATTATATTAGCACAACAACTTTCCGCCCACTGTGAGAAATTTAGTCAAGTGTGGTTGTGGTGGTGTGAGTACGTGCGTGCGTAAATCATGTTCTTAATTATTTTCCCGCACACGAACGACTTCCCGCACACGACACGAAAGGCAGATACGTGTGTGTGTGTGTGTGTGTGTGAGAGAGAGAGAGAGGTGGAGATGGTCGCCATTACTCATATGTGGGACCTCATTTAACGACGTCCTGCTTTCTCCACACATCTTTAGTGGATTTTCTTTTTGTTCCGTGACAACCAAACAAAGAAAACTGCAACACAAAAAAGTGGCAAAATGCAAGTAATATCTCAGAGAGCAAGAGAGTGTATCCGGTTGCCGTGTCTCTGTCGTTATCTGGTCGCTTTTTGTCTCCGAGTGCACACACAAAACATTGGGCCTTTATGTACCTCTGCTGTAGTCTTTGCTCTCTTTATGCGTCGTTTTCTGTTTTGTTGTTGACATTCGTGTGTTGCCGTTGTTTTCATTGTTGTGTTGCCGTGTGTGGAGGTTCGCCAGACCGCTTGCCAGTGTTGATCTCTTTTGAGCTGTATACTTACAGAAAAAACGACCGGAAAAAAACCCTCAGGTAAACGTTAACCCGTGGTAATGCGCTGAGCAAGCACGGACCTCAGCTGTTAGAAAAGCGGCTCAGAATGGGTTTCTGTTTTTGTGTGTCTTTTTCCTTTCTTAGGTCAACTTTGAGACAAAACTTTTCATTCAGTAGTAAGCCTTTTTTGTCCTTTAGACTACAGACCTTCTTCAACAAAAGCTAACACTTTTGCAAGTTCGTTTGAAAGCGTTCGTACGCGCGCACGCTTGTACACACACACACACACACACAAGCACGCACGCACTCACACACTGCACACACACGCGCGCGCGCGAACGCACAGTCACACGCAGTCTAACTCTCTCTCTCTCTCTCTCTCTCTCTCTCTCTCTCTCTCTCTCTCTCTCTCTCTCTCTCTCTCTCTCTCTCTCTCTCTTTCTCTCTCTGTGGATGTGTTTGCAGAGATGGTTATGTTTATTTCTTCTGTAAATTATATCCCCTTGTCCAAAGGGCTTTTAAAGCTGAGAACAACTAAAACTCTCAAAGCGTCTCTCTCTCTCTCTCTCTCTCTCTCTCTCTCTCTCTCTCTCTCTCTCTCTCTCTCTATCTCTCTCTCTCTCTCTATCTATCTCTCTCTATCTATCTCTCTCTATCTCTCTCTATCTCGCAATAGATCACTATAATTTTTGTGTACGCTAGGCAATTTGAAAATCTGGCTTGACCACATTTTTCTCAAGTGCCAGGTTACATAATTATTCTCCCCCGAATTTAGGGTGACAACCCTTTAGTTATTCACATCGTTTTTACCTCAAGTGCCGGAGGCGGGTTAAAAAAAAGGCAAAACATGAATATCATATGGCACATATATAATACGCTGAATTAGAATTCATTAACCCATTATTTTCTTGATTGCTTGATACCGTGGTAGTGTAAATGTTACATTATGAATGCAGCTTAGTTAAGAGGTATTTGTTTTATTGTCATTTAGTAGTATCTTATTAACATTCATCACTTTGCAGAAAGGGTCAACGACACTTGTTACCAGTACTTGTTGAATTATCAATTTATGGATTCTGTGACATCTGTTTTATTCCCTGAGATTTTGTAAGCTGTAAAATAAATGATAAGTCTTCATTCCAGATATCGATATGAGCAGAGAAGAGCCAGCTCAGAGTATTCTGTTTTCCTGACACTTTCAGATACTGATCATGAATGTCTAACTGTGCAGTTCTGCTGACTCGGCAAATGACAAAAGTGCTTCACGGAGCTATAGTGAAAGAGTTAAATTAACAGTATGTAGCTTTGGTAGAGCATCGCGTAACTTAGCAAGCACTATTGTGTAGGGGTGAGTTATGTGGCTTGTACTGTCTGCATCTCGGATCAATACTGTTCTGGTCGTGAAAGTCGAGACTGCAGGTCTAGTTGTCCCAAGTGGCCGTGTGCAGAGCCCTCTGTTTCAACGTCTGTGGTCTTCTTCTTCTTCTTCTTCTTCCGCGTTCGTGGGCTGAAACTCCCACGTACACTCGTGGTTTTTTGCACGAGTGGAATTTTACGTGTATGACCGTGTTTTACCCCGCCATTTAACGTCTGTGGTCAGTATTGGCAGAGTTTGGGAGCTCCTGATGGATAGTGGACCTTGCTGCTAAAGGTCTAGGAGGATAAACCGCCTTTCACGCGCATACAGAGAGAGGGAGGGAGAGAGAGAGAGGGGGGAGGGAGGGAGAGAGAGAGAGGGGGGTGCTAGAGAGAGAGATAGCCACATAGAGAGAGAGAGAGCCACATTTACAGACAGAGAGAAAGAGAGAGATAGCCACATAGAGAGAGAGAGGGAAAGAGAGAGAGAGACAATACAGACAGAGAGAGAATGAGAGAGATAGCCACATAGAGAGAGAGAGAGAGACACACACACACACACATACACACACACACACACACACACACACACACTCACACACACACACACACACACACACACACACACACACACACACATTGACAGAGAGACTGAGAGAGAGTGGATCGACAGTCAGCTAAAGACGAGTTTGTTTGTTTGGTTGTTTGTTATACAGTCCATCATCTGAAGAACTCATTACTCCCAGACAGCCTGCAATCACCATCATTATATGGCACGTTATCACCGTGTCGGAAGGAACTTTGCAGTGAGACCTCATTACACTTCAAAAAAGCAGTAATTACACCGCTTCATTTAATCTGCAGGGTGTGGATCTACACATCCCTACGCCTGCACCTCCTGCTCGCAGCAGTAAAACACTTCCTTCCTGTTTTAAAAAGATAAAACCAGCTTTCCTATTTCAGGAATAAAATCAGTCGAAACGGGACAAGCTCGCAATGTGGCATCATTTTCAGGCCCTCCGGTTTTTCTCAAGAAGGCTCTATCTCGATGCCTGATTCGTGCATCACGTGCGACTTTCTGGTGTACACCACTGACGCTTGATTTTTTTCTGGCAGCAGGAGTATCGGTGCACGAGTGCAAGACTGCTACATCTCAGTAAAGTGAAGGTATTCCGTGACCCTCCCGAAATACCTGGCCCGTTATGACTAACCTTCCGGGAGAAACCCCGTTGATGGCAGGAGAGCACTGTGAGTGTGAGCACTATAAATATAGTTATTTATGGAGCTGAGACGAGGAGAGGCGCAGCAGTGTTGAAAAAAATAAGTAGTATCTTGTCCAAAGTCAGCGTTGTCCTCAAGTATCCCTCCTAACTTGCACATTCTTGGCTTTTGTCTATCGCTGATCCTTCAGGCATTGTACATCTACGCGAATTCGCGGATATCCGCAAAACTTAAAATACTGATAAAACTTTTGAAGCTTACATTTGGTAAAATAAAATAAAAACGATTCAGAAGAAGGCCACAAAATAGTGTTGAAAAGTAAAATCAGTGTTCAGGGTAAACCTATTTCAGCCAGGTACGTCCATGCGTGATTCTGACTACACTCGTGAGTGTTTTGTTTCAGGAACAATCACGAGGAATCTGTTAACAGTTTTTTCACGTCCTTCTACTGAAATATCACGTTGGAGCTGTCTGCCTGAAGCCAGTGTTTACAACACCCTTCTGATAGCTGGTGGCGTCGTGCGGGCTATTTCTGCCAAAGATAGATATGACAAGATTGGATTTGTTACCTTTCTGAGTTGCGGAAGACAGGGCTCCCTCTTTACAATGTGTCTGTGCCTGTTCGGCCCGCTTGTAATTTTGACTCGCATGGGGATTGCCCATCGAGTACTAAAAAGTAGGATATTAATAACATGATAGTTTTACCTGTTAATAATGCGTGTCTTAAAACGTTGATTAGAAAATTGTTATTGCTGTATGAGTAAAAATTGTAAAAAAATTTTAAAAACACGAGGATTCTGTCAACAGTTTTTCCCGTCCATCAACGAAAATATCATGTTGGAGCTGTCTGCTTGAAGCCAGTGTTTACAATACCCTCAAGTTTACTTGAACATAAAATCTTTACTGTGACCCTGAGATGGATGCACTAGTTGAGCTGGATTTCAGCATACCTGAACAAATCCATCCAACCCCGCTTCTTTTCCTTGCAGCTTTTTCCTCGTCATCTTCTTCGGTCTTCTTCTTGGGTCTTCTTCTTGTTATCGTTCTTGTACCTTTGTTAGAAGACGAGCTTACAACAGGGAATTCATGGTTTTTTTCTCGAAATATGCTTTCCTCGTCTTCCTCTTCCTTCTTCTTCTACGGCCCCGCATTATGCATCGGTTGACAACAAAAACCTGCTTCTTCCGTTTCTTCTATCAGTGCTTGACTCAAAGATATAGCGTAGCCAGGAATACTGGCTTTACTTGGCTTCTGTGCGGACGATTCTCAACTCTAAAAGATTTCGTTGTACAAACATCCCACTACACTGATTTGACGTGTCAGCCTGTGTTTATTTTGACTCAAGAAGGGCAACCTTTCGGCGAAGTTGCCTTCCTTTGGTTCAGTCTTTCTTTCCTGGTCCTCACAATGTTCTGCAATTTCCATCCCCCCCAAGTACCCCTCCATCAGGATGATCAGAACGCTGGTCTGGCATCAGAAACATCCTGGTTTATCTCGAGGAGGTTGTTGCTGTTCCCTTTGAAATCCGCTCCCAGATGGATGGGATTCTTGCCTTGATCAGTTGATGTGTGGCCCTTGTTAGTTTTAGACGTATAGTCCAGACGATAGCTAACCTTGGAAAAACTGTTACCTTCCTGATGTATGTATCAGAGCGGAGCCAACTCTTCTCGTTACAAGTTTACTTGAATTAAGTATCGCTTGGTGCTCGATGCGTGGCCCTTGTTAGTGTTGTGGTCCAGACGATAGCTAACCTCGAATAAAACTGTTCCCTTTCTGATGTATGTCTACGGGAGACGGCTGTTTGCGTTACAAGTTTACCTGAATTAAGTGGTCAGATCAACACTGTAAAAGTGTCGTCCCATTCAGCTTTGAAAATGAGCATTTGAGCCTGCCCTATAGGAAGTACAATACATTCTGTCGGCTTTTTTGCAATAGTTCTAAATCATAAAATAAAAGTGGGCCATGTTGTATAGAACATGTTCATCCCGTTGTTCTAATTACTGTTTAAGAATAGTAATTGTGTCTTTGTCTACATCTTGTTCATTTTGCAAAGATACATTTTGTTACACCATTCATCTCAAGACAGGAATCGCCACCTATTAACTTTTCATCGCCTTGCAGAAGTGTCCCGCGGGAGCAAAAATTCGGCAAAATTGACCATCATTGAAAACTCTTAAAAGTGTGTGAGTTCAAACAGTTTTTTTTGTACTTTGTAGTATTATTACAAAATGCTCATAATATGTCGGCTGTGTCGTCAACGTGACATATACTTGTCATCTGATTTGTTTTTTGTTTGTCTTGACATGATCGACCTTAGTTTAATGTGTGTGTGTGTGTGTGTGTGTGTGTGTGTGTGTGTGTTTGTGTGTGTGTGTGTGTGTGTGTGTGTGTAATTATACCTTCACAAAGTATTACTTTGAGGTGTTTCTGTCCTTTTATCTTTTTTCCTGGGGGACAGCAGGCATCGCTTGGGAAAAATGGTCTTTTGCAAGTCCGACAAGGGAACGGCGTCAAGTGTTGCCATGTTACAGAAGGGTTTACCCAACGTTCTTTCCGGCCTAAATGTGTTTTGAGACTTTCACCACATGGCCACTATCAGAATGCTTCTTTGTGAGGGTAGAGAAAACCAACGAGTGAGGGGTGGACGGGGGGGGGGGGAGGATCAGAAAGGGGGGGAGGGGGTCTTAGCAGGATAGAAACTGAGGGAGTCTGGTTTATGGATGGAAGAAAATTGGTGAATGAAAGGCGTTTTCTGCCCAAGACAGACCCTCGAAGGAGCGATCTATCACCCGCGGGATCTTTGGATGCTGACCTATGCAGCAGGTTTTGTGATACATGTGATGGGAGAAGCGCAGAGACTTGTGAATACCTGTGTTGTTTTCAGCTGACATGACTGCATAATTATGGGGGCGAGGACGCCCCCATTCTATACGGATAGTTTCGAGGTTGACCATGGGCAGCGCCATTTTGTTGTGAAATACGTCATCAGTTTGTGTACACAGGAAGTTGTGACATCCGTCACCCTATGGGAGGGGTGACGTCAAAATTGTTCATCTGTAGAAAGTTGTGAAATCCGTCACCCTATGGGAGGGGTGACGTCAAAATTGGTCATCACAGAGTTTGTGTAACACAGGAAGTTGTGAAATACGTCACCCTATGGGAGGGGTGACGTCAAAATTGTTCAACAAAAACATGATATGTCGCATTGTGCAGGGTCAATTGCAACAAACTCAAACCGAGCCATTCATACCTAGCTGTATTTGAGTGACTTATATACCCGACATTTTTATTTCTTATTTTTAGCACAGGTGTAGGAAAAATCATGAACCAAAATGTTATTTATTTTCTAATTTAACATTTTTTTTACAAATATGACCATGGTCTTTTAAACATACAGTGACATTAAACATTGTTATGTTAAAAAAAAGAAAAAAGAAAAAAAGCTTTTGTGCACAAATCAGAAAATACATTGTACATTTTACCTACAGGCCAAACCGTGAGTGTCTGTGGCAAAGCCCGACCCAGGAAATTGCACTGATTTTATATTTAGATCAGAGAGAAATTGTCAAGAACAGGCGCTTGCATTTGGATGTGTCCAATGATAGTAGGTTTGGTTGTGATCAATCAGAATAATGTAGGAATAAAAATGTATGACAGTTTAGTATGATGACATGTAATTCACATATGCTGAAATATGATATTATACATCATGTAATATTATTATGGCTGTTGCCATGACCATGAAACCCAACAAAGGTTTAATGTAATGTAATTCAAAATACCAAAACCGAGCACCTATTAATCTCGTCTTTGCGCGTGAAGATTGAGGCCGTCTGCCAGTAGCGGTTAGGTCATACAGTGGAACCCCTCTCTAGCGACCTTTAAAATGTTGACAAAAATCGGTCCTTGTGGAGGAGGGTCCTTACAGAGGGAGGGGGCGGAGTCAGGGGGCCACAAAGAAAGTCAGATTTAAAAAAAAAAAGAAAACAGAGAAGTTTGAGTTGCTGACGACCGTTCTCTCTGAAAGCAAACTGCTTCGATTTCATGTTTGTCCTTGGTGTCCACCAGTTCTGGTGCATGTACTACCCTGGCCAAGTTTCCTCTCAAGACATCAAAGAGACCGCCCCAGTATACTCTACAGCCTCTGGGCGAACCACCTCTCATAGCTAAAACTGGGTCAATGACCCCTGGGAAGAAGGTCAGTGTCTATAAAAATTTTACTCCTAGGCCTGCGGCCAGGGGGGGAGGGGGGGAGTATACCGGTACCATTTGAGAATCAGACCAAATGAGAATTGAACCATTTGAGAACATCCTTTTTTTTCAATCACTACATCGAAGGCCTGCGGCCCGGGGTTCACATGGGTTGGTTTGTTTGTTTGTTTCAAACCCACACCCATATACACACATTTCCCATTTAAACCATTTGTCGGCCCCCTGTCGATATTTATCGACTAAGTTCCTTGTCTGTACTGTTGTGCATTGATGTTGTGATATCAGGAATTGTGCCGCGGTTTTCTTAGTGAATAGCAGTTTTGTCCGCAAAACGAGTACAAGAAACTTGTCTTCAACAGTTCTTGCAGTTAGACACAGAGTCCCTGTGCAGAAACAGCTTTCCCGATCACATGTCGATTAACTGTAACTGAATTAACGGATGTGTTTGAAAGCGAAATGAGTCAGATAAGTGAGGAGCCGCGAACAGAAATATTGCTGTTTGGTGCATCCGTGTGAAAGGCCTCTGGTTCCTGTGTTAATTGTAAGATTACATTGCCGGTGTCAAAGTTTGCACTGAATGCAGTGATACATTTTGTGAGCTTTTGGGTCATTTGTAAGGCTGCAGTTTGGTCAGTGCAGTACTGTTCTAAACTGAACACGGATAACTTACCTGCAGCAGAGGACGTGTTTGTTTGTTGGGTAGTATTCTAGTTGGAAACCAGTGGTACGGTGCATAGCCTAAAAAAAGGCTTGAACAGTCTTCAGTTCTCTCCCAAACAAACAGATAATTGTGCTTGTTGCGGCTCTATTTGTGCATTGACGAACAAATTAGCATTCATCAACAAGCAAGTCATTAAATTGACCGGACAGATTGTTTGCAGTGTATCAACTACTGCTAGTGCTTCTTTACGGATGTATCGACTAGTACTGCGACTATTCATACTTGTTCTCGTGCATTGACTGAGAAAATAACCTTAAACAATCCGCACTCATCCATCGACTGTTCCCAACGTGATTTATTCTGAGACGATGCCTTCCTTGGAAATTCCCCTTTACGAACCCGAAGGCAAAACCTGTTCTTGCTCCGGCTGCATTGACTTTTGTTTTGCTCTGGTAAGACGAAACGGACTTTACTGTATTTACCTGGCTGTGTGGGAATTAAGGTAGCATTATCTTCTCCTCTTGCTTGACTGCATGCTGTTTAGTTTTTGTTGTCTAGACAAGTCTGTTGTGTTTGTAGTGTGAGCTGTGAAGCTATCTTCTCTTGAGCGTTGAATTTTGTGTTGCCATCTCAAGAAACGAGATTATGTTGGACGTTGAGTTGTTTTGCCACGCACTGTTGGCTGATGTGGTACCAAGGTCGATGTTTTTGTGTGTGTTTGTGTCTTGTTACTCGTATGAATGGCTGTTATGTATTTAAATGTTAAAACATCAGGTAGTGCCATCATTCTAGAGCAGGTCGGTTACATCGCAGTTATGGAAACTTTTTCTCTCGAATGACGTTGGTTGTGCCCATCTATTAGCAAAAAAAAAAAAATAGGTCTGTTTACGGTAACCCGACCGACCCTATTTTTTTCGCGCGACCCTAGACTTTTTTTTGGCATTTGGGGGAAAAAAAAAAAAAAAATTGGTTTTTTTTCAAAATAACGTAAAAATATGGTTTTTTGGGGAAAAAAAAAATCCCGACCTACCGACCCTATCTTTTTGGCCTATGTTACCGTAAACAGACCTATTTTTTTTTTGGCCTAATCAAGTTTCTGGATCCAACGAGTCTTCGTGGGACTATGTTAAATACCTTTTGATTCAGGTTATTGCTTTTGCGCTTGTCATGGTGAGAGCGTGAAAATGTGTTTGGTGCGACTGTTTGTCTGTCTGGGTTTGTGTCTGCCCCTGTGTATCTTTCTGAGCTTCCGTATCTGTCGACCGCGTGCGATGAACCACAAGTACATCATCTTACAAGTACTCTTCGCTCCTCATTGTCTCTGCCCCCCCCCCCCCCCCCAAAAAAAAACCAAAAAAAACCAACAACAAAAACACCCAGTTACACCGTTAGCGCAGTCGCTAGCGCTCCGGACTAGGTCGGATTTGAATCCCTCTGCAAGCCAAGAATTTTGTGTTAGTTTATTTTTCATTAATTCTTCTTCTTTTCTTTTTCTAAACCCTTACCCAACTCAACATTGACTTCATCTGAAATCGTAGAAGTTCTGTAATATGCGGCATGGTTTGCACGATTGCCGCTCTATTAAGTTACTTCTTTTGAAAAGTTTTCCAGAATTCCCTGTTCAGGCTATCTTTGGTAATGTCAGCGCGTGGGAAAAGCCCCCAAAAGGCGCATGTATCACCGCGCGTCGACTGCAGCCAATGGTTGATATTTACTTGTAAATAATGCACTTATGCCACAGCGTAATAAAACAGGTTGCCGTGAAAACGGATGTTCAAATGCTCAACGCTTGCTGCAGGCAAACTAATTTGCTACGCGAGGTCTGTGCAGACAGGTGTCGAGAGTTTGTGCCGGTGTAACACGAAATTTTTACTCCACGAAAAATTTACTCCGGAGTAAATATTTCGTACGAAATTCTTACTCCGAGTACACTCTTCGTACGAGAAAAGAACTCCCCAAGGCACGAAAAAATTACTCACTCTACGAAATTTTTACTCCCCATTTTTTTTACTTCCAGTAAAAATCTCGTACGCAAAAATGGGATGCGGGCGAAGGGATCATGCCAATAAGTGATCTCGCGCAAACGAATGTCGCGCTACCCTCCTTCCACCCCTTCCACCACCAAGACTAACAAGGGGACAAGGGAGTAAAAATTTCGTACACCTGGCATGGGCAGTTAAATTGCTCGTGTTGGGGTGAAGTAATTTATTCGTTATTTATTCGTCATGGGAGTAACATTTTTGTACGAAATGTTTACTCGGAACTCACCTGTCTTGGGGAGTAATTTTCTCGTGCAATGGGGGAGTGCTTTTTTCGTAAAGGGAGTAACTTTTTCGTACGAAATGTTTACTCCGGAGTAAAAATCTCGTGGGAGTAATTTTCTCGTGTTACACCGGAAATTATCATCATCATCATGATTCAGGGCTACCGTTTGGCCTTTGCCAGCGAATCCAGGCCGCAGGTGGAAGAGACTGGGATAAGGAGGGACTGGAGGAGAAGTTTGTCGCCCCGAGAGAATGAGATTGACTGACCCAGATTGCAGGCGTCTTGACCATACTTTTTTTGTAAGCTGGCGTCCTGAATCAAAATGTTTTCTCTGTCGTCACATGTGTTATGTTAATGATGTTCATAGTGTCACAAACTTTTTACTACGCGTTACTCATCATTGCATGTATCTGATGCTACTTTCTTTTGTTTTCGATGAGAAGTTCAGTGCTTTCCTTGTTGTCTTTGACAATCATGTCAGTGGGTTTACACAACTCTCCTGTTGTTTTCTATCGTTGTTGGCGTGTTACAAAATTAGTTGGATCGGGAGTGAATGATAACAGGAAAACATAAACGGAGGCAGGTGTATACCAGCATAGAATGAGACCACAGTACACTAGGTATTTGTGCTCACCAGCAAACATGAAAAAGAGTCGTTTGTGTCAGGTGTAGAATTATAGTCAGTGCGAGCAAGGTAGACATTGCAATGTTCTCCATAACAAGAAAGGCGTAATGTTTTGGGTTGGCATAGTTTGGCAGCGTTCCTGAAGTGTTGAAGGTCTACTACCGAGACTGTTCCCCCTGTTGGCATAGTTTGGCAGCGTTCCTCAAGCGTTGAAGGTCTCAAGACCTCTGAGTAGGTGTGTTGTTCGTCTTTTAGTCAACACCAAAGAAGATGGAACTTCGGGGTTCGACGTTCTTTGGTCTCGTGTCGAATTCTTCGTTTCGTTCGTCAGTGAAATATCCACTGCCAGACGCATAAATACGCTTAGGCACGTTTCGTTTCTGTCCGCAAGCAAAGGTGTTTCCTGGCATTGTCTTTTAGCGTTGTCATAGAATGTTAAAGAGAGGAAGACTGGCTAATTAAATGCCCCTTCTCTCTGTCTGTCTGTCTGCCTCTCTCTCTCTCTCTCAGAGTCTCTATCTTTCTCTTAGAGTCTCTCTCTCTCTTTCTCTCAGAGTCTCTCTCTCTCTTTCTCTCTCTCTCTCTCTCTCTCTCTCTCTCTGACTCCAGTCTCTGCCCCCCACCCCCTCTCTCTCTCTCTCTCTCTCTCTCTCTCTCTCTCTCTCTCTCTCTCTCTGACTCCAGTCTCTGCCCCCCACCCCCTCTCTCTCTCTCTCTCTCTCTCTCTAACTCCAGTCTCTGTCCCCCCTCTATCTCTCTCTCTCTAACTCCAGTCTCTTCCTCTCTCTCTCTCTCTCTCTCTCTCTCTCTCTCTCTCTCTCTCTCTCTCTCTCTCTCTCTCTCTCTCTCTCTCTCTCTCTCTCTCTCTCTCTCTCTCTCTCTCTCTCTCTCTCTCTCTCTGGTTTCACTTCAACCAAGGAGAGATATCTCTCTTGCTGCCAAACCGCGTCGTCTCCAGGCAGGTTTCACGGTAATCAGACTCTTTGATGTGTGTAAACTTTGCCTTCAAATTACTTGCTTACTGTGTTGATTTTCATCATTTTTTCTGCTTGGCATGAGTAAGTATGGTATTTGCAATACAAAAAAATAAATAAAAGCTAAAATGTTTGTGTTTGAGCAATTATTTGAGCGCGTTTTTCGAAGCGAACGTGTGAATCCTGACAGACACCATTTCCTTCTGTCACATGACCCCATCTCAAAGTGTGATTCAACAGACACAAAAATAACACACAAAACTTATGATAATGGGGTTATTAATTCAATTAATACACAAGGTTAGTCTCTGACTAGAGAAAATAGGGAAACAATATCAAATGGGAGCATAAAACCGTTTCTGGAAAAATTTTCAATCACCACCGAAAGTGTCTGTCAGTAAAAAAAACACGTGCTTTGTTTGCAAAGCAAAGCCTAATTTTACACATCGCGTGCTTTTGTCTGTTATTCTTGCTTGTGAACATCATTTTATTGATGTTCTTCACTGGAAAGCAGGTGTATCATCAACAGTATCACAAAATCGCAAAGAATGAACATTTTTGTTGTGATCCGACCGGTGTCTGTAGACTGAATCACACGTTCGGCAAACTTCGTTTTTAACGGAAATAACCGAGCCTTTAATCGGAAACGACGTTTCAACCGCTTCATATCGTCTGCAGGAAGAAAAAGAGGAATGCGATACCCAGTGAGTAAAACATTTAATCGTTTTTAATGCCTTTTGATCAAGTTTTGTTGCGTCTGTCAGCAACGTTCGTCAACCCAACGTTCGGCACAGCGACGCACGCATACGGATTTGCAGCGTTTGCATTCGGAAAGTGAGGGATTTGTGAGTTCGTTTGCATAATTTCAATCGCTAGTAGGTTTTCCCTTCGTCTCCCATTCTTGTGTGTACATGTTATTGGCATTTCATTGTGTAAATTGAAAGTTTGTGAGTAACAGTAGTAAAATCTGTCGAACGTTGGCAACGCTGACAGACGGAAATATCGAACGTTGCCTTCAATGACAGACTGGCTTGGCGATCGTACTTTCGATTCGTAGGAACACAATATATAGAGACAACAATGTGCGCTCGTTACCACAACGGTCATGAACCGGTGTAACACAAAATTTTTACTCCACGAAAAATTGACTCGGACGGAGTAAACTTCCAGTAAAAATCTTGTACGAAAAAAGAACTCACAAGGAACTAAATTTTTACTCCCCAAATATTTACTCCCAGTAAACATCTCGTACGAGAAACTTAGGGCCTACTCCTTCGTTTATAATTCGCGCAATATCCCATTTACGTGCAATCCCGTTTTGCCGCCGTCCCATTTTGGCGACATTTAACAAGCCAAGCGTCATTTTACTACCGCATCCCATTTTGGCGCAATCCCGTTTCGCCGCTATCCCATTTTTTTGAATTTTTTTTTTCTTTTTACATTTAGTCAAGTTTTGACTAAATGTTTAACATAGAGGGGGAATCGAGACGAGGGTCGTGGTGTATGTGTGTCTGTGTGTGTGTGTGTGTGAGTGTGTGTGTGTGTGTGTGTGTGCGTGTGTGTGTGTAGAGCGATTGAGAGTAAACTACTGGACCGATCTTTATGAAATTTGACATGAGAGTTACTGGGTATGATATCCCCGGACGTTTTTTTTCAGTTTTTCGATAAATGTCTTTCATGACGTCATATCCGGCTTTTTTTTAAAAGTTGAGGCGGCACTGTCACACCCTCATTTTTCAATCAAATTGATTGAAATTTTGGCCAAGCAATCTTCGACAAAGGCCGGACTTCGGTATTGCATTTCAGCTTGGTGGCGTAAATATTAGTTTATGACTTTGGTCATTAAAAATCTGAAAATTGTAATTAAAATTATTTTTTTATAAAACGATCTAAATGTACGTTCATCTTATTCTTCATCATTTCCTGATTCCAAAAACATATAAATATGTTATATTCGGATTAAAAACAAGGTCTGAAAATTAAAAATATAAAAATTATTATCAAAATCAATGGACGTCTACCCACAACACGCCACTGGATGCCGCGTGGTGCCAGTCGTGAAAACCAGGTTCTTTGTCCCACAGTGAGACATTCAAGTTGGGGACTTTGTGACCGCTGACTTTGTCAGCATGGATGGAAAGGTGGAGAGATACAGGGCGGTGATCATCCCCAAGTCAACCCATTTCCCCGATGGGCCAGATCGAGAGGAGATCTGTGTGAAGTGTTTGCGCGCAAAAGACAATGGGAGATACTATGTCTTTCCTAATGTTGATGACATTTCATGCTTGCCAATGGCTCAGATAAAAAAAAATCCCACCAACGAACCATGAACAACAGGGGGGATTACTATTTTGACATGTGACCAAGTCTCATTTGAGCGTTCACAGTGTTACCTGAGAATAGCACACCCCCTTGAATTGGGACCAAAGAAAAAGCGTTGTATATATGCATTTTTGAATGCTTTTCTAAAGTCATAAGTTCATTTGTGAAAAAAATAATTTTTTAGGGATTGTTTTGCTGAATGCATGCAGTTAAGAAATTGACCCCGTTTTCAAATTTAGGGGGTAGGGTTGCCCCATAGCCCACGTATGTCTGTGTGACTGTGTCAAATATCAATCTACTTTGCGTACAAACTGTATAGATGTTTGTTTTTCGATTTTAGAATGATTTCTTAAGCTGGTTAGAACTTCTGAGGTCTACAGGAAACGATAAAGATAAAAAATGTACAAAATATAAGTAGCGTCCTTTATCTTACCATTGTTCTGATCAATACTGTCCCTTTATTTGCAAGTTAACCGTTTTTATTAATGTGTTCAAGGAGTATGTTAAAAATTATTATCAATGGTTGCTTTAAACAGCACCTTTGGGCAGTTATTATGCACTGAAGTTGTAAAAGCATGTTTTGGGGTTTTTAGGATATAGCGTCTTGGAACGCCAATCATCTTGGAAATACGAATGTTCATATAATTTTTTTTACTGTTTTGGATAGATAAAAAGTTGAACTCTTGGTGCAAACTGTTTTTTGGCCCCTGTTTGACTATTTATTATTTTGGAATATTGTGTGTGAGAGGGAAACTGCAATCCTCAATATCATGAAACGTGCCTTCACTGTTTTATGAAAGATTTTTCACCTGCTTTTTACCTATATATATGCGAGAGACAGGCTGGGTCCGGTTTAACACAGGTGAGAAGACTTAGTCACACCTTTGGGCTTGTCGCTCCTCAAATGTTCTCAGAAAGGTGTGACGGTTGTCGGCATGTGGGTGCTACGTTTCTGGCTTTTCTGCTACTGTCCTTTCTAAAAAAAGAATTCAACATAGATTTGACTTCAGGAGTTGCCGTGTGTATACCATTGGTGCTTTCCTTCATTAACGTTGTGGTTGAGTTTGTGATATCCAGGACAGGTGTTATGAGTGTAAAGGCGGGATGGTGTTCGTTATGTTGAATGTCCAATAATGCTGCGACTTTTACGACTAGTATTCCCTCCTCTCTGAGTCTCTCTCTCTATCTCTCACTGGGTCTCTCTCTCTCTCTTTCTCTAGGTCTCTCTCGCTCTCTCTGAGTCTCTGTCTCTCTCTCAGAGTCTCTCTCTCTCTCTCTCTTTCTCTCAGAGTCTCTCTCTCTTTCTCTCAGAGTCTCTCTCTCTCTCTCTCTCTCTCTCTCTCTCTCTCTCTCTCTCTCTCTCTCTCTCTCTCTCTCTCACACTCTCTCACTGGGTCTCTCTCATATCATGTCAAGGCAGAGCAATGGTGCTTTCACGTGTTTGTTAGTACTACATATCTATGTATTTAACTACGTAGCATACGCATACATGTACACATCATTATAATGTATCGTACACTACTCAGTTTCTGGGCTGCAAAAGGGAGGGAACATGCTGCGCACGAAACGTTCAGTGGGGTGGTTCTGTCCCTTGCATTATTGCTCGCACAGTGAACGTGCTATGGCGTAATTTAACTGGGTAAACGTGGGATCATGAATGTTTTGTTGAATAATTGTTTGCAGGTGCAGCGCTGTGCAGGATTATGCAAGAGCAAAAATAAACGAGGGAGGCTCTGGCACGTCATGATGAATGCTGGAGAGAAATTGCATGATCATGACAGTGAGACTGTGTGTGTGTGTGTGTGTGGTGCAGGTGAAAAAGGCGTAGCTTCAGATAGCAGGCGGTATGTTTCAATAGGACAGTTCGTGTCAGGGAGAGAGGGTGGTATGGGGATTGTACAGAGGAAAAACAAAATGACAGGCGGAGGTGTCTGAATAGACCGGGTTTTTGCGTGTTACAGTGTCTGTGTGTCAGCATCGTTTTCTCTCTCTCTGTCTCTGTCTTTCTCGGTCTGTCTCTCTCTCTCGGTCTGTCTCTCTCGATCACTCTCTGTCTCTCTCTGTCTCTGTCTCTCTCTGTCTCTCTCTCTCTCTCTCTCTCTCGATCACTCTCTGTCTCTCTCTGTCTCTGTCTCTCTCTGTCTCTCTCTCTCTCTCTCTCTCTTCGTGTCTGTCAATCAACATTACGTCCACCTGAATGTATGAGTACCAGCAGAGAGACAGCACTACTGAGGTGACGAAGGACATCATCATAGCGACACCGTAATTTTCGCACACAATGCTGCAGCTGCGCATGCTAACACCAGTGTGTGTGTATGCATGAAAACATCTACGCTATTTCGTTACACGGAGATTCGAAATACAATAACTGGTTGTTTTTTACGGCAGATCAGACGGCAGAGCTTGTAATCTGTGCAACTGCAGAAATTACACACAAAATGGGGTAAGGGGGGTTCGGAGGGGAGGGGGGGTGGCTGTTTGAGGAAAGCTAATTTTGGGGAGAAATGGGGTGGTGGTGATAATTCTAGGCACTGCTCACTTCAGAAAAAAAGGGTGTGGAATGGTGTCTTGTGTCTGTGCATTTTTTTTTATTATTCTCTTTATTTATATAGCGCCTTATCCTAAGTTCAAAGCGCTTTATGCCGTGTGAGATGGAATTTTTTACACAATATATCACGCATTCACATCGACCAGCAAACCTCAAGCCTGTTAGGCGAATGTTCACCTTTTGCGGCCTTTATTCCAAGTCACACGGGTATTTGATGGACATTTTTATCTATGCCTATACAATTTTGCCAGGAAAGACCCTTTTGTCAATCGTGGGATCTTTAACGTGCACACCCCAATATAGTGTACACGAAGGGACCTCGGTTTTTCGTCTCATCCGAAAGACTAGCACTTGAACCCACCATCTAGGTTAGGAAAGGGGGGAGAAAATAGCGGCCTGACCCAGGGTCGAACACGCAACCTCTCGATTCCGAGCGCAAGTGCGTTACCACTCGGCCATTTGTCAGTGTCTGTGTTTCTTTTTTACTATCTGTCTGTCATCAGAAGATAAATGAGAAGACAAAGAGCGCCCCGTAGAAAGTGTTTACCTTAAAACATAGAAAAACAAACTTTCAATGAAAGCAAATAACAAACAAACAAAACAAAAACAAACCGGGCTTCTCCGTGCAAGGAAGATTGCAAACAACTACAACCAACAATCTAATGGTGCACGTAAGCTATCAAACTCCTAAATATTTTGTTCCGGTGGGCTTGATGTTTTAAAGGCGCATTCATTAGAGAGGAACATGTTAAATCAGGCACACTTTTATTATTTTTGGCCGGATTAACTTGCTCAGAGAAGCGTACTTAAGTCAAGGATTTGCTGCTTATGTTATTGGCTCGAAGTACAGGCACGTAAAAAAGACACGAGCACGCCGGTAAAACTATTTTTGGAGCGGTTCGATGTGTCTGAAGAGCTCTGCAAGCTTGCAGTGATATACACGACGGCGTGCATTCACGTATGCACGCACGCACACGCGCACACACACACGCACGCACACACACACACACACACACACACACGTGCGCGCGCGCGCGCGCACACACTCTGATTTTGTGTGACTTAGAGCCATTGGAGGAACTTTTGAAATTCCACACAAGAAGTGTATCCGAAGGGAAATGCTCGTGTGTGTGTGTGTGTGTGTGTGTGTGTGTGTGTGTGTGTGTGTGTGTGTGTGTGTGTGCGTGTAAGTGTGTGTGTGTGTGTGTGTGTGTGTGTGTGTGTGTGTGTGTGTGTGTGAAAAACTAATCATGTTTGCAATTTGCATCTGTGAGACTCTGACTGACAGTGCAATGCCACGGCTATCGCCCCATGCACACAGTATGATTCATATCAAGGCCTAACAGAAAAATCGGTGTGGTTACGGTAACCCGACCTACCCTATTTTTAGGGGCCGACCCTATAACTGTTTTTACATTTAGTCAAGTTATGACTAAATGTTTTAACATCGAGGGGGGAATCGAGACGAGGGTCGTGGTGTATGTGCGTGTGTGTGTGTAGAGCGATTCAGACTAAACTACTGGACCGATCTTTATGAAATTTGACATGAGAGTTCCTGGGTATGAAATCCCCGAACGTTTTTTTCATTTTTTTGATAAATGTCTTTGATGACGTCATATCCGGCTTTTCGTGAAAGTTGAGGCGGCACTGTCACGCCCTCATTTTTCAACCAAATTGGTTGAAATTTTGGTCAAGTAATCTTCGACGAAGCCCGGACTTCGGTATTGCATTTCAGCTTGGTGGCTTAAAAATTAATTAATGACTTTGGTCATTAAAAATCTGAAAATTGTAAAAAAAAATAAAAATTTATAAAACGATCCAAATTTACGTTCATCTTATTCTCCATCATTTGCCGATTCCAAAAACATATAAATATGTTATATGTGGATTAACAAGCTCTGAAAATTAAATATATAAAAATTATTATCAAAATTTTTTTTTCGAAATCAATTTAAAAACACTTTCATCTTATTCCTTGTCGGTTCCTGATTCCAAAAACATATAGATATGATATGTTTGGATTAAAAACACGCTCAGAAAGTTAAAACGAAGAGAGCTACAGAAAAGCGTGCTATCCTTCTTAGCGCAACGAATACCCCGCTCTTCTTGTCAATTCCACTGGCACTGCCTTTGCCACGGGCGGTGGAGTGACGATGCTACGAGTATACGGTCTTGCTGCGTTGCGTTGCGTTCAGTTTCATTCTGTGAGTTCGACAGCTACTTGACTAAATGTTGTATTTTCGCCTTACGCGACTTGTTACATTTGTCAAAAAAAAACCCACACAAAACAAGAAAACGAGTGCAGAAAACGCAATGAAAGCGAAAGCGCCCGAGTCGCACACTTATTTCCCGGTCAAGTAGGTTTAATTTGTACACATTAGAAAAAAAAGTTTAGAAAAAAAGTTTAAAAACAAAAGTGATTGCCTACCTTCCTACCCTATTTTTTTTGACTATGTTACTGTAACCACACCTATTTTTTTTTTTTTTTTTTTTTGCCCAATCATAATCAATTTTCAAACGCCTGTGCGGCGGCGAACATGCCGATATGCCGACTCGATCACCCAAAACAGACAAGCAAGAAGTTGGAGTCCGATTCCTGCAGCAGTTCCGTGCTGAAAGCACAACAAAAAACAGACCCGCAGAAGTTTTGAGGAAGCTTGTTGAAAGAACAAGCAAGGGTCGAGCAGTGGACATAGGTGCACGGGTGTTAGTGTTTTTACAGGTGTGTGGCTTGCCGGCCAACGGACAGGTGTAACGTGCGAAAAGATAACGGAACGGCAGGTGTTTTGGACATCAGAGAGTTGTTTTTGTGCGGGATCATCATGATGAACGGCCATGTCAGCCATAACGGGGTAGGTCGGATTTGTGTGTGTTTGCGATCATGTTTTTAAAACGACAGGTTGATCGAAGACAAGAAATGTAAGGGAAGAAACATACCGAGTCGCTGTCACAGAAGCACCTACCTCAATAACTACAATTTCGCTTAAAAGGAACAGTTTCCTTGGATCTTGCATAAAGAATTTCGACTCTTCTTTTTTTTTATATATATCAAAAGGAATCAAGGTTCATTTGTGATGTTGACATTTATTTCTCACATATTTTATCATGCAGAGTTTTAGATTACTTGATAAGAAATGTGTGTTTGGGCGTGCGTGTTTGGATGCGCGTGTGTCTGTGTGTGTTTGTATATTGTACAAATGTAATCAATTCAAAAAAACGTAGCAGAATGCGAGTGTGTTACAAAATAATATGAAATAAATGTCCCTAGCCATTAACCACTTATTACCCCAATTTACGTAGAGAGCATACATATAATGTACCCCTTTTCATGCCAGCACTTTTCAGAAAAATGCTGGGCGAGGAACAGCATTGGGAGAGAGAGTGTGAGCTCATTACTCGCTCCAGAAGTAATCCGAAATTAGTATTGCCGATTGGTGTCGGATTAGACGTTGAACGGCACGGCAAACTCTCGTGGGATTACTGTCTATTCTTATGCATAAACCGTATGGGCCTCTATTGTTTTCTGTCGAAGCCGTTAGAGAGGGATTTGTTTGTTGCTGTTTTCGCACTCCAACGCGCAGGAGCAGCAGGGTTTAATCATGATTGTCTTGAAAGGCCTGTGTGGCCTGATTATTACTAGGACAAAGAGAGGGGCGGTATGGGACGGAGGCTTGCGAAGGAGATTGTTTGGTGTGTGTGTGTGTGTGTTTGTGTGTGTGAGTGTGTGAGAGAGAGAGAGAGAGAGAGAGAGAGAGAGAGAGAGAGAGAGAGGTGCTTGGATGTACAATAAGCGTTTGATGACAAAATGTTATTTTGTTGACTCCGACCACACTGTAGCGGCTTGTATGTTGATCTACACAACACTCGGTCATACAACGGTAACAAAACCCAGCGAAGTGCTTACATCGAGTATCGATCAAAAAAATCAAACATGTTTCCATAGCACGTGGTCTTCTTTTTGTTTCACTTTTACTAAGTGTTGGTGTTCACGTTGGCTTCAATAATTGATAAAATAAAATGCCTTTGCTAGTTGACAAATAGACACAGTCGGCAAGTTCCTGTGCAGTTGGAGTTTGATCAACGATAATGCTTTCTTTCTTCCCTTGTCTTGTCTTCTCGGACAATTACCAATGGCTTTTAGGCTATATTATGGCGAATTGAACTCTTTTTCTTTTTTTTCCTCTTTTTTTCTGGGTGGGGCATTCTGAACTCCCGGACCGGACTGACCTGGCTTCTGAAGTTGCCATTGAATTCAAAACTCCGAGATGAACTTGCCCATACGCTCTGGTCACGCCTTTACAACACTGTCTGGCATCTGTGGTATTCTTGAATCTTCACGGAAGAGTGATTTTGTACACGGTAAACAGTGCACCAATACAAATGCTGACGGCTGCAGTCATCAAAGGCAATGTCTGTACCATTGTGGGAATACCGCTGTGTTGTTCCGTTCCTCTCAGGCGTAAAGTTTTGACTGAAGGGAGTTTTCAATGCCACTGACCTCGGCTTTGTGGGAGTGTGATGAAAACTTGTTTTGCTGGTTGTGATAAAATTAAATGTGGTGGTTTACTATTGAAGGTAGATATATTATGTTACCTTTTTTCGGAATCGGGTGTTTTTGTGCAGGGAATATGTGTGTTTTGTTTGTTAAGTTGTGTTTCTCTTTTTAAACATTTGGTCAAGTTTTGACTTTTCTTTTGTATTTCATTTTTAAGCTGGTGGCGTTTATGCAGGTTGTATTTTTAGGTTGTTGGTTTTTGGTTTTGGTTTTCATAAAATAAAAATAAGAAGACACAAAAAATACTTTGAAACTTGGTGCTGTATGTAGTGGTCTTAACGTTGCGTGCACAAGGCTCATACATCTTTCATCCCCACTGATATTATGCGATACTGCCAGGCAGATGCCGCTTTCTTTTTATTTGGAATGAGTTGCCAGTAGTGTTTGCCGTAAGCTGATACTTACACTGAGTGCGTTTTTGTGTGTGTGTTTGTTAAAAATAAAAACAAACTCAGTTGGTTTTTGTTGAGGTGCAAGGAGATAAGTGTGCACTGAATTAATACATCTGCGAGTTGTTGCGGTTTTCAAACACACACACACAAACACACAGACACACACACACACACACACACATCACACACATACACACACACACTCACACACACACACACACACACTCACACACACACACACATTCATCACACACACATCACACACACACACATCACACACACACACACACACACACACACACACACAAACAGAATACACAGAATACCCAACGAATAGCAAGATGGTCTCGTTTCTTCTCAGCGCCAGACGCATCAAGTTATAGCCAAAGTTGCACGGTTCGGCCAGGGTACAGGACTATACAGTATACGTGTACTTTAATTCGCAGTGGAATATGAGAGCCGCATGACCGATAAAATGTCTGATATCTTTTGATAGAAGTATCCTTGCTTAGAGCGCCATTCCCAACAGGTGGTCCCAAAGACGGATACGGCCACTGTGAGACTGTAGAGAACACACAGTCCGTTTTCTCGCTGCAGTCAGTCTTTGATCATCTGGCTACCTCATTACTCCGCAGGTTTCAGGCTGTGTTGCACTTATTTGTGGATGTGCTTCGTGAATCTGCGGCTTTTGTAAACTGATTAGGCAATTTAAACAAGTATTCTTTCGTTGTAAGCTTTACGTTACAATAGAAAAATAGCAGACGAATGCTTTTAAACGGTGGACTCCGGATAGATGAATGTCACGTTTTAGAACATTGGAATATGATAGAACAGATGAGAGGTTTCAAATTGCAGTGGATGGCAGTACATGTTTTTCCATACCAAAACAATCCTGCTGCTTCAAGTCACAAATTTGATACACTTAAAAACATGCGTTACCATGGCAAAAAGGCTGTTGCACATCTTCAAGTGTAAACCTTTCAGGCCTGGCTGATTTCCATAACGAGTTTTAGACGGCGAGGGTTGGGGCAGCTTGGCTTTCTGGCACAAATTATTCGCAGTTGCCGCTGTTTTGAATTAGTTCTGGTCAATTAACAAGCATTTTCCCAGACATTTTGCTCTTTTCTCTTATCAGTGGATTCATCAGTCGACTGTACGGTGGATTTTGCGCCTTCGTGATTCCAGAGACTGCATTTGTAGAGATAGATGCAGGCAGGTCGGATGTTTCAGAAAACATTATGTTTCCCCGTGGCACAGAGTCAGAGCAGGGACCGTTGTCTGCAGCCGGACCGGCAGCGGGGCGGGCTGACTGAGTGTGTGACAGCGTTCGATAATTTATGCCAGGAATGCGGTATGGTCCGAGGTCTTTCCCTCTCAGCACGTGCTATCCGATCACAGCGCGACCTAGACAGAGCGAGAGAGAGAGAGGATCATTGCCTTCGATGACTAACAGTCGCGCGTGTGTGTGCTTGTGCATTTCCATATCATAGTGTCGCCCAGACAGACAGACAGACAGACGCTGTGACGGGAATGTGTTTAGTGTTGGTGCATGTGTTGCTTGTCGCAGGAAGAGGGAAACCTGTTGGGTGAAAGAATTCAGCACAGTGGCATTACTGTACACGGTCTGCGAGTGTGGTCAGCATCGGAGTCCTTGGATTTGAGAGAGGCCAAGAATAGGGTGACCCCGGTCATTGGTGGAAAAGTGCACTCTGCAGCGAGCAGTTAGCTGCAGGTTTTCGTTGTTCGTACTGTTCGTGTCGTGGCGCCATTCTTTGGTGTTACTCGACACTGACACTGTGGAGAGGGAGAAAAAGGGAAACCTGAGAAATCTGACATTTTGAACGTGGTGGCTTAGTTTCAGAGGCGCTGAAATGACGGTGAGCTTGAGTCGAAATTGGATTTTTGCTGGTTTTGTGTTTTTTGGAAAATGAATGAACTGGATTCTATTTTGGAAGATTACTTACCTATGTCATTATCACATAATATGCATTAGTGTTTGGAATTGAAGGCATAAGTGAGCTGATGACGTTGTAGAGAACCTCCCTCTCTTTCTCTCTCTCTCTCTCTCTCTCTCTCTTTCTCTCTCTCCCCTCTCTCTCTCTCTCTCTCTCTCTCTCTCTCTCCCTCCCCCTCTCTTTCTCTCTCCCTCCCCCCCCCCTCTCTTTCTCTCTCTCAGACGGTTTACGTTTTAGCCTTGCCGGCCATGAGTGCCGTCAAGTGCTCTCATTGTTTCGGCTGGTTACATGACCGGAAAGTGTTGATAGTTTGTCTTTTGTAGGGGGGGGGGGGGGGGAGACAACTAAAGAGAGACAGAGAGGGTAAGTCAAAACAGACGAACCTGCTTTAAAAAAAAAAAGGATACTGTAATAGATAGGCAAACAGATGGAGTGTATGTTAATTTTTTTTACTGACCAGACACGATCTGTTTGTGTGTTACAGAGTGCACAGTCTCGCCTGCTCCTCAAGGGAGGCCGCATCGTCAACGATGACCAGTCCTTTGATGCAGACATCTACATTGAGGATGGAATTATCAAGTAAGTTATCTCACACTTTACAACAAAGTCAAGACCATGGATATGGTTAGGTCATGCTTGAGCGACAATTTAGTCCAGGGTTTCCCCTTGCATTGCATGTGATTTGAATTAATGCATTGGTCCAAGGTTATGAAGTTACCTAAGGAAGAGCATGGGGATTTCCTTTTAAAGGTAACTGATCTTGGGTCAATGCAGTTAAGTGACCAGCAAGACGACGGGCAACTGGTTGGTATGGTAAGGAAAAGGAAAAGCAAAGCAAGTTATATAAATGATATTGTAAATGATATTCAGTCTGTTATCAAATTGTTTGCTGATGATACTAGTTTGTCACTTGCATTAAATGACCCGATACGACGTGCCGAAATTCTTAATTCAGACCTTGATAAAATTAGTAGTTGGGCAGCACGTTGGAAAGTTACATTTAATGAAACCAAAACCAAACTGCTGAATATAAAACGTGATTTAAACCCCTCTATTTTTTAATGGAAATCTCCTGGAAGACATACAAGAACACAAGCATCTTGGCATTTTTTTGCAAAACGATTGTAAATGGGACGCTCAAATTAGAAATATTGTGAAAAAGACCACTTTGTTGATTAACTGTTTAAGATATTATAAGTATAAGTTATGCAGAAATAGTTTGGAAATAATGTATAAATCTTTTATTCTGCCACATTTCGATTACGCTGATGTGTTATGGGACAATTGTACTGAAGCCTTGTCAAAAACACTTGAAAAATTACACCTTGAAGCATCACGTGTTATAATTGGCGGTGTGCGGGGAGCAAGCCATGATAAGTCAGATTTACAAAGAAAGTGGTTTTTGTAGTTTAAAGGAACGCCGAACAACGAAATAAATTAATTTTATTTCACAAAATGGTTCATGGTAAATGTCCACAATATTTAATTAACCTCTTGCCACCACTAGTCTCTTCCCTAAATCCCTACCACAGAAGACGACCATTCGAAAGATTCTTACCAGCACATAGGGTTATTTGGGGAGATTGTCATGCAGGTTATACATGAAATCACAATTTTGTGGTAACCTGACCTGCACTTCATGCTTACAGGTGTACATTTTGTTGTCTTGCAGACAGGTGGGCAACAACCTGGTCATCCCAGGAGGTGCCAGGACCATCGACGCACGGGGGAAGCTCATCATCCCAGGTGAGTTCATGTCTGCTAGCTCACATGTATGTATTCACTTGTATGGGTTTTGTGTGGAGTTTCCACAATAAGAAACAAAATGTTTGGTTTTTTATTTTTTTATTTTATTTCATTCAAAGTTTACATTTTACAATTTGTACCTACATAGCAAACAATGAAGTTGTACAGTCAAACCTGTCTAAAACGACCACCCAAGGAATCGACCAAACGTGGTCGTCATAGAAAGGTGGCCATACAAAGATAAATTATAAAAGAAAGAAAGAAAAAAACATCGTTGGGGATCTTTGGGGGTGATCGTAATGAACAGGTTGTTGCTGTGAAGAGGTGGTGGCCAGGGCCGGTTTGACTATTGTATTTCATTGCATTGGATGACGGGCGCTGTGGCGGGGTGGTAAGACGTCAGCCTCGTAATCGGAAGGTCGAGGGTTCGAATCCCGGCCGCCTGGTGGGTTAAGAGTGGAGATTTTTCCGATCTCCCAGGTCAACTTGTGTGCAGACCTGCTAGTGACTTATCCCCCTTCGTGTGTACATGCAACCACAAGACCAAGTGCGCCCGGAAAAGATCCTGTAATCCATGTCAGAGTTCGGTGGGTTATGGAAACACGAAAATACCCAGCATGCTTCCTCCGAAAGCGGCGTGTGGCTGCCTAAATGGCGGGGTAAAAACGGTCATACACGTAAAATTCCACTCGTGTAAAAACACGAGTGTACATGGGAGTTTCAGCCCACGAACGCAGAAGAAGAAGATTGCATTGGATTGTGCTGTGTTCCATTGTGTCATACTGTATTGCACTGTATTATTCTAGTGTATTGTATTGTATTGTACATGTCATTCAACATTGACGGACCCGGACATGGACATAACAAACCAAAACTCCATGTTACGACCCCTCCATTTAACGACCGAATTACGGTTACATGTTCAAAGCCGTTAGACAGAGTATTGCAGTTTGCATTGCATCGTATCTATGGTTTTGCATTGTATTGTATTATATTGTATTGTACATGTCATTCAACATTGACGGACCCGGACATGGACATAACAAACCAAAACTCCATGTTACGACCCCTCCATTTAACGACCAAATTACGGTTACATTTTCAAAGCCGTTAGACAGAGTATTGCAGTTTGCATTGCATCGTATTTATGGTTTTGCATTGTATTGTATTATATTGTATTGTACATGTCATTCAACATTGACGGACCCGGACATGGACATAACAAACCAAAACTCCATGTTACGACCCTTCCATTTTTCTCCCCCGAAATCGGCGTATGCTGCCAGAATGGCAGGGTAAAAACGGTCATACACGTAAAAATCCACTCTAGCTAAAAACATGAGTGAACGTGGGAGTCTAAGCCCATGAATGAAGAAGAAGAAGAAGAAGACCCCTCCATTTCGACCGAATTACGGTTACATTTTCAAAGCCGTTAGACAGAGGTACCACAGTATTGCAGTTTGCATTGCATCGTATCTATTGTTTTGTATTGTATTGTATTGTATTGGCTGTTGCAGGTGGCATTGACACCATGACCCACATGCAGTTCCCTTTCATGGGCACCACCTCTGCTGATGACTTCTATAGCGGCACCAAGGCGGCCCTGGCTGGAGGCACCACCATGATCAGTGAGTGTCCATGTTTTTTCTGTTTTTATGTCGTCGTCTCCTTCTGTTGTTTGCAGACTCGTCATAGTTTCAGTCCCTATTTCCTACTGCAGTTTTTGAATGTGTGTGCTGTGTGAAGGATCGAGCGCCTATGTTGTGTGATAGTTGACTAATCTTTTAATATCTTTATGATTTATACACTTGTTGATTTGATTGCTGTATGTGTGAAGTGATAGGACGTGGTGCCGAGAGGCAATTTTCCATATTTATCTAATAGTGAAAATGGACATGAACGTTTTTTTAATTTTATCTTATCTTAACTTTGTGTGTGTGCAGTTGACGTGGCGTGTGGCCAGCGGGGATCCTCCCTGGTGGACACCTATGAAACCTGCCGCGAACAGGCGGAGGGCAAGGTGTGCTGTGACTTCGCCCTGCAGGTAGCTCTCACCTGGTGGAGTGACCAGGTGTACAAGGAGATGGAAATCCTCACCCTGGAGAAAGGTGAGACAGAGTGACTGGAAGGTGAAAAAATGGAGAGATGGGCTGAAGAAGTATAAGATTTCACCGTGATGAGAGGTAGAGAGTGTATATGTTTGCTGTTTGCTTTATATGAAAATATCAGGCATTACTAGATTTTGTATGAAAATACTTGTGAAAAACGTCATTAGCTGATCAGTCATACTGTTTTAAACTGTGAGTAAACTTACAAAGTTGGAACAAATCTGAGAAAACCAGGTATGGAATAAATGATAGCTTGGAGGATCCTAGATCTTAAAACCCGGTTTCACTTTAAATCATTTCTTCAGGGATCTTATTAACAGTATTGAATTACAATATCGTCTCTCTTTACTTTTTTAGGCGTGAACGCATTCAAGATGTTCATGGACTACAAAGACTCGTTTATGATGGACGACTCTGAACTGTACGCTGCCTTCAAGCGCTGCAAGGAGATGGGTGCTCTGCCCTTGGTGCGTGCAGAGAACGGATCAATCATTGCACTGGTGAGTTTTGGTTTGCTGAAATGGTTTTGGGCTTGTGCCTGGGAGCAGAAAGTTTCATTTCATTTTATTTATTTATTTTATAGATTTTGATTACCATATCGGCAAGTGTTATTTGTGGTTGTTACACGGAAAAGAAGTGTACTTTTTCTTCATGTTTGTTGGTGATGATGTTCTACTTTATTGTCATGTCCGTTACTGATGTAGTTCTGTTCTAATGTTAAGTGGGTCTGGTGCAGGAAAAGGCAAGCTTTTTCTTTATTATAATCCATATTTTTGATTGCACTACTATTCTCTTCAGTAGCTACTAACTTTGTGTCCTTTTCCTATTCTTCATTGGTGTGTTTTTTTTAATTTCTTCTTTGGTATGTGTTTATTCCTGTGAAAGCGTTCGTTACCACTGTTAACTCTTGTTTTTCTTATTTTCCCTGCTGATTTAGCTTCTACCATTGGAACCTTTATGTTTTATGCATCATCATTGTGTTTCTTTTCTGATTTCCTACGTGCATGTTCTTTATCAAAACAGTTATGTTTTATGCATCATCTCTGTGTTTCTTCTCTTATTTGCTACGTGTCTGTTCTTTATGAAAACAGTTATGGTGAAGTGATTTGCATGCCTGGTGATGTGTTCCACAGAAAGCAGAAGAGCTGGTTGCCATGGGGGTAGTCGGCCCGGAGGGACACGAGTTGGGCCGTCCAGAAGAGGTTGGTGCATTTATGAAGACTATTTTGCGATTGAAGTAGTTTGTGATGCACTTAATCTGGGAGTGTTTAGGGCATACAGTATTATCTGTGTACAGTTGTTTTACAGCCTCAGAAGTAATTTTTATTTTTTTTATTTTTTGTTTTTAGAAGAGGATGTTTGAGCATCAAACTGCTGAAGAGACCTTTTAGAACATGTTTCAAGACAGATGAGGGAGAGTTATTGCTCTTGTGGAGGGAGAGTTATTGCTCTTGTGGAGGGAGAGTTATTGCTCTTGTGGAGGGAGAGTTATTGCTCTTGTGAGAGGAATGTGTCAATATGATATTTGTTGAATTCATGTTTATTGGATACGGCTGTCAAGTTCTAATGTATGTATGAATTACAAAATCTTTTCAGCTGGCAGCATCTCTCTCTCTCTCTCTCTCTCTCTCTCTCTCTCTCTCTCTCTCTCTCTCTCTCTCTCTCTCTCTCTCTTCTCTCTCTCTCTCTCTCTCTCTCTCTCTCTCTCTCTAACATACACACACACACACACACACACACACACACATTCATTCTCCCTCCGTTTCTGTTCTCTCTCTGATAACAATGCTGTGGTTTCCCTCAGGTTGAGGCTGAGGCGACACAGCGAGCTATCACCATTGCCGACCAGGCTGGAAGTCCCCTCATGATTGTTCCTGTCATGAGCAAGTCTTCTGCTGATGTCATCTCCGCTGCCAGGAGAAATGGTAAGGCATTCCTATTTTTTTTTGAGTCGCATGGTACTGAGCTGAAAGACATTTTTACCTTAAAATCAAATATGCCTTGGGATGGGTTTATTTTTTACTTTTGAACACCGACCTTCTCCAGAAGCAAGTACAGATATGATCAAAGAATGTTTTAAGTTTCACAGATTTTTTGGCGAAATAGCAGAGGTGTATTATGCCTGTGTGTGCATTATGCTGGTACTTTACTACTAAAGTATGAAACAATATGTCCCCTGAGGTCTCTAATACTTACAGTCTCATTTGTACACAGGTACATGTTGTGGGTGGTCAACAGCACTGGACAGAACTGGTACAGTGGAACCCCCCTTTTAAGACCCCCCAAATATTTGTTTGTTCGTTCGTTCATGGGCTGAAACTCCCACGGCTTTTACGTGTATGACCGTTTTTACCCCGCCATTTAGGCAGCCATACGCCGCTTTCGGGGGAGCATGCTGGGTATTTTCGTGTTTCTATAACCCACCGAACTCTGACATGGATTACAGGATCTTTTTCGTGCGCACTTGGTCTTGTGCTTGCGTGTACACAAAGTTGACTCTGAGAAATAAATCTCTCGCCGAACGTGGGGACGAACTCACACTGACAGCGGCCAACTGGATACAAATCCAGCGCGCTACCGACTGAGCTACATCCCCGCCCCCCCCCCCCCCCCCCCCCCAAATGTAAGACTTCCTCCTTTTTTTCCCCTCGACTTTCTGTTCATGATATCTGCAAAGTAACCCCTGTTATAAGACTCCCTTATTTTAAGACCTGATTTTCATGGATTTATGAAGGTCTTAGAAGGTGGGTTCCACTGTACTGCAACCCCTTCGTGGTGGACTGGGCGTTAAGCAAACAAACAAACAAACAAACTGTACTGCAACATTGTTTCTGTCTGGTACCAGGCAAGGTGGTGTTTGGAGAGCCCATCGCAGCCAGCCTGGGTACGGACGGGACCCACCAGTGGAACAAGTGCTGGCGCCACGCTGCGGGTCACGTCATGGGTCCCCCTCTGAGACCCGACCCCTCCACTCCTGGCTACCTCATGGACCTGCTGGCCAAGTGAGTGTCGGGATACCTCACCTGGATACATTGTTTCTGGCATCATAGATGAAAAAATGTGGTTGAAGTACGCATGTGCTCGCTTTCGTGAGGTAATTGCAAGGGCAGGTTCAACTGTATCAAAAACATCTCGTATTTACAATAACGTTAATGTGACAGGGTGACGCAGTAATCTCTCTTTACAGTAGCGTATCTGCACTGGCAAAGAGCACGGGCTATTTACAGTATCTTGACGTTTCTTCTACGTTGCCGGCTAGACACCTGTCAATTGTAGACTTCTGTTTGTGATTGGGTCTGGCTGCTGTCTCCCTCCTGGTATGCTCTTTGAGTAGTCATAGCTGTTTTATAGGGCTATTAAATTAGCTCTAAAATGTCAATCCTGTTTGACTGGCTTTGCCTCCAAAGCTGATTCTTGTGCTTCGTGCACTTAGTTAGAACGCTAAGTTAAACAATGGACTGTTGTTGGTATCAACCTCTTTGTGACATCTGATGTTTTGTGCCCGCAGCAATGACCTTCAGCTGGCAGGGTCGGACAACAACACACACAACGCCGATCAGAAGGCCCTGGGCAAGGACGACTTCAGACTGATTCCACATGGAGTCAATGGCGTTGAGGACCGCATGTCCGTCCTCTGGGAAAAGGGCGTGGTATGTATTGAATTACGTCTTGGTAGATGTAGACTGTTTGGGTTTCATAGAGAAGAGACTTGGTCAATAGTGTAAATCTATACAAAAGTGTTCATTCCTTCAAAGACACACTGTGGGTGAAAATGCAGAAAGCAAGCAAGAAAAAGAAAAAGTCAGATTAACTCTAAAATTGCAAATGCTGAAGGAGAAATATGTTACTGTGTACAATTCATGAGGCATTTATGTTTTCTGGAATTTTAGAATTTTGTAGTGAATTGTAAAAAAACATTGATCCCATGAAATCCAAGAATTCTGTTGAAATTACATATATTTTGTTTGTGTGCAGCGTGCAGGCAAGATGGACGCGTGTCGCTTTGTTGCTGCCACAAGCACCACAGCTGCTAAAATCTACAATATTTATCCTAAGAAGGTGAGAAATTCTGATGATTATTAAGTCCTTTTTGAGTCACTTGAGAAAAAGTGACTCTATGTAATCGGTCAGTGTTAGTCTGTCCGGCCGGCCGGCCGTCCGTAGACACCACCTTAACGTTGGACTTTTCTCGGAAACTATCAAAGCGATCCGGCTCATATTTTGTTTAGTCGTGACCTCCAATGACCTCTACACTTTAACGATGGTTTCGTTGACCTTTGACCTTTTTCAAGGTCACAGGTCAGCGTCAAAGGAAAAATTAGACATTTTATATCTTTGACAAAGTTCATCGGATGTGATTGAAACTTTGTAGGATTATTCTTTACATCAAAGTATTTACATCTGTAGCCTTTTACGAACGTTATCAGAAAAACAAGGGAGATAACTAGCCTTTTCTGTTCGGCAACACACAACTTAACGTTGGGCTTTTCTCGGAAACTATAAAAGTGACCGGGCTCAAATTTTATGTGAACGTGACTCCCAGTGACCTCTACACTTTGACGTCTGCTTTGGTGACCTTTGACCTTTTTCAAGGTCACAGGTATGTCTTGAAGGAAAAAAATTGAAATATCATATCTCTGAAACTATTCATCGGATTTGATTCAAACTTTATAGGATTATTCTTTACATCAAATTATTTACATCTGTATTGTGTTGTGAATAGCAATTTCTTCCTGTCCATCTGATGCCTCATATAATATTCAGAACTGCGAAAGTGACTCGATCGAGCGTTTGCTCTTCTTGTTTTGTTTACTGCTTATCTGTGACTTTTTTTTTGTTTTTGTTTTGTTTTGTTGCAGTGGTCTATTTTATCCTTTGGATTCTGAAGGGTATCAGTCTGAGTTTAAACAATCTAAGTTCAATAGGAATTGATGTGAGAAACCAGCAGATAACTGCTGTAGCTGGTAGTTCAAAAGATGACTGTCAGAGGAGAAGGTACAGGATAGTCATAAGATTCATTTTTTGACGGGCGCTGTGGCGGGGTGGTAAGACGTCGGCCTCTTAATCGGAAGGTCGAGGGTTCGAATCCCGGCCGCAGCCGCCTGGTGGGTTAAGTGTGGAGATTTTTCCGATCTCCCAGGTCAACTTATGTGCAGACCTGCTAGTGTCTTAACCCCCTTCGTGTGTACACGCAAGCACAAGACCAAGTGCGCACGGAAAAGATCCTGTAATCCGTGTCAGAGTTCGGTGGGTTATAGAAACACGAAAATACCCAGCATGCTTCCTCCGAAAGCGGCGTATGGCTGCCTTAATGGCGGGGTAAAAACGGTCATGCATGTAAAATTCCACTCGTGCAAAAACACAAGTGTACGTGGGAGTTTCAGCCCACGAACGCAGAAGAAGAAGATAAGATTCATTTCATTCAAATATTTTATTCTTTGGCTTGTTTAGTACTTTATAAGATAGTTGTACTTTCTTTACAGTAATATTCACCTCCTTCATCTCCTCTGTATCTTTCCAGGGCAGGATCGCAGTGGGCTCTGATGCGGACGTGGTGATCTGGGACCCGAACCAGACACGCAAGATCTCGGCCCAGACTCACCACCAGGCCGTGGACTTCAACATCTTCGAGGGCATGGAGTGTCATGGCGTGCCGCTCTACGTCATGAGCAACGGACATGTTGTTGTGGACGAAGGACAGGTACAGTGGAAACCCCTTTTTAAGACCTTAACAAATCTGAGAAAATTGGGTCTTAAAAAAGAGGGGGTCTGAAAATGGGGGGTAAATTTACAAAGGTTACGTATGAACAGAAAATCTGAAACAGCAAGGTCTTAAAAAGGAGGAGTTCTTAAATTGAGGTGTCTTAAAAAGGAGGAGTTCTTAAATTGAGGTGTCTTAAAAAGGAGGAGTTCTTAAATTGAGGTGTTTTAAAAAGGAGGAGTTCTTAAATTGAGGTGTCTGAAAATGAGGGTTCCACTGTATGCAATATATGTAACTTTATTTTACTGTCTGTGTAGCTGCTTACAAGGAGTACAAGATTAGCGTTTGGATTTTGTTCGGGTAGCAGGATTATTTATGAAAAATCTATTGAGAGCAAAATCTTAACTGCTTGTACTGAACATGTAGTCTATGACGCTTGGAAAACAAATAAAGAAAACAAGAATGTAAAAAATAAAGGGACTAAATAAATAAGAGGATTAATAAATAAGTAAATAATTACCATCCACTATAGGTCTTATGAGCCATGATGCAGTGTACGTGCTTGCTCCAGACGAAAAAAAGCCTTCATGAATCTTCGCTCGCAAAGTCAAGCCAAGAAATAGATAAATGAATTAGACTTTGTCCGACTTTTCTTGTTTGTACTCATCGGGGATATTGTTTTACTGATATCTATCCCCATAGGACTACTTTCCTTCTGAAGTTGACAGAAGACATTTCAAAACGTTACCATCTCCATCTCATAACTTACATGTGGGTTTTTTTTGTGTGTTGACAGCTGAAGGTGACCCAAGGGCTTGGTCGCTTTGTCCCCACCCCCTGTCACTCTGAGGCTGTGTATGGACGCATCAAGGCTAGGGATCAGGTGAGAGTCAGGAAGCCAATGCATAGCCCCTCCATAGGAGCCTAAATTGATGACGTCACTGCAATAAAGTCTGTGAACTCCATACCGTCTCTTATTTCTAATGCATGGACCGCGCATAGAGCCTTATGTCGGCCATAAAGTTATAGCAGGCCCCTCCTTCCAATAAGAGTTATGGAACCCGCTATTGGAGCGTTTAAAATGGCGGCTGCTTTCATGCCGATTCAGGATGAGAAGAAATTTGAGAAGCAACCGGATCTTTCTTGACCGCCTACATCCACTGAATCATTACGACGACGTGGAACTGTACAGAAAATTCCGCTTTCGTCGGCAGGACATTCTTGCAATCACGGATGAACTGTAAGAGCAACTCGAACTGCCGAATCGAAAGGGTGCATTGCCGCCGGTTCTGCGGGTTATCTTGACTTTGGGTCAGTTTTTACGCGTGCGGATCTTTTCAAGATGTGTGTGGCGAACTGATCGCGGTACATAAGTAATAATGATAATAATAATAATAATAATAATACGGGAATTTATAACATCAAACACAGCATGCAGAACCAGCAAGAGAGTGACTTATACCTTTATGGCGAGGGTACCGGAATGGATATAGTTTCCAGCAAGTTTTATCAGGAGACGGGCTTTCCAAACTGTCTGCGGCAAATGGTGTACAACTGACCCGCCGCGAAGCATCACAAAGCTTGACGCATGCGCAGAGACACAGGATGACGGGGAATCCCTTCCACTATCTACGTGTTAAAAATAGAGCCGCTCTTAGCTATGGCAGGCACTATTTCAACTCATGCATGCGGACCGCTGAGTTCTATAGTGCGTTTCATAGCTATGCGCTCTACAGCGCTATGAAATCCTAAAAGTATGGAGGGGCTATACATTCGACCCCAGGTCTCTCTCTCTCTCTCTCTCTCTCTCTCTCTCTCTCTCTCTCTCTCTCTCTCTCTCTCTCTCTCTCTCTCTCTCTCTCTCTCTCTCTCTCTCTCTCTCTCTCTCTCTCTCTCTCTCTCTCTCTCTCTCTCTCTCTCTCTCTCTCTCTCTCTCTCTCTCTCATATGCTTATGAATTATAATCTTGAAATATCTTATTGATTGCTGTACATGATAATAGACGATTTTCGGAAATAACTCTGTCGGGCTTGCATGGATTCTGAAAGAGTGAGTACCCTTGCATTTGTGCAGACAAACATTGTCATGGGCTTCTTGTACACGCCCTCTCGCTCGTGACGGGCCTATAAAGTCACTTGGGAAATAATGTCACGTGGGGAAACTTTCCCACGTGACATTACAGGCCAGTTACTTGCGAGAGGGTGTGTCTGAAAGACGTGAACGGGAACCACGTGATGTTTGTCTGGGTAAAGCAAGGGAACTCACTCTTTCACAACCCAAACACATTCAACAGAGTTTTACCGGAACCCGTCTTATTCTTCCTTGCCTTTTTTCGTTTCAACTACTTAAATGTGTGTCACACTTTCAGGCTCGCTGCCCGTTGCCGGTAGAACGCGAGAACTACTCTGGTACAGTGGTCAATATCCAGGAGAACGCCATCATGAAGTCGGTGGAGAAGCCCATCCAGTCGGCCCTGGAACCCTCCCTGCACCACCGACCCCCAACACGCGGCGGTGGCCGCAACATGCAGGAATCTTCTTTCTCTCTTAGTGGTCAGTGTTTTGGTCTTCTGAAAGGGGGATGTGGGAGTATCTGTGTTTGTGTGTGTGTGTGGGGGGGGTGTTGTGTGTTTGGGGAGGGGGTAGTCTGTAGATATATGTGTGTGGTGGGGGTGATGTGTGTGTAGGGGTGTGTGTATATGGGTGTGAATGTGTGTGTAGGGGTGGGTGGGTGTGTATTTGTAGTTTGGGGGAGGGGTGTGTGTGTGCATTGTGTGTGTGTGTGTGTTTTATGTGCATACATAAATATTTGTATATCTGTGTCTGCCCTTGATAATTCCGTCTTTTCTTTACTGTGTGTCTGTCGTCCTTTTTCCCACGTGACATTACAGGCCAGTTACTGTGTTAAGTTCTGAATTTATTCTTATTCTTGTTATCTTTTTATCTTACAGGTGACCAAATTGACGACAAGATGGGTGTACGGTCAGGCACCCGTGTCAGCAACCCACCTGGTGGTCGTTCCACTGCTCTCTGGTAACCGTGGTTACCTGTAGTCATAGAAACAACATCCTCATCTGGTCATCGTGGCTAAACAAACGGTCATACCAACAACAACCTCTGATTTTTATTTGATTTTTATTTTGTGGATACGAGTCATGTAGCCAACATCTGATCATCAAGATCAATAGCTGGGGTGGTTGTGGTAACGTGGTTTTCACGGTAATGTTATGGTTGTCTTGGTGCTATATGGTTGCCATGACATTGATGGGATTTTTTTTTTTTTATCTTTTAGGTATTGTTGTCTGGTATCCAGAGGAAGGAAAGTCATCAGACTGACTACCCTTGATCAATTTAATTTTGTTTTTATTTAGCCAAATCAGCTTTGCGTTCATGTATTTTTTGGTTTTTGTCTTTTTAATCTAATCTTTTTCCTACCATCATGACTTCACATCATTGGATTCATTAATGTTTCATTGTGTTTGTGACCCAAAACAGACTGAGCCAGGATGGGAAAAAGAAGTGTTGTAGGGTAAAATAACAAGAAAAATGTAAGAAAACAAGTATGCAAATAAATCAGTCGAAGAAAGAGAAAAGTACAAGGAAAAGAGGGAGAGATAGTAACAAGGATATTGTGGCAGCAGAGTCACTTGCTCATTCCTAAGCTTGTCTCTGTGACTGGAGTGGTTGGTGTGTGGTGAATTTTAACCTGAGACCATTGTTTTGTTTCAAGGCCAGCAGTCCCTAGCTTGTGCTTATTGTGTCCGCTTCTTTTTGTTTTACATCCCATTTTCATGATCATATTCAGTCATTTCCAATTTTGTGTGGAATAAAAAGAAAATCTATCTTCTCAAGAAAGGGTGTAATCTCAGATACAATGTTTTTTCTTGTGCATGGAAAGTTTGTGGACTAATAGTCTCATCTTGATCTGATTTTTGTAAAAAAAAAAAGTAAAAGAGATAGTCTTCATCAGATTGCAAGCTTTTTTACAAGCAATAGTAAAGATATCGACAAGCACAAAATCATGCTATTTGGCATTTGCATGCCGTTTTTTTGTGGTTTTTGGTGTTGTTGTAATATACAGAGAAAGCACACAATGTGCCAATGTACTGACACGGTAACTGCCAAGAGTGTTTTTAAAGATTTGCCACAGTCATTACTTGTTACATGTATCAATATGAATACAGTGTATTATGTTTAATTCATAAACACATTAAGTCAGTGTTACCCTTATCATCATCTGTGTGTAACGCATATTTCTGTGTGTGCATTGTCATTGACATGTTGGAAAACATGGAAGTATTTCTTTTGTGCACAGCATTGCGACTGTTGATTTATTTATTTGAACACTGCCAAAAAAGGTCATCAAAACAGTGTGCTATGCTCTCGCTTACCAAGTTGTCTCGGAGCTATTTTGTGTTTGATGCAGTTTGTGCATGTATGAGATCTCAAGTGCAACTATTTTGTGAGTGTTTCGTTTTAGCTTATTTGAGTGCTTGGAATATATAGTGAGCCAAATGTTTCCTAAAAAAATGTGACTTGAATGACGTTAGCGTTGTAACAAGGCTGTATGAACTAATAACTTTTACGTGAGGTATGATTCAATTCAATTTACTTTTTTTTTTCATACTCAGAACAGGGTTCTACAAACCTGCGTGTTCTTTTGCTCTATGGATGTTGTTTCTATTTTAAGGGAGATAAATCCTTTGACTTGGCTTTGTTATCATTAAGTTATGAACGCTGCAGCAAAACCATCTTAATGTCTGCAGTGCCTACTACTTTGGTAAATCTGTCTCGTATTTTTAATGCTTCAGCTGTTTAAGATTTAAACATTATTTTTCACTTGACATTTTGATTATGAAAGGGTAACTTATATATGTTAATAGTTTCGGCTAAAATGAGATGTTTCATGAAAGCATTTATCTGTGTCATGGGTTTGCACCAACCAGTACCAAATGGATCTTTATTTTTCACTTATTTTGATTATAAAAGGGTAAATGGCTTGTATCAATCAAAGTAGAAGTACCTTAGTGCGAATGATTTTAAATGTCCGTCGCATGGAATAATCATGTACCTTCAATTTTATGCTGTTTCAGAAAGTAGCGGTAGGATAGGTTTTAACAAAATAATATTTGATTTGAAAGGAAAACTGCTTTTAATAGTCGGTCAAGTAGTGACTGAGACTTTTTAAAGCGGGCAGAGGGTGAGTCGTTTCTTCGTGTTCTTTTTTTTCTGGTAACTGAAAGTATTGTCTCTCATTCAGCAGGCAGAAATAGAGGGGTTTTTGTTCTCCTTTTTTTTTATTAAAGTGTGAGTGTTGGATACTTGTATTTATGACAATTATCTGTACTTTTGGTTGGGACTTAGGTCATTGAGTGGCTGTGTCATTCTCTATCATGTGATGTTTATTTCTGTACATATTGTACTTCTATTTTATGTGCTTATAGCTGAATTCCTACATGTTACAATATAATTCCTGCTTGAAAACATTTATGCTGCTTATGGCAAATAGCAAGTATAGAGTACGAAGACTGCTTAGAGCAGATTATTTTTATTTTGCCGTTGAAAGCTTGTATGCTGTATTGGTTGTTTTTATTTTGTTTTAGAAATGCTACACACATTATTTTTTGTTTACTGTTAGGAGAGCAACACAATGTGTTATTTTTATGTATACTTTGTCTTTAGTTGTGAAATGCCGTAAGAAAAATAAAACTAAAACTTTTTTAATTTGTGTTTTGTTTTTGAGTTTTCTTTTTTTCCCCCGAAATCGGTGTATGGCTGCCTAAATGGCGGGGTAAAAACGGTCATACACGTAAAATTCCATGCAAAAAACATGAGTGAACATGGGATTCTAAGCCCATGAACAAAGAAGAAGAAGAAGAGTTTTCTTTTTCCTTATCTCAACTTACTTTTGTTTTGTATTGTTGGTGTCCTTCCCTAGGCCCTCTCTGTCTGTCTGTCTGTCTGTCTGTCTGTCTGTCTGTCTGTCTGTCTGTCTGTCTGTCTCTCTCTCTCTCTCTCTCTCTCTCTCTCTCTCTCTCTTACTCTCTCTCTCTCGTATGTCTGGCTGTGGTTTCCATTTTCTGTAAACTCAGCCTGCATTGCACAATTTTTATTTTTATTTCTCTTCTTTTTTCCCATTTGTTTTGTTTTCTTTCTTTTTTTTTCATATTGTTTTTTCAAAGCAATCACACATAGGTTTCTTCTTAATAACACTTGTATTTTCATCTTAATGCAACTGCATTCCAGGCTTTCAGTACATGTATTATCCTCTCTCTCTATTTCTATCGCTGTCTCTCTGTCTCCTTCTCTGTATGTCTCTCAGTCCCCCCTCCACCTCTCTCTCTCACTCTCACACTCTCTCCCGCTGACTGAAAACAGATTGTGGATGCATTCTCATTTATATGCAACAGCACACAACAAAGGCGAACAGTATTACAGTACACGGACGCTCACTTGGCATGATCAAACACTGCTGAACGTTTATCCACACAAGTATTTTATCAAGTCTTGCCAAGTCTTGTGCTAGCGGTATTTTTAAGAAGTCTGTTTGTACGTGGATACTAATCTCAGGTTGTATGCTTTTGTTCAATGTGACTTCTTGCTAAAGCATAAGAAATCACAACCATGCTTGTTATCCTAACGTTTTGAACGCTGCAGTGGTGCTACGTCCTGGCCCTATAGCTCTATTCCCGTACCCTCTGTTCCCTTTAAAATGAAAGCAAGGTGCAGCATTTGAAATTCCACCCGCAACATGCTTTGCCTTTGAAACCCCCCCAACCCCCTTCGCTTTCCCTGATTGGCCCGTTTCTTTGTAATTGATTATTAGTTGTTGACTTTTTATGCTGACTACTCTTTAACAGAGGCGAAATTGGTAAAGCTGAAACTTTTTCTTGTTGAAAGCTGTTTAAAGTGATTGTGTCAAACTTTACGTCGTCAATAAAGTGATTTTGAGGCATATTCCATTTATTTCCTATAAGTGCATGATTTGGTTTTTTTTCGATTGGGCATACATGCTTACAATACGCAGAATTCCAATTGAGTGGCACTTGTTCTTCTTGTCAGTGCCTTTTCAGTTACGTTTTTTGCTATGTTCCATCAGGCATGATCATTTTGGCAGTAAATTGTGACCAATATCTTATACATAGGGAATCTTTCTGTTATGCTTCAGTGTTGTGCAATAAAAGCTTTTAAGCCTGCGAGTCGAATAGGATGCGCGTATGGAAATTCTGTTTCAGTGTCTCAGTCTCTCTCTCTCACTCAGTCACTCTCTCTCTCTTTCCGTCTCAGTCTCTCTCTATCTCTCTGTCTCTCTCTCACACCCACACACACACACACACACACTCAGCGGACACCACACACACACACACTGATAAGCGCACGGAAGCAAACATACACACACACACTCACACACACACACACGGACACTATGACGCACTGACGCACGCACGCCGCCGCACTGTGACGCATGATGGCACACACGGCCGCGCACACTGGTGCTTGCAGCAAATCGAGGTTCTCTTGGCGCGTACATCGGCCGCACTAGTGTGGTGTAACTCTTCATGCATCTTTAAACTTTAAAAACAAATTAAAACTTTAGCACTTGACGAACTCTTAGCTCAAACACAAAACTGACACAAAGACTGCAGCACAGAAATTGGCGGGTGGCAAGCTGGCGCGCGGCGCAGCGCTGACGCAATTTCAACAGAGGCGCCCGAAACTTTCACCGGCAAGTGATTTTTCTTTCATTAAAGTCTTTCTGTTTGGTTTCTCTTTTATTTCACGGGATGTAACAAATTTCACAGTTTGAATCAAATAGCACGCGCAAACTATGAACAAGCTTTACCCAAGGCAGAAACGGAGGCTTTAATACTTAAAAAGCAAATGAGACTGCCGAAAACCGTCTGAAGTGTAATGCCGCGGTACCCACTCGAGTCCGTCAGTGCGGTCAGTTATTCCAAAAGTAAAACAGAAAATCGGTCAACGTTATCTGGAACGAGCAAAAATGTTTGCTTTGTCGGGAAGAACATCTTTTTCCGCTTCGAGCTCGTTCAACAATCAATTTTGAGGCTAAAACTGCTTCAATGTTCACTGTGACCTTCCGGCAATGGCAGATTTGGAAAGAATGAGTTTTTCACTTCTGCTTGTTGTTCAGTGCTGGTGATGGTGAACGGATAATATTCAGTGACGACAAGAGAAAGCCCGAATGACGATGGCAGTAACCACTATCACCAACACCTCCACATTTCTTTATTCCGGCTTTAAGTTTTGCCGGTGTAACACGAGAAAATTACTCCCACGCTGAGATTTTTACTCCGGAGTAAACATTTCGTACGAAAAAGTTACTCCCTTTACGAAAAAAAGCACTCCCCCATTTCACGAGAAAATTACTCCCCAAGACAGGTCGGAGTTCCGAGTAAACATTTCGTACAAAAATGTTACTCCCATGACGAATAAATAACGAATAAATTACTTCACCCAAACCGTGACAAGCAATTTAACTTCCCATGCCAGGTGTACGAAATTGTTACTCCCTTGTCCCCTGTTAGTCTTGGTGGTGGAAGGGGTGGAAGGAGGCGCGACATTCGTGTGCGCGAGATCACTTATTGGCATTATCCCTTCGCCCGCATCTCATTCAGTTTTGCGTGCGAGATTTTTACTGGAAGTAAAAAAAATGGGGAGTACAAATTTCGCGTAAGGCGAAATTACTACATTTAGTCAAGCTGTGGAACTCACAGAATGAAACTGAACGCACTGCATTTTTTCACAATGACCGTAGTCCGCCGCTTGTGCAAAACGGAGTGAAACTGACGAGCCTGTTCAGCGCGGTAGTGGTTTCGCTGTGCGCATAGCACGCTTTTCTGTACCTCTCTTCGTTTGAACTTTCTGAGCGTGTTTTTAATCCAAACATATCATATCTATATGTTTTTGGAATCAGGAACCGACAAGGAATAAGATGAAATTGTTTTTAAATTGATTTCGGAAATTTGATTTTGATAAAAAAAAAAATTTTTTAATTTTCAGACCTTGTTTTTAATCCAAATATAACATATTTATATGTTTTTGGAATCAGGAAATGATGAAGAATAAGATGAACGTAAATTGGGATCGTTTTATAAAAAAATTAATTTTAATTACAATTTTCAGATTTTTAATGACCAAAGTCATTAATTAATTTTTAAGCCACCAAGCTGAAATGCAATACCGAAGTCCGGCCTTCGTCGAAGATTGCTTGGCCAAAATTTCATAAAGATCGGTCCAGTAGTTTACTCTCAATCGCTCTACACACACACACGCACACGCACACACACACACACACACACATACACCACGACCCTCGTCTCGATTCCCCCTCTATGTTAAAACATTTAGTCGGGGGGAAGAGCCATACAGTATGATTATAAGGCGAAATTACTACATTTAGTCAAGCTGTCAAACTCACGGAATGAAACTAAACGCACTGAAGTTTTTCACCAAGACAGTACAGCTTCGTCAATCCCCGCGACAAGGAAATCGCTCACCTTCCAAGTGCAAAACGCAGTGAAATTAACACGCCAGAATAGCGCGGTAGCGTATACTACGCAAGAAAGCGCGATTTTCTGTATTCTTGTTAACTTTCGGAGCTTATTTTTAATACAACCTATCATATCTATATGTTTTTGGAATCAGGAAATGATAAAGAATAAGATGAAATCATTTTTGGATCGATATCTGAACATTTTTATCGTAAGACTAATTAATCTATTTTCGTTAATTGTGATCACATTCTAAGAGTAAACATGACATATGTATATATTTTTAGATTCAGAATATGATGAAGAATACGATGCAATCAATTTTAAATCTGTTTGCGAAAAATCGATTTTAATAACAACTTTAATGAGCAAACTCATTAATTAATTTTTAAGCATACAAGCTGAAATGCAATACCAAAGTCCGGGCTTCGCCGAAGATTACTTGACCAAAATTTCAACCAATTTTGTTGAAAAATGAGCGTGACAGTGCCGCCTCAACTTTCACGAAAAGCCGGATATGACGTCATCAAAGACATTTATCCAAAAAATGAAAAAAAACGTCTAGAGATACCATACTCAGGATCTCTCATGTCAAGTTTCATGAAGATCGGTCCAGTAGTTTTCTCTGAATCGCTCTACACACACACACACACACATACACCACGACCCTCGTCTCGATTCCCCCCTCTACGTTAAAACATTTAGTCAAAACTTGACTAAATGTAAAAAAAGCAAACACAACAACCAAAAATGTATATTTGTTTGTGTGCTTGCATTAAAATGATACATGTGGCAAGCATTCCTAGCACGTAATCCGGGAAACACAGGCCCACAAAAACGTCCTGTTCCGAGTAGTTTTACCGGGAAGTGTCAAAAGTAGAACAGGCTGTGGAGAAATGTGACCTCTGTCTTCTGTCTGGAACAAATTATGTTAAAACTCAACAGTGACAGAATGGATGACTCATTCTTTTCAGTGCTTTTCAATTAATCCGAGAAATATATCGCGGACTCGCCGGCTCAACCGTCACACCCGGCAACCGGCTTCAGTTCAACAGGGGTGCCAAACCATTCTACCACAACACCCAAAACCCAACACAGTTGCCGCGATTGACTGTATACGTGAGAGAATCTGGGTCAAGGGTGGTGACGGTGGTTTGGGAGGGCTACAAGTGGGTGGTAGACGAAAGCATCAAGACTGCGGGGTGACATTCTCGGTTACACCGGTCCAGCAACACTGCCTCGACGCTGCTAGAGTTCTCTCCGGTTCGGATCTGTGTGTGATTCTGTGCTTCGATCTGTGACCGTCAATCCTTCATTGATTATTTTGTGCCTTGCATTTCTTGCGAGAAGCACGACCGAGGAGTTTGTGTGCAGTGACAATGGCTACCGGCGATTCTGCAGCCCAGGTGAGTACGAACCTACGATCGAGTTTGACTTATCTAGAAATGTGTGAAAGCTGGTGCTCCCCAGCCCACTGAGTGTCCAGCTGGTTGCTTGACGGGTTGATGGCCATAACTAGTGGCGTGTTTCGTCTGTCTACTGAGATCTGTTGCTGTGTCCAGTGCGCACCGGTCCACGCGGCTGGGTTGGAAAGTAAGCTTACTAAAACGTATCATATTATGATGAGTAATTAACCGGCGCGAGCCGTCTGCTCTAGTACGTTTCTCGATCGTTCTGCCGCACATCATAGGGTTATTAATGTTAGTGACTGTGAACGTGAATGCCTTTAAACAGATTCTGATTTCAAAGTCCTGGACTCTCTCTCTCTTTCGATCTCTCTCTCTCTCTCTCGATCTCTCTCTCTCTCTCTCTCTCTCTTTCGATCTCTCTCTCTCTCTCAGTCTCTCTCTCTCGTGACTTTCGAATCACCCTCTCTCTGAGCTTCATATGGCTCTTCCCCCCGATGCAGTGTGTGTGTGTCAGTGTGTGTACGGTTTGCTGGTGTGTGTCAGTGTGTGTGTGTGTGTGTCCTGTCACTGTACCAGTATACGCATCAGTTTGTAATGATAAATGTAGGAATTTACAGTGAATGGTGCTGCAGTAGAGGAGAGGGGACGGTATCAAATTGTGCACTCAAAAGCCGACCCGGCGGTGAATTCCGCTGTCAACTTTTCAATTAACAATAGCCCACTTGTTTCCTAAAAGCTGTTACAGTTATCAAGTGAGGAAATGATCCAATCATGAATGCTCGTGAGTCAGTATTGTGGATCAAATGTATTTTCAGTAGCTGCAGCGACTGAGTCACGAGTGTGCCGCGGATCATAGAACATCACTGGACTCATTAATTTGTGATACTTGCACTAACAGTACTAATTACTATCATATTCATTATAATCGCCGTTAATAGATCAGTCACACTGACCGGGCCACACACCTTGCATAATAAGACATTTTAGCCTCAATTGTGCCCGATGTTTTGTGCAAGAATGCTTAGTGTCACTCTGTGTGTGTGTGTGTGTGTGTGTGTGTGTGTGTGTGTGTGTGTGACTGTATGTCACATCGTGGCTGTGCTTGTGTGGTCAGTCAATGTACAGTGCGTGTTACTACTGATTAGGCAAAACAAAACGCCTGGACACCAACAGTCTGTACGCCTGCCGCTGCGCTTATACTGACCAATTACACAAATATGCAGTTATTGGTTCAGTAAATGTTCAACACTCAGCTTGACAAGTTTCTAATCTATAGGTTAACAATCGCGGTCAGCACAGTACCAATAGTATGTTTACCTATATTATTTATATTCAGTTGTTTCGAGGTTCAGTGTTTCCATGGGTATTCACTATTGACAAGCTCTCTCTTCTCCTCCTCCTCTTCCCCCTCCTTTTTCTCTCCCATGTTACACGGTTATGTGGCCCTCGCGATCACTTACTTTCTGGAGAGAGGGTGACTGCACTATTTCAAGTGTCCACAGTCTGTCCGTCAGTATTTCTAGACGCCGGGTTTGTTCGCGTGTCACTTGGCTGGCTTTTGTCACCGTCTTTTCGGTGGTGTCCGTTTCGTTTCAGAGTGACCCTCGCGGTTAGTACAGTTCGCCTGTACGGTAGTAGCCTTTCTTCTCCAAACACTGACAAATCCATTCTACGAGAGAGTACGTGTCCCTGTAGAACTTGTAAACACTGTTTTTGTGTTGGCTGACAATGCCATTCATTCTTTGCATGCAGTAATGAAGTACGCAAGCTCAGCTATTCTCCCGGTGCCCGTGTCACGATTTCATCTTTCGCCTGTGTACATATTTCCCCCTCGATATATATACTCAAGACTGAAATGTTGTTTCCTGGTAAACTTAAAGAAGTGAAATTATTTATGGACGAAAAGCATGTCAGTTTCTTGCATGTGAAGAAAATTGGTGGTGAAATGTAATAGATTTCACCCCCAAAATCGATTTATTCGAAAACGTGTACCGAGTGGTTACGTCCCTTGAGTAAGAAGGGAAACATTTTACTTTTTAGGATGAATCAAATTTCTAAGTTAAAGAAAAAAAATTGGTTGGACAAATTTGGCCCCATGAATGTAAGGTACACAAGGTCGCTCATCAGCCGCACTATCGAAGGGTGGTTTTTTGTTCAGTGTAGAGTTTATACTAGATCAACGAGGCCGAGAATCGAAATATCACCACGGCGAAAGATGAAAACGTCACACCCGTCACCATTCTTGTTCCCAATGAGAATATTTATACAAACACTCTGCTGTGTGTGTGGGTTGTTTTTTTTTATCTTTGAAAAATCCAAAGCCAGCATTGTTATCCAAACGGAAACTTTTGAGTCGTTTGACTGAAGCAGAACAACTTTTAACATTTTTGTTTAATATGGAATCGAACGGGTAAAAATGTGTAAAATTAAAAATGTGTCTATTTGATTTTAAACACGAAATTGGTTGCACACACTATCCAGCTTTCTGTGGGACACGACATTTTTAGAAGATTCTTTTGCCAACAGACGCGTGTTCCAACGTGTTCAGTCTCAAATGGCACTTGCCTTGCCGATGACGCGTTACACTCCGGCAGTTTTATGCCCAGCCAGTTGAGTGTATTGTCACGATGTGTTTTGTTTCGTACCTTGCAACATAAAATGTATAGATTTATAAAATAAAAAAACAACCCGGTGTAACTCGCAGTTAAGTATTCATTGATTACCATAGTCATTAATGACTTTGTCATGAGGGCGTAACACTTCTTTTCAACCGGCCGCAGCTTGGTACGATAATCCGGCCACCTGAATGCGCCAATAAACACTGAGAACAAAACTGATCAGATGTAAAGGTTAAACGGGTGGGAACCTGAGATTTGTAATTCCACAATCAGTCCAACCCAGTAGTTTGACTGGGGAATTGAAGCTCTACTATCAGTCATTGAATGCAGCTCGTTGTACTTGTAGGTAGGCTACTCCGATTCAGATGTCAAAAGCAAAGTTGAGAGTTGGAACCAGAAAAATGAAGTGACTCACGGGACTTAGAATTCTTTATTTCTACAATACATATACTTGTATGTCAAATCCAGATCTGTGTATATATGTATACCGATTCCTAAGCGGCCGTGTCAACAGCTATAGGGCACTGGTTCAATGCAAACTTGCTGAGCTTTGCTTTTCTTTGCACTGTCACCACCATTGATATAAAAAAAAGAAAAAAACATCTACAACCGAAAAAAGACCGTATTTGGCCTCTTCAGTGCAACTGTTCAAACATTGATTTGACTCACCCTCGCTATACTCTTCTTTTGACACGTACGAAAGAGCAATTTACCAGTACTGAGCCTAGTGCAATATTCTGAACACAGGCGTTTGCGAGTGGTTCAGGAGGATTTTGAGTTCGGACGGTGTATGGTCGGGGAAAAGCCGTCGGAGAGAGTGTGGGTCGGTGTCAGCGATTTTCATTATATAACGACTCAATGCACATAGAATAGGCCCAAAACCAGGACCAAGACCTTTGGTGAAAGAACCTTTAGGTACCAGATTCCGACCGTCTGGAACTCGCTTCCAAGTTCTATCCGTGACTCCAGCAGCCTTTCCTCCTTCAAAACACAACTCAAAACATACCTGTTTCGTAAAGCCTTTGCTTAGCCTGAGTAGACTCTCCACAACTCTATTCTGTTTTGGAACTCTCTACCCTGTATGTGCTTTATGGTCTATTTGTCAATGGTATC